>NC_069786.1:119871669-120183544 GCF_027406575.1 Nycticebus coucang | reverse complement strand
CCCATCAAAACATGCTTTAGGAATGAGGGCAATATGCAAAGATGTTGTCACATGAACAGCCAAGAGAATCTGTAGCAAATACATCTGGTTTAAAAGAGTTGCTATATGAATTACTTCAAATGTTAGGAAAAAGTTACCAGAAGGCAACTTGGAAGGTCAGGAATGAAGGAAGAACAACAGAAATGGTACACAGTCCAAGAAGTTCACAGCTTTTCTCTTCTTCGGGTCTTAAAACATGTATGTCAGTTGAAGAGAAATATATATAGATATAATGCACATGACAACCAGACGATCAAGTGGGAAGGGTAAACAGATGTACAGTAGTAGGTTTCTACATCACTCAGAATGTGATAGAATACTAATTTTAAGTAGACTATGAAAAGTTAAGAATATGAGCAGCTGATATACAAAGAGACATAGTCAAAAACTCAATGGAATAATTAAAATAGAACACTGAAACAGAAAAATTTAAATAATCTAAAAGAAAGCATGAAAAAGGAAATAGAAAACGGAGAAAATGAGAGAATAGATAGGAAACAAATAATAAAATCACATTATATGAAAATTGTCTAAGCTCCAATTAAAAGACAGATTGTGAAAATACATTTTTGAAGGTAATTATATGCTATTAAAACTCTCCTTAAGGCTCGACGCCCATAGCACAGAGGTTATGACACCAGCCACATGCACCAAGGCTGGTGGGTTCAAGCCCAGCCTGAGCCAGCTAAGCAACAATGACAACTACAACAACAACAACAACAAAAAATAGCCAGGCATTGTGGTGGGCACCTGTAGTCCCAGCTACTTGGGAGGCTGAGGCAAGAGAATCACTGAAGCCCAAGAGTTACAGGTGGCTGTGAGCTGTGATGCCACCACACACTACCAAGGGTAACATAGTGAAATTCTGTCTCAAAAAACAAAAAACAAACCAAACAAACCAAAAAAACCTCTCCTTAAATAAAATAATATAGGTAAGTTAAAAGTAAAAAGATGGGGGCGGCACCTGTGGCTTAGTGGGTAGGGTGCCAGTCCCATATACCAAAGGTGTCAGGTCCAAACCTACCCCTGGCCAAACTGCAACAAAAAAATAGCTAGGCATTCTAGCAGGCGCCTGTAGTCCCAGCTACTTGGGAAGCTAAGACAAGAGAATCGCCTAAGCCCAGGAGTTGGAGATTGCTGTGAGCTGTGACGTCACAGCACTCTACTGAGGGTAATAAAGTGAGACTCTGTCTCCACAAAAAAAAAAAAAAGTAAAGAGATGGAAAAAGACGTGACATGCAAATCCTCATTAAAAGAAAGCTATAATGCTTATGTTAATATGAGACAAAATAGACCACAGGTGTTGTGGTGGGCGCCTATAGTCCCAGCTACTCGGGAGGCTGAGGAAAGAGGATCACTTGAGCCCAAGAATTTGAGGTTGCTATGAATTATGATGCCACGGCACTCAACCCCAAGGCAACTAAGTGAGTGTGACTCTGTCTCAAAAAAACAAAAAAGGACTGTCCGGGATGGACAGCAGTTGGAACGCTCTTCCATTTTTGGTGGAAAAGTACTATTCAGTCATATAACTGCTACCCAAATTACAATATAGAACATTTCCATCATCCCAGAGAAATGCATCATGTTCATTTCTGGGTAATCCCCCACCTCCCAGCCGTGTGCAGCTATTGATCTTCTTTTCATGAACATAGATTATGAACAACATAGAGAGTGGCTTGGCACTTTCAATGAAACAAATACTTACCATATAACCCAGCTAATTGTTTACCTAAGAGAAATAAAAATATACGTTTGCAAAAAGACATATATAAATACTTATAGAAGCTTTATTTGGGACAACCCAAATGTCTGTCTATCAATAAGTGAATGCATAAACAAATCATAGCATAGTCATACAATGGAATACTACTCAGCAATAAAAAGGAGTAAGTTACGGCTCGATGCCTGTAGCCCAGTGGTTAGGGCACTGCTACATGCACTGTGGCTGGTGGGTTCGAAACTGGCCCAGGCCTGCTAAACAACAATGACAACAACAAAAATATAGCCAGAAGTTGTGGCAGGCGGCTGTAGTCTCAGCTACTTGGGAGTCTGAGGCAAGAGAATTGCTTAAGCCCAAGAGTTTGAGATTGCTGTGAACTGTGACACTACAGCACTCCACCAAGGGCAACATAGTGAGACTTTGTCTCCAAAAAAAGAAAAACAAGTTACTGATATACATACAATGTCACAGATAAATTCCAAGAACGTTATCTTAAGCAAAAGAAACCAGACTGAAAAAAGTACAAAACTGTATAATTTCACTTATACAAATTGTAAAACAGAGAAAAATAATCTATTTTGACAAAAAGATCAATAGTTACACGTGGCTGGAATGGGGGAATCACCCAGAAAAGAACAGGAGGCAGCCCTTTGGACTGATGGAAATGTTCTATATCATCATTTGGGTGGTAGCTGTATGGGTGAATATGTCTGCCAAAATTCATCTAACTGTACATTTTACATGACTGTATTTTATTTTGTGAAAATTATACATTAATAAAGTTGCTTTTAAAACTTTTTAAACCATTGCTTCTCCAGGAGAGCAATCTTTTCCTTCTCCTCTCTGATCTGTAAAGTTTTATTAAAACTGAGAGCTGTTATGAGAAACGCATTACTTCACCTTCTGAATTAGGAAGAGAAATTGTAGTTCAGTTACTGACTGTGTCCAGGAATGCAAATGATAAAAATTGCTGCCTCTCGGTCCAGCCCATATCTGCTTTTGTGTATGTGGAAGTATTTTCCAGTGGTACAGAAAGCCTTTCTCTGCGTGGTGGTAAAGTAGATTTTTGATTAGCATGCTTCCAGCTCTAAGATTCCATGTAAGATTTCTTCTCCGAGAAATGGAAGAACTGCAAGGAAAGATGGGTTCAGTTGAGGCCACAGGTTCTCAACTGTACCACAAAAGTGGTCAGGGGAAGGGAATTATGACCAACCAGACCTGCACTGTATGTCATAAAGACGACGAAGTGGGGGAGGGGCAAGGTACTGGGACTGGTAGTGACCCCAGAATCACAAGTCTAAGATACCAGAGGGTTAGTTAGTACCTAACCAAATGCACAGTGCTGGGTATTGTAAACCCACAGATATCCATCACATCTTCCAAGAGAAAGGGCCCCTAAAATGATTGGAATATGGAAATATAATGAAAAGATGGAAGGTTTCCCCCACCCCGAAAATGTGCAGGAGAGAAATTCTTTTTGGCCAAGAGCTGAATGTTGTTCTTTCTTTTTATCTGGAAAAATCAAAGATAATTCAAAGGGAACAGCGTTCTTCCCTAACTGATAAAAATCTTTTGGAGAGAAAAACACCCATACACACACATACGCTGAAATCTATGCATGCCAAGGCAGCCATAAATACCAGCACAGCACTGTGACTTGGGCCTCACGCTTAGCGAGTCTAATATTCTTGTTTCTGTGAGTATTTTTCAGCTGCCTGGGATACCCTCTAAGTTTTTAGCCTCATTTCCCTAGTGGTTCTTTGTCAGAGAATCTAACAGAAAAGGAAATCAAAAGCCCTTATTTCATCAGCTGACATTGGAGGAGACAGCAGAGAAACGACAGACTAACGCTGGCAGCCAGCCCCTTTTCTCACAGAGAAAATTACCAGAACTCTCTGCAGAGTAGCTGAGAGCAGCCAGCGCCATGCCCGGCGTTCCCCTCTCATATGAGACTGAGCAGATGCAGTTTTATAAACAAGATGGCGAAAGAAGCCAGGATTCTCTCCTAGGGCAAACCAGGTCACCTCTGACCAGCTGGTCTTTCCACCACATCCATGGACATTGGACAGACGGCATGAAACGCTAGTGGGTAAAAGCACTTCAGACGCTTTCCGGAATAGCTGCAGCAGGGAAAGTCAACAGAATGGCCCCCGTGGTTAGGGTGGGTGTCCGGGTTTTCATACTACGGCTGGGGAAACTGAAGTGCCCCAGAACCCCACAGGCTTATCTGGACATCTGGCCAATAGCTCAGTGTTGAGGTACGAACCTGAATGTGCCTTCCACGTACCTGCTCTAGGTCTGTGGCACTGTCAAGAGCCACAGGACTGTCGTGGTAGCAAATAAGGAAAAGACAAAACTCAACTGAAACAACTTATATTGTAGGAGTAATGGATTAATTTATTGCCTTATGTTCTATCATTATGAGCCACACGAGGATGAAGACCCTCTGATGGGTAGACCTATTGGGGAAGCTGGTTCACAGACTGTTGCTCAAAACATACCCCTGAATGAATGATACACTACCTACTTTTCC
Source organism: Nycticebus coucang (assembly GCF_027406575.1). NCBI lineage: Eukaryota > Metazoa > Chordata > Mammalia > Primates > Lorisidae > Nycticebus > Nycticebus coucang. The sequence continues at coordinate 120,179,252 of NC_069786.1, read as the reverse complement.
TAATACCAATACTAATCATGAAAAAAGCTGGGGGGTAAGGGTGTATTTTCACTGGAGCCCAGCTTCTGAAGTCCTTCTGAGGTAGTTACACTTCTGAAGTACTAAACCCTAGGAAAATACGATCCTTTTGTCTGTATGTAGCTATTTAGATGATGAAAGTAGAATGTGGCCTGGTCAGAATGTCCTACTAATTGAAAATTGTGAGTACTGTGACCCCCAAATCATATATTTGAATGTTTTAATATTCAATCCTTATTTTCCCTTTGTCAGAAGGAACCTGAGCCATCTCTAGGACAGAGCAAACGAGGACAATTTCACCAAGACCAATGTTCTAGTGAAGAAGAATCTTAGCGCACCAGCAAAAGAAGGAAGCAGGAAACCATTACCCAATGGCTGAACTAGAACTGCTGCCCGTCAGTCCCTAAAATGTGGCTAAAATTACCCCACGCGCACCGTTAGCCACTGTCTCCTTGTATCTCTTTCTGGTACCTTCTCTCAGAAGTATTTCTCCCTACAAACTATGCTTCCTGACGTTAATGCTTTCATAGCACTGACCACACCTACCCTGGACATTTCCTTAACCAGGTTTTGTCCATATTCCAATTTCAGGTGAGGAATGATCCCTTTCCCCCACCTTTGCCCCTTTGGAGCTATGACTCTGAAAGGAGAGAGTCTGGCCTGGATATTCTAGGACAGAGAAGAGGAATCACAATATTCCTTTAGCCCCTTTCTAGGCAAAACCTTCCGTCAATGAGGCAGCTAAACGTATGGGGCAAAACTTTCTGGGAAGATAAATAGCAGTGATACGGGCAGCCAGACTTCAAATGCTCTGGCTCCACCAGGAAATTCTCTTCTGAAGGCCAGAGCATGCTTCAGAGTATCTTTTCCATACTATGTTCTCACGATTAAGGGTAAAAGCACATAGCTCTAATTCTTCCCCCAAACCTGTTTCCCCACATCTAAATAGGTCAACACTATTATTCATTCACCTACATGGATGGCCGCTCAGTCCTGCCACTGGGAAGTCCTGCATCTGTCTATATGGCTACCAAGCACTGCCAAGACATTGGACACTTCATCCTCAAGCAAAACGAGTCTTTAGTGGAAGATAATTAACATCTAGTTCTTGGCTTTGGAGCAAGCGAAGGCTGAGCAGGCCCCAGAGGCCCCTTGGGGTTCCAAAAGTTATGTCTTTCTGGTCATCTTCAGCTGAGTAGGCTGAAAGAGAAGGTTCCTAAGGGCTGGGAGGGAGAACGAAAAGGAAAACAAACAGAGTGGAGAGACAGCTGGAGTGTGGATGCCCGAGTTCCTTCTGAACTTTGTACAGGGAGACCTCACATGTTCTTCCCCTCTTTCTTGGAAGCAGGGACAGAGAGACGCTGCCCTGCCACACAGCCAGACTGGGAACCCAAGCTCACTTTTTTGAAAACCCATGAGGACTTTTCTCTCTGGAGCTGAACCTGATATACTAATATAGAAAGGGGTAGCCTTGTTTTTACTTCTGTCTGTCTTGATTATCACTCTCTACACTCCAGTCTCTTATGTCCCTTCCTAGCTCTGATTTTAGCCCTCCATCCCATTCTAACTGAAGTAAATGGGAGAGAATTCTCAAGAAGGCGGAAAAAGGATAACTCTCATTGCAAAAATAAACTTTTGGTGTTTATACTTAGAGTTTATCTTAAATAACAAATGTGTTTTCATTCATTCAATAACTATTGATACAAACTTCTTATTTAGCCTTAAGCAGAAAATATCAAGGTGGAACCAAGCACAAACTCTGCTATCCCAGGTCTCCTGATGTTATAACAACTTGTGTGTCTCAAGGTTTCCCTACAGACAGAAGCAAGGCATTATAGGAAGATAGGGAAATAAATTCTTAGATGTCTCTAGAGATAACAAAAAAGGTTTCTTGGAAGAAATGACATTTGAGCTGGCTCTTAAATGACTAATAATAATTTTCTAGCTGGATAAAAAAGGAAAGAGTTCATAGGGCTAAAGTAAAATCATCTTAAGAGACAAGAAATGAAAAAATACTTATGTATCTGTGGAACTGGATTCAGTAGCAATACTGGAGACAACACAAGTAGGTAAAAGTCAGGTGTGTGGAGGGTCCTATACTATATATTTAGTGGTTCAGATATTGTCACATAAAATTTTAGGAAATTTAAGTGATTTACATTAGGAAGCATCATGATCAAATTTGCATATTAAAAAGATCACTCTGGCTACAGTGCCTGGGATTATGCAACTGGGGTAAAGCCAGAGGCAGGAAAACTAATAAGGGAGCTGCTGTAAAGTCCAAAAAAGAGGTGGTGAGGGTATGAACTATGGCGATGGCATGGGTTTCGAGAAATGGGCTACATATTATTTATCACTCATTTCTTTTTTTTATATTAAATCATAGCTGTGTACATTAATGCGATCACGGGGCACCATACACTGGTTTTATAGACCGTTTGACACATTTTCATCACACTGGTTAACACAGCTTTCCTGACATTTTCCTAGTTATTGTGTTAAGACATTTATATTCTACATTTACTAAATTTCACATGTACCCTTGTAAGATGCACCACAGGTGTAATCCCACCAATCACCCTCCCTCTGCCCATCCTTCTCCTTCCCTTCTCTCCCTCTCCCCCTTCCCCATATTCTTAGGTTATAACTGAGTTATAGCTTTCATATGAAATCCATAAATTAGTTTCATAGTAGGGCTGAGTACATTGGATACTTTTTCTTCCATTCTTGAGATACTTTACTAAGAAGAATATGTTCTAGCTCCATCCATGTAAACATGAAAGAGGTAAAGTCTCCATCTTTCTTTAAGGCTGCATAATATTCCATGGGGTAATTATACCACAATTTATTAATCCATTCATGGATCGATGAGCACTTGGGCTTCTTCCATGACTTAGCAATTGTGAATTGGGCTGCAATAAATATTCTGGTACAAATATCTTTGTTATAATGTGATTTTTGGTCTTCTGGGTATATACCTAGTAGAGGAGTTATAGGATTGAATGGCAGATCTATTTTTAGATCTCTAAGTGTTCTCCAAACATCTTATTTCTTAAGGCAACCTTTTTTCCCTGCCTGATACTATGATGTGAAATGAGGGAATACTATTTTATAAGGCAAATATTGTGTGTTTTGTTTATCCTTATCAAAAATTTATCTGTTGTCATCTCAAACTAAGCTCTTCCACACAAAATAAGTGGTAGTGGTTGTGCTGATGGTGGTGGTGGTGATCATGGTGATGGCTGTCATTGTTGACTATGATGATAATGATGATGATGACAACCAACTTAGAATGTGAGAGCAGACTTCAAAGTACTACAAATTAATATCTGCTATGGGCTGAATTTTTGTGTTTCTCCCAAAATTTATATGTTGAAACTTAACATCCAAATTAACAGTATTAAGAGGGAGGTGACTAGATCATGAGGACTCTGCCTTTATTAGTGAGATTAGTGCCCACATAAAAAAAGGCTTGAGGGAGCCCGTTTGCCACATGAGAACACATAAAAAGCACCATCTCTGAGGATGGCCCCTCACCACACACCAAATCTACTTGTGGCTTGCTCCTGTAGTTCCCTGCCTGTTGAATCATGAGCAACAAATTTCTATTGTTTATAAATTACTTTGTCTAAGGCATTTTGCTACAGCAGCTTGAAATGACTAAGACAAAATTGAACATCAATTATTCCCTCAAAAGATTTGCGGTTGTATTTTTAGATTATTACTGATTGAGGCTATTCTTGGCTTCTAATGGGGACGATTCCAGGTACTGCTAAACCTCCAAACAAAGAAACAGAAACATCCACTTTGTTTATGATGCCAGAACTTAAATACAGAGCAGAGTTCTCCTCCTGTGCATTCCTAGTGACGTGCTCTTCTCTCCACTGCTCCAACCACAGCCCTGGTCCCTCTACTGCCTCTGCCCCTTCTCACTGAACTTTCACCAAATTTTCCACACTTTTTCTTGCCTTGGAACATGCTATTTCTAATTTGGAGTCTTTTCCTCTGTTTACTTTGCCTTGGAAACTTCAGCTCATCTCTCAATTTCTACCTCAAAGTTCATCCTGCCTCTTTGCAATCTTCTCTGATTCCACAGCAGAGTTGTTTGTTCAATATCTCATGTGCTGATGGCACTGTGTTCACAGATGTGTTCAAGTACTTAGATATTAAATTGAAAGAAATAAAAAAAGACTTAAATAAAGAACAAATAACTGGGGAAATACAAGAAAAATAGGAAGGCAGCAATACAATAAACAGTGAAGTACAGATAAAGAAGTCGGTGACCAATGATTAAGAACTAGGACAAAATGGCTTATATGTGTATGTTTTTCTAGAAAAAAGAGTCCATAGCCCATCAGATTCTCAAAAAAGTTCTGCGAAACAACCTGTTTAGAGAAATTTTATGTTATATACAAAATGAGTTAACATAAAATATTCTAAATTAAGGTGAAATAATTGAATCTATTTCAGTTCAGTTTTGTTATTCAACCACATTCACAAGCTCAGACAATTAAATTCATGAACTTGCTACCATGTCCTTACACTGGCAGCACCATACAAACAACTCAGTAAGCTTTCAAATCTTGGTATGTCAGTGTCTCACAGCTGTGTTCATGTCTATATGTGGCGTCTTGTTAAGTGGCATTCGTTACTGTTGTTGCATGTTTTTGTGTGCCATACAATGACAGCTCTGAAGGTCATTCCAGAAAGAGTTCCAAAATTGCTTTGAAGGGTGGACTAGGCACTGGTGTTCATGCATAGCTTTTCAAGGGAAATACTTCAAAGGTGACCATAGTAATATTCAACAGTGAGGTATGTAGCACTTTTTTCTAAGATGAGTTTGCAAACTTAATTGTCCAATCTCGTATATATTAACCAAAACTAAAAATAGTAAATATAAACACATAAAATAAAAAGAAGTTTTTAACTCAAGGGGGAATAATAACAGAATGAGTTCTGATCTCAGATCAGACAAAGTCATTTTAAAACTTTCAAAATCTAATAAGGTATAACTTTAGGTACATTTAAGTGTTGTATGGTCCTAAGAAAACTCAAAGGTTTCAAAGTTTCTAAAGTACATAACGTTCCATTTCTTAAGATCCCATAAAATTCAAAACATTTACATATGTTAAGAGCTTATCAGCCTAGTAGGAGCTATGGACAGAAAAATTAAGTGAAGTGTATAACTTGCATTCAAGTAAGAGCATTAAGTGAACATTCCTCCATGAAGCCAAGAAATCATTGACTTTGTAACATAAATAAAGTTAGCAATATTACCCAGATAATGAGCAAGAATCCAGACAGCCTCCTGGACTAATAATGGAGCTACTAATAATGTAAATTGCAATGAAACAGGCATCAAGTGCCTGAGGTTCTTGATCTTGGACTTCTCAGCCAGGGAATATGAGCTCTAACAGGTATAAGGGTATGGGGCTCACCTCAAGGTGGAGTGGATTATTTTCTGGCTGTTTTCTCCAATACCCAGAAAACACATTGCTGCCATGGCCCTTCTTCAGCGTGAATGTGGGCTTCCAAGCCAACAGCAAATTTGACAGCAACATACCCAGTCAGGGGCAGAACAAGCTCACATAGATAAGTCTGAAGAAAGAGCTATCTAATACCCCAACAGACTGTGCCCTGTGAAATTCTCCTGGCCACCATCATTGCTAGAGTCTTCCTCCTGAGTCATCCATGCACAATGAACCAGAGACACATGAACCACAAAACTTACAAGAAAAGTGTCACCAAAGATGAGCTAGACCCTTCTGCAAACCACAGACACCTCTCAAGTCTAGAAAGGAATCCCTCATTTTCATTTCCCTGTGATAACTTTAGCCCAGACCTGTGGCCCCCACCCCCAGGCTGTGGGTGGGTACTACGGTCTATGGCCTGGAGATGAGCAATGCTTCATCTGTGTTTACAGCCACTCCCCACCCTCACATCACTGCCTGACCTCCACCTCCTGTCAGATGAGTGGAAGTATTTGATTCCCATAGGAGTACAAACCAATCTGTCTACTCCATATTCAAGGGATCTGGGTTGTGTGGTTCTCATGAGAATCCAATGCCTGATAACCTGAGGTGGATTGAGGTGGTCATGCTAACACTGCAGAGAGGCTGCAAGTACAGATTATCATTGGCAGAGAGATTTGACTCCACAGAGACCATAATAAATCAATTGCTTGAAGATTCATATCAAAACATCCCCCCCACCTCATGGAAAAATTCCCTTCCATGAAACCGGTCCCTGGTGCCGAAATGATTGGGGATCACTAGCCTAGAATACAAAAGTATGTCCCACTGAGATGCTGACTGATCAGTATTAAACCTCAAAGAACTACATGGAAACACAGGACGAGTAACTCCAGAACTACTGGGTGTACCCTGAAAACCATGAGCTGAGGGTGCTATCCACAAAGTAAGGAATCTTGATGGGCAGTGGCAGTTTACTGCTGCCTTCCCCTCACCTCATCCACCTTCTTCAACTTTCTCTTACAGTAACTGTGAAGAATTACAACCCTTAGAAAGTAATAATTTTAGCCAAATAAAATACAGACATGAATGGGTGGTAGTTTATACATACACAGAAGGGAGGATGATGAGGAAAGCAGAACTTTATGTCATAATTCCTAAAACTTAAAGATATTGGAAAAAAATCTACATTTAACTGCCTTTGCTTACAAAATGCATGTTCAAGTCCCTTTTAAAAGTTTAATGTGATTCACTTAATATACATATATGTATCTTTATAATAAAATATATATTTAATATATATTTAAATCTTTAAAATAAAAATAAATAACAAAAGCCTGAATCCAAAAGAAGATGGCCTTGGTCACAGGGTTTTTAAATATCAGTGGCCATCTGAGCACAAGTCTATCATTGCATTTGTGGGGTGCCACACCAGAGCGGTTGAGCTCCTGATATTTTTTTCCACCCAAAATTCACCCAGATGGGCTCCCTCCTTAGGGTTCAAACCATCGTACAGTTCTCTGCTACTCAAATGTGGTGCTCAGACCAGGAAGAGCAGCATTGCTTGTAAGCTTGTAAGAAATGCAAATTCTGAGGCCCCATCCTGAGGTGGAGGTCAGGCAGTGAAGTGAGGGTGGGGAGGTCAGGCAGTGATATGAGGGTGAGGAGTGGCTGTAAACACAGATGAAGCATTGCTTATCTCCAGGCCACAGACCACAATACCCACAGTACCCATCTCTCAGGCCCCATCCCAGACCTACCTAAATCAGAATCTGTGTTTTTCTAAGATTTCCAAGTGATTCCTATGCACATTTTCATTTGAAGAGTTCTAGTGTAAAATAACTTATCCTACCACTGACACCTAGAGAAAAGGAAAGGATGGCAGGTGGGCACACAGCTACCTCGCGGGTGGAGGAAGGCCAGACCCACAATCCCTGACATTTTCTTGACTGGCAGAAGCAGGCACTGTGTTTGAAGAATGATGACGGAGTACCTCTCTCAGAAGCACTAGGCATCTGCAGACTTGAATGATTTTCATAAATTTAATTAAATCTACTTCTGTTTTGACTATCAGTTAAAATTTTTTGACCATTTACCATATGCCATAAACCAGTTTAAATTCTCAGCAGGTACTTGCTTACATGAGCCTTTTCACGAGCCCAAGAGTCGGTTCTATGACTTGCCCCATTTTGCAGAGAAGGAAGCTGAGGCACTTGCTCAAGATCACACAGCTACTAATCCCTGATTCCCTCTGGGCATGGTGGCTCCAACTGGGCCCTATAGTAATAATGAGCAGAAACTTTGGCCACATCTGCGATCACTTGATCAAGCTGTGGGATGGCCAGCTGAAAGGGCAATGCTGAAATTCAAGGTCGCAGACAGTGAGAAGCACACATAGGCTTCAAAGAGAGAGCTTTTCAACGCTGTGTGGGCAGGGGCCTTTCCTCTGCCACACAGGCTGTGATGCAAGGTGGCCCCAGCTCTCTGAAAAGGCACTTGACCTCTAAAGCACTCTGCCGAGATGGAAAATCAAAATTGATGTCCTTCTTGAATGAAGCACTCAGATCCAGTAGGAGTCCAAAAACCAAAGCATGATTCTCAGTTTTCTCCACCTCTCCTTCTCACCCTTAAGAGAAAACTGAGCAAGGTCAAGTTTTTCAGGGAGTAGGCAGGGGAGGCAGACCATAGGATGGTGACGGATGGAAGAGCAGAGGGCAGCTGGGAAGACTCACAAACAGGAGCCAGAGGCAGGCATTCAGAGGAAGTGGTTTCTGTGAAGAATTGCTAAGAGCAACAAAGGTTCTGGGAAAACTAAGGACGCCGTGGGAAGGTGAGTGACCCAGAACTCATAATGTGTGCTTCTTGAGATCAGAAGATGTCTACTGATGGTGACTTTTTAAATTGAAACCCTGATAGATAAACAAGGCTTTACAAATCTTAAAATCTTTATTTTCATCAAAATACAGCCTAATCTTCTTGCTGGCAGACCATCATGTCATGGCTTTGAGACTCTCACTTTCCTTGACTTCCAAGCACAGATGGCAGGTTTCCAAAGAGACAAGTCTATCTTCGTGGTCAGAAGGATGAACAAGAGCAGAAAGAATTGAAAACACAGTCAGTCTGTTGCAAATGCACGTTGTCTGTTTGAGGTGCTGGGGTCTCCTCAGTTCTGCCAGGTCACATGTGAAGACCAAAGTGATTACCCCCAGAACAAGAGGCTGAAGTGGCCTCCTCCAGCCAGACAGGTGGCCTCCAGATCACTGCAGAAACAGGACTCACAAAGAGTTTTTAGAAGTTGCTTCATCTTAGATCCTGGGATTCAAAGATGTTGCTGATGCAGCCAGTTGGTGCAAATAAGCTGAAAGTGTTGCTTCCTTTAATCCACGCTTTTAGTTTCATTGAATGTGGGGTTTCACTTTAATCTTACAACAAAGAGATGTACTTAAAGTCTTTTTAAAAAAATCACTTAAATTAATATCTGAGCCAACGGACCACAAACAGAAACAATGCTAAATTCAAGAAACTATTATAGATTTGTCTTTTGTTTTATGTTGTTTTGCTTGGCTCAGTTGGGTTTTTATACCTCATTCTCAACTTCTGCCCAGGCAATTTTTGTTGGTAACTTGTGTAGGGAAAGACTTAAGGGTCCCAGTTCTACAGATAAAGCTGGCTACAGGTTCTTTTTCTCCGGTGGGGTGTGTGTGCCCCACTCTGAACACAGACTGAGTGGGTATAAGTAAAAAAAGAAATAAAGGCTCCCCTGCACTGAGGGACATACTAAGCACACAGAGAAGGTGAGAGTCTCAGGGAAGAAGAGAAAATGGGCACCTCCTTCACCCTTCCAGACAGACTCCAGGACCCTCTTTGGTGCTGAGTTAGGCAGAGGCGAGAGCTGGGCTGGCCACTGTCCCAGAAGCCTTTGAACATTGCAGAAGCTGCTTCAGATATTCCCCAAGGACAGTGACATCACACAAGGTCCAGCTCCACTGGCCAGGGAGGAGCAGCAGACTTCCCACAGGGACATGTACATGCGCAGTGGCTGGAACCAGGCTCTGCTGGGTCCGGCTGCCCCACAGAGAGCTGGCAGGATGCTCCTTTCATTTATTTTCTCCAGTTTTATTGAAGTATAATTGACAAATAAAACGTATCAGCTTAAGAGGTACAACATGATGATTTGATAGACGCATGTACTGTGAAATGATTACCACAATCAAGTTAGTTCCCATACCTATCACTTTACCTATTCACGTGTGTGTGTGTGTGTGTGTGTGTGTGTGTGTTCAGAAAGAACAAGGTAGTGGGAAGAGTATGTGTACCCCCATGTTCATTGTAGCACTATTAACAATAGCCAAAATACGGCAACAACCCAAGTGTCCATTAACAGATGGACTTGGTGGGTCACACCCATAATCCTAGCACTCTGGGAAGTAAAGCAGGAGGATCACTTGAGGCCAGAAGTTCAAGACCAGCCTGAGCAAGAGTAGGACCCCTATTTCTAATAAAAATAGAGGAAATTAGCTGGGCATCATGGTGCATGCCTGCAGTCCCAGCTACCTGGGAGGCTGAGGCAGGAGGATTGCTTTCGCCAAAAACTTTTGGGGTTGCTGTGAGCTATGCTGACACCATTGCACTCTAGGTGGGGCTACAAAGTGAAACTGTATCTCAAAAAAAAGGAAGAGAAGGGAAGGGCTTGTGGAAAATACACACACACAACTGAATATTACTCAGCCTTATGGAGAAGGAAATTCTGACAATTGTGACAACACGGATGAAGCTGGTGGACATTACGCTCGGTGAAATTAGTCAGACAGAGAAAAGCAAACATCACATGATCTCACTCAGACCTGGAATCTGAAAAGTCAAACTCACAGAACCAGAGGGTGGAATGGTGGCTGCCGGGCTCAGGGCAGGGGTAGTGGGGTGATGCACCTTGTAAAGGTGGATGCAGACAAGGCCGTGGCAGACTGGATAAGACGTCTGTGCACAAGTAACGATTCAAGTTTCTCGCAGCAAATCGCTGAAAACAATCACATTGTTTTATTTAAAACATAGCATTTCTTTCTAAATTCTAACTTCTGTACTATGACAAACCGATATCATCTTGTTTTCAATTTAAGGCCTAAAATCTTCAGGGACTTATGGAAATTCTGGTGTCCAAAGGAGAAAGCCAAATTACAAAGACCCAGACACCCCTGGGGGGTAAGGGATGGTTTCCTAGGAACCAGTATCCATGTAGGACGCTAGGGGTAAAATTCAGACTTCTGCGTCATGAGACCTACCTTCAAGAGCAATTTTTCCATTAGCTGCAGTGAGACCTTAGTCTAGTCAGTTAATCTCCCAGAACTATCTCATTTACTCAGTACCCAACAAGCTTGTCTTGAGCCCTAAATACTTTCTAGGTACAATCGACTGAGGTGGTTTCCAACCTTTCCAAGTATAAAAGACCATATCTGGACACAAGAAAATTTCCAAAACTCTTTTTACATGAATGCCATGATACTTTTCCTATTACTGCATTTTGGAACCTATCTAAACGGCAGAAAGCAATAGAGTCAATGCTACTTTTAACACATGTATATTTGCTAATTAGAAGAGCATCTACACAGATCACAAAAATAGGAGTAAATACATTTGCAAGGCGGAGGATTCACGTGTTCTGAATGCCTGGTACACAGACACGTGCACCGCTCCTCACAGGAATTTAAAGTTCCCAGGAGCAAGAGGTCCCATCTCTGCTCAAAATATGACTGCCCAGTCTAGGTATCCAGCCATTCAGCAAACACCAAGGCACTGGGCACTGTGATGTAGATATTGTGCTCTCCCAGGAAAACAGCTCCCTTCCAATTTTAACAAACCATTATATTCAAAGGGTCATCTGGCTGGAAACAGCTCTGACTATACTTTAACGATCAAAAATGCATCACTGCCTGAGATAGTCTCAAAATTCTCAAACTCCCTTGGAATTCCCAGGCCATTATGCTCAGCAGATTTGGCGTTATTTATATTTCTGTCTGTAATTGTCCTCTTCCCCCCCACTGCAGTTCTCATGCTTCTGAGACGCAGCTTTCAGTAGAGAGGAGCTGAAATCGCTCCAAGTAAAAAGATTAAATGACTGATACACTTACCCTGGGTGAAGCTCATAGATGTAATGTTCAGTGAAAGAAATTAAACACCGAAGAGCACACACGTACTGTGCGATTGCATTCACATGAAGTTCAAAAGTAAGCAAAGCTGATCGATGTGATGGTTCCCCATGTGGGTCCTGGCTGAAGGGACCATGAAGGAGTTGTTCTGGGGCTGGAATGCTCTGACCTGGACTTAAGTGGCTCTGACCTTGACATAGGTATACACATCAGTAAAAGTCACTGCCTATATAGTTAAGAAGCATTCACTTTAATGCAAGTACGTCATACTTCAATCTTGATGAATGAGGAGAGAACTTAACTGGGAATTAAACCAGGAAAACGGCTGAAGGAACAGGTGGACTTGGTTAAGAAGGTGGGGGACGATGAGGCAACGTGCAAAGGAGACAGAAAAAGAGCTCAGAGGAGGGGGAGGAAAGGACACAGGGGGCAAGGAGGCCAGGCGGGAGTAGCTCGTAGGGACTTGCATAAAAAGAAGAATGGTGACTGAGTGGAAAGACCCTATCCCCAGTCTCATTAGTGGAAATGACATACACAGAAAAGCTGTGGCTTTTCATAAGTTTCACCAATGTCTGGGGGATTTGAAAACGTGCTGGAGAAGCATCAAGTCCTCATTTGAGGAAACTTGAATGTCATGTCCAGTCATACAGCCCCGTGGGGACCCATGCTTCCAGGGCCTTCAGGGACACCCACCCTGGACAGGGAATGGTCACCACTCTGCACTAGACAATGGGTGACCATCGGGGCCACCTAGCCACATGGGGAGAAGAAAGGAGTTGAAGGAAGCCCAGGCAATGCCTGAGGTCATTAGTCCTTGGGCTTCTCCACATTTGCTCACTTGTGGGACAGAATTAGAATCAGATGGGGTTTAGTCTAACAGTGGATTTACTGCCATGCTGGAGAAGTACTGGGGCTTCTGCGATGCATCTGAAAAACAGAGCTCATATGAAAATACTATTTTCTTCTTTTAATGTCTATAGCACTTTGGTGAAAATCGTTGTTAAGACATCTCTTCTGGGCTTCCTTGTACTTGTGCTTATTTTGTGTACTTGCCTTCAAATTACATTTTAAACACCCCAAGGACGGAAAATGGGTCTTTTCATCTCCTCTCCTTCCCTGGTGACCGCACACAGTCGGAGGCTCGGAGCAGGTTGCGGGCTGTTCCTGGGAGCCCCAGCTGTGGGGAGGGAGCCTGGGGTGAGGCCCCACTGCAGGCACCCAATGGCACTGATGCGCTGACTTGAGGCTGAGGCACTGCGCTGCCTCTCTGGGAGAGGTAAAAGTAAATTGTTTAAAATTCAGGAAGACATTTCAGAGAAACAGAGACGAGGTGAAAGCAGCCCTGTGGCAATAAACAGCAGACTGCAAAGGACAGCGACAGGGGTTCTGAAGGAGGAAGACAAGGTCGCCTTGCCCTCGGGTCTCATTAGTGGAAATAACACTGTCAGGAAAGTAACATCTTTAAAGATATTTGGAACTTTCCTGAGAGATCATGAAATGGCTGGTGCCACTATAAGGTTTTCAAACTATACACAGCTGCCCTCTAAGAGCAGCTCGACTGGCAATTAAGGCAAGGCGCTGTCCTGGGGCTTATCTTCCCTGTGTTAGCTGTGAGTCACAAGTTGCTAATTAAGAAATCAGTGACATGTCAGGAACTTGATGTTACCTGGTGGGCTAAAGTCCTTGATGGTGATGACTAATAATATTGGTGTGTTCAAAATTTAATCCTTGACTTGATTTCCTGGGGTGACTAGATGCGGAACAATGGGACAGGTTATTTCATTCTTTGATAGACCCTTTGTATGGGGATACGGGTAACGCAGTAGAGCAAGAGAAATAAAGATATTGTCCTCCTGCATTTTCCCTCCATCCTGAGGTCAGCAGTCTTCACATACAGATGGGCGCTCTTGGTAAGATGTGCAGGAATCTATGTTGGCCAGACCCCACGTGGACCCAACATCCTCATGCTGCAGAGATCGTGTCACAAGTTCCTATGGGGTGACAGAGCAAAGATGTTTTAGGAACATAAACTCAGAGTCATGCAGACCTTTGTGGACTCTTAGTTCTACCCCTTATCAGCCCATAGAGAGGAGCTCTGAGCCTCAGTTTTCCTCATCTATTAATCTACTTTACTCATCAAAATAGTTCTAATAATTATACTTACCTCACAGGATTTGTTGAGAAAATTTAATGAGATAAAGCATGCAAAGGCTTCACATAGTGTCCAGTTTCTGTTGACTCTGTCCCCACTACTTGCCCTGGGGGTTTCCCTGCTCCTCTGCTGTGAAGGTCCCTTCTTCCTTCCAAAGTCCTAACATTTTCCATTTAAACTGGCCTTTCCTTTGAGCCATTTCAGAATCTCCCCCCTCTCAAAGTAAAATCCAGTGTACCTTTTCCAATGCTGAAGACTTTTTTGTTGAGATTCTTATACATGTAACATGAGTTTGTCCTCTGGACATGTTGGCTAAGCATCCAGAAAAAGAATCCCCCCAAAATAATCACTCCAATAAATGCTCAGTAAAGCCAAATAACACCAAAAACTAGACTTTTTTTTAAAAATGTTGTATTTCAATTGTGTGTGTTGGAGGAAAGGAAAGATTTCAAATCAAATTTAAGCAAAGCAATAAATTAATTTTATATTCCAATGGGGAAAAACCATCTGGTCTTGTATCTGGAAACTGGGGCAAAGACAAGTTTCTCATTGGACATTTTGAAAAGATGCCAAGGCCAAGAAGGTGGGGAGGGAGTAGGGCAGGGGAACAGGTTTCCTTTTTTAATCAATTTTTAAATGTTGTAACATGTCCAACATGTTATATCTCCCTAAATTATATTTTGGAGAAAAAAAAACATTTAACCTCCAGTCTTCCTTAAGACAGATGTCATGAAAACCAGACCTTGCCTAAGGTCAGAGATGGTAAAAATGATACGACTATTTCCCTGACTCTGGATGAAGCTGTTGGTCTCTACGCAGAGATACTTGTCAAGTGTCAGAGATTTTTCCTAAACTTCCTTCCCTGCTACCCCAGCGACTCTCAGGCAGTACTCTACCCAACCTTCATGCGCAATTCAAAGTCATCAGCCTCTCCAAAAGCTTCCTCTGCACTCAGTTAGAAGAGAGCTTCCTTCCCTAGAACTGGAGCCCTTCCAGCCTTGATTAGAGGAGTGGTTCTCAACCACAGTAGGTGATTTTGTCCTTCTGGATACTCGTCCAGAGGTAATGACCTCTGGTGGGTTGAACAAAGGGATTCTGCTTACCATCCCACAGTGCCCTGGGCAGCCCTTGCCAGCTAGGACTAACTGGTCCTGAACACCGGCAACAGCAGCAACAACAGGGCAGAGAAACTCTGCCTGAGAGGGACTCACGTGCTTGCCGGGTCGCAACAGTTGACACAACTGCCCTCTCCCACCTCCCCAACTTATTTCTTCCTTGGCTTCCAGGACGTCACATTCTCAAGCCGTGGGTTTTCGGCAACTGTACTGGCCCACCCTTTTTGGTCAGCAGTGCTGTCCCCTCCTCACCTCTGGAGGGCTCCCAGCTCATCCTGGATATTTAATCTCTTGTCTACCTTGTCTCACTCTAGTCAACAGACCAGCTACTCTCATATTTATATCTACGCCCTGACCCTGCTCCCAGAATTCTGGGCTCCAGCTCTAAATATCTGCCCTTGATTGTCTCCAAAGCATCCCAAACTCAACAGCTCCAAGACTGAGCTCCTGAGCTTTACCCTAGAAACCTGCTCCTCCAACTCATCTGAGTTCATGGTAATTTCATCTGACCAAACCTCTCCAACAAAAAACCTTGCAGTCAATCTGGACCCCTCTTTTCCTCTCAAACACTCATTCACTCTACCATCAAATCAACTGGCTCCAAAAATAGCCAAACGCTGACCACTTCTCTCCATGTCCCCCACCATGTCCCACCTAGAGCTTGGCAGTCATCCCCGGGCTGGTCTCCCTGCTCCAGCCTGCATGCCCTTCTCAACACAGGGGCCAGAGTGATCCTCAGCAAATGCAAGTCAGACCATACTGTGCGTCTCTTCAGAACCCTTGGTGGCTTCTACCAAGCCGGAAGTAAAGGCCGGAGCCCTTCCCTGCCCTGCGAGGTGTTGTGTGCTCCCTCTACTTAGAAAGCCCAGCTGCCTGGGTGTCCCCTGACTCTTCCCGCTTTCCCCTCACCGTGCCCTGGCGTCCCCACCGGCCCCCTGGGTCTCCCTGGAGTCCTCCAGGACTTTTGCCTCTGCTGTGCCCTCTGCCTAGCAAAAACAGCCTCCCGTAAGTCCCCGTGGCTCGCCCTGCCAATTCTTCAGGTCCTGCCTGTCCACTCATCAGTTCTCATATTTCCCCACAGAGCTTTTCACCTCCCCGGCACCCCCCACACACACACTAGTTATTTTTCTTATCTGATCTGCAAGCTCTCTATAGGCGGGGGCTTTTTTCTCCCTGTCTCCACAGCACGGCAGATGAATGCAGACCACCATAGTAATGCCCGACATGATGGACGACCGGGTTCCTGAGTAGAAGCCAAGATTCCCCGGGAACAGGAGGTGCCCTGGGTCAGCCACACCGCGTCCAGCGGGGGCTCCTCCTGTGCCTCCCCCACCTGACTCTCATCACCGCCCAGACCAGGCGCTGCCTAAGCAGTCGTTGTACACATTTGTCATTTCATTTAGTTTGTTAGGACTCAATCAATTTTTAATCGAATGTTCAATCATAATGCTTACAATATCAAAGCATCTTCACCGCAGTGAACGCTTCATCCTGTTTTCCACACTGGTTTGTCAATTAATTCATCAGCAGGCTGGCGGAGGGGCGCCTGACGACTCAGCGGCGGAGTTTCTGCGCCACCTTGTGGCAGTCTTGGGAACTGCACGTTCTGAAAGCCTCCGTCTTCCGGGTCCCAGAAACGGGGCTCTGCGGGATGTCTCCTCCCCAGCCCAGAAGGAACACCTTACTTGCTTTCCTCACCTCGACTTCCCAAAGGCTGTTGGACGGGAGAGTTTTAAGTAGGCAATTTTCACTCTCATTCAAGAAAAAAGTCTTTCTGGTGGCTGCCTGGCATTTGACTTCTCCCCGACTGTCCTTTTCCTAAGTCATCCAGTTCAACTCCCTAAGTCAGGAAGCCTGTGGGTACGCTCATTCTTCAGCATTTAAGTAGATGTCCTAAGAGGGATACTTTCAGCCACACCATGGGAGGCTGGCCACAAAACCTAGCACCCACCAGCCTGCTGGAAACCCTCCAGTATGCATCTGATTCCACTTTCAGAACTCGAATTTTAGAGGTAAATATTCCCAGGAGACAATCATATGGACCAAGCCAAAAGACAGGCCAGAGATGGAGGTGAGGCCAGAAGAGAAAGACCCCCCACCCATCACCTAGCAGGAAAAGGACAAAGCTGCAGACCCAAGTTGGACACCACTTAACCTTACAACTCACCTCCTTCTCAGCCTGCCCGTGCATGGTGCAATCTCATTAATTCCCTCCTGTGTGTTTGGGATTGAGGAGAGGCAAAGGGCCAGGTCAATCTGTTCATGAAAATTCTACATTCCAATAATTGATGCAGAAATTCTATTACTCTCAAAACCTTCAAACTATATGAACTAAGCCACCAAAGGCTGCCTGAGAAAAGACTGTAGAAAAAGAACCATGACTTGTAATTAGTACATGGGTTGTTTGAAAGAAGCATGAAGTTCTGAGGTGTGAGAAGTTTCTTAAATCACTGTAGCTAAGATCATGGGGATTATTTACATGTGAAATAGCTATCAGGAAATAAAGAGTGTAGAGTCTTAAGTAGATTTAAACTTTAGGCTAACATTTCTGAATTACCATCAGAAAGGGAAGAGAAGAGAATAAACATTGAGAGCCAATCTGTGGGCAGCACCATCTAGGCTCATTACGTCCTTATCTTTAGAGCTATGTGAGCTTAACTTCTGGGAGCCTCATTTTCCTCATCTATAACATGGTGTCTGATTCCACGGAACACAGTTTGGTGGGTCCTCAAAAAGTTAAATGGAGTTATCACATGATCCAGCAATTCTACTTTTGGATATATATCCAAAACAAGTAACGGCAGGAATCCTAACAGGTACTAGTACATATCATGTTCACAACATCATTATTCACAAGAATCAAATGGCGGAAACAACCCAATACCCATGGACAGATGAACAAATGTACAAAATATGGTATCTACATACAATGGATTAGCATTAAGACTTTAAAAAAGTGAAATTTTCATTTGGAGAGGCCAAGGAGAGAGGCTTACTTGAGGCCAAGAGTTCAAACCCAGCTAAACCAACATAGTGAGACCCCCTCTTACAAAAAATAAGAAAAAATAATTTTTACATTACAGCACATGGCTGTAATCCCATCTACTCAGGAGACTGAGGCAGCAGGACCACTTGAGCCCAGGAGTTTTGAGGCTGCAGTGAGCCATGGTTATATCCCTGCACTCAAGCCTGGGTGACAGAGCAAAACCCTGTCTCTTAAAAAAAAGAAAAAGAGAAAAATGGCATTCTGATACATGCTACAACATTGATGAACCGTGAACATGTTCCTGCTGAGTGAACTAAGCCAGACACAAAAGGACAAATATCATATGATTCCACTAAGGTAGTTAGAACAGGCAAATTCATTCCACAGGGACCAAGAGGAGAATGGGGGTTATAAGGAACATGGGGAGAAGAAATGGGACGTTAGTATTTAATGAGTGCAGAGTTTCAGTTTGAGAGGATGAAAGCTCTGGAAATGGACGATGGTGATGGTGAAATAACATGGTCAATGTAGTCCATGCCACTGCACTGCACACTTAAAAAAAAGTTAAAATGGTAAATTTTATGGTTCACATATAGTACCACAGTAATAGATACATCAATTGATGGATAAATAATAGATTAGGATCTGGTGCTGAGTTACCAAAGTCTGTCATTCTTAGCTCAGGTGTTCCTCCTACTATATTGTCTAATTCTAAATTTGCTGAATTGTATGATTGTTAAATTCTACTCTGTGAAAAAAATCATGTTGGATAAATACGGTGAGCTCATTGGGGGTAGTTGATTTATTACTGAACCACAAAAAGAAAAAATCACAATCAGTTTTCTCACATGCATAGTGTAAAGCAGAAGAGAACCCTCTGGTTTCCCTCCTGAGCTGACGTCCTCCTGGACCGCTAACTCCTAGCGGGACCTCAGCAGCATAGGCAATCTCTCTTCTTCTGTAGCTTAATGAGAAAAGTCTCCATGATGTACTTTTTTCTTTTCCATTTACAATGTCGAAGAATGGCCTTTTGTTCCCTTCCCGTTTTAATTGAGATGGAACATTCCAAGGCCAAGAAAATGTCACGCATTGTCTGGTGAGTAAGCTAGACATCATGGGAATGACAGTTACAGGACAGAGCCATTTGCCAAAAATGTGACCTGTGGGACTTAAGGACCATGTCACGCTGCTCTGCTTGTTGGTTTTTCTTTGGATGAGCTGAAATCACCAACTTGGTTTTCTTTTGAACAGAAAAATGTCTGATGTATATAAGAGTAGTAGTGGTGGCAGAGGGTGAGGGCAGACACATGCTCAACCACGTGTTCACAGCCATGGGGAAGGAAGGAACTGACCTATTTTCCCTGGAAAACCAGAAAAAAAAGCGAGAGAGAAAAGAGCATGAAATACCCAAGTTATGTCTTTTTTTTTTTTGCTGTTTTTGGCCGGGGCTGGGTTTGAACCTGCCACCTCTGGCATATGGGGCCGGAGCCCTACTCCTTTGAGCCACAGGCGCCGCCCCCAAGTTATGTTTTCACCTGAAGGAAAGTAAGCCAAGAGGAGTCAAACTTTGAAGAGAAGTTACAGAATATGAATCTATCCACGCAGGGCACTTACTATATTCTCTCATCTTTTCCGAACTCTGCAGAAGTCTATAGTCAAGACTGAAAATATGAAAGGCCATAAAACAGAGATCCAAATAAACTCTCCAGATGTCTCAGTCAGTCCTGTGAGAAATCACGTTTGTGAGGACAGATAAAAATGAGAAACATGGAAAAAAAAAAAAAGTGGTAAAGTTTAAACATTAAAGAACATTCCATTGATAAACGTGATTAAGTACCTACCACAGAAAAGATACTGGGCTAGTCTCCATAAAATAAATGAACACCAAAACATGATTCCTGCTCGACTGTGTATTATAGTCTAGTTGCACGTTTTTAAAAATCTAGTCCCATAAATAGAAAATGATTCTGATTTAACATCTCATCAGATAAGTACTACAGAAAGTGGGAATTGAGCTCTAAATGGAAAAAGTCAAATGTATGTGTTTAATTCTTCCCCCATCTGAGTTCTTAATAAAATGGAAGCAAGAAAATTAAAATATATATATAAACTCACCAAAATAAAGTAAGTAAGGGAGGTGGGGGTGGCAGGGTGTCACTGGATGAAAATTTGGTAAACAGCCAGAAGATAAAGGATGGAGGACATCATGTAATGTGAAGTTCGTCAGCGGGACCGTGGCCTAGAGTCGGGCGGAAAGGAACACACATCCTTCCCAGCGAAACCCAATGAGGCTTCGCACTCAGCAACAGAGGAACGAGGGGGCAGTGAAATGAAGATGTGTGCTTCCTGTACCTCAGAACACCAGGGAGACCGATGCTCCCCCACTCACCTCACTCCCGAGTCTAATCATCACAGGGTCCTCTGAAAACCAAACCAGACGGCCCCACTGGGAACATCTCTTCACTCTGGCATTTAGGATGTCCTTCATCACCAGGGGCAAAACAGTCCAGCTGACAGGCCCTGCCCAAGGGCCATGACCTTTTTGTCGCCTCATATTTCAGTTTGAACAATGAGGACGACCAGTCGTTTCAGAATAGAGACAATTTTTTAAATGACTCCAACCAAGAAGAGTTAGGTTACAGAGCTCAGAAAAAGAAATCCCTAATTAGTAATTGTACCCATAAAACAAAAACAAGATACTCTATCACGGGGAAAATTAGACCAAAAAAAAAAAAGAGAGAGACCTTAGAAATTTTTAAATAGGTGGACAGAGCAAGATGGCCAAATAGAAACCTCAGGGACCATCCCTCCATGAAAAGACCAATTCAACAACTCTTCATGCAAGCAAACACCTTCAGAAGAATCAGAAATCAGGAGAGAAATTGGACCACCTGCTTTTGCTTTGCTCACGCCAGCCTCTCCCATCCCCCAGCAGTGTGGCACCAGCACCCAAGAGGAGAGAGACTTCGTGTGCCTGGGGGAGGGAGAGTGAAGTGATTGTTGGGCTTCAAATTGAAACGTAGGGCCACCTTGGCCCAGGGGAACACGGCACTGGACAGAATTCTGCAGTGTCCATGGAGGGAGTTTTTAGACCAGCCAGAGAGAAATCTTCTGCTAAAAACCAGAGTTCCAGCTAGCCACCCACTGGTGGGCAAGGATCCTGGGGCCTGGACTCAATTCATTAGGCAGTCAGGCCCCAGAGGCTGTGGTCCTTGGGCAATTCCTGCTGCTGTGAACTTGGTATGCCCAAGACTCAGTTAGACACCAGCTGCAGTGGCCAAACCAGGGCCTGTCACCCCTCCCCAGCCACAGGCAGTGTGGCTCAGGGAGAGTCTTCCTCCACTTGGAGGAAGGGAAGGGAAGCGTTCAGAGGATTGTTTTGCAACTTGGGTACCAGGCCAGCCACAGTAAAATAAAGCATCCAGCAGACTCCCGAAACCCCCGAGTGGAGGCCAGAGTTCCTGGACAGCATTTCTGGATACACCTGGGCCAGAAAGAAACGTGCTGCCCTGAAGGAAGGACCTGCCAGGACTCACCACCTGATCACAAAGGGTCTTTGAATAAACATTATAGGTACCCAGGCAACTAGCACCACCGGCTGTGGGTGGGACTGAGCTGACTTCAGGTGTGACCTGGCACTGGTGGCCATGAGGGAGCACTGAGGTCACCCCTTCCCCAATCCAGCAGCTCAGCACAGACAGTGAGAAAAAGAGAATGAGAAACTTTACCTTTAAGTCAGAGAATTCTTCCACGTCTTACCCAGGCTCACCAAGGCAGTACCACAGGGGTCTGTAAGAGCCACAGCATTACTGGGTTTGGGCCACCCACAGCACTGATACAGCTGCAGTGACCAAGGACATAGACAACAACTCCCTTTGAGTATCTGGGAAGCCTTATCTAGAAGGATGGATTCAAACGAGCTTAGACTGTACAGATTAAAACAAACATTCAGGAAGACACGACTTCACCAAGCTAAGTAGTGACCTGGACTGTGGAGACAGGTGACCTTTCAGACAGAGAATTTAAAATAGCCATCCTACAGAATCTCAATAAACTTCAAGGTAACACCAACAAGGAACTCAGAAGTCTATCAGAGAAATTTAACAAAGAGATTGAAATAATAAAAAAAAACTCAAGCAGAAATTCTGGAGCTTAAGAATAGACAAACTTAGGTGTCAGTTTCTCAATAGCAAAACTGACAAAGCAGAAGAAAGAATTAGTGAACTTGAAAAGAGGCTATTTGAATATACACAGCCAGAAGAGAACAAAGAAAAAATAAAGAAGAATGAAGCATGCCTACAGGATCTAAGAAAATAGCCTCAGAGGGGAAAATCTAAGTTATTGGCCTTAAAGAGAAGGCAGAGATTGGGGTAGAAAGTTTATTCAAAGAAATAACAGCAAACTTCCCAAACCTGGAGGAAAAAGTCAACATTAAGGTATGAGAAGATCATAGAACAACAAGCATATTTAACCCAAATAAGATTACCTTGAAGCATAATAATCAAGCTCCCAAAGGTCACAGATTGGAAGAAAAAGGCTGGCAGCAGACTTCTCAACAGAAACTTTCAGGCCAGGAGAGAGTGGCAAGACTTATTCAAAGTGCTAAAGGAAAAAAACCATGGCTGGCACAATGGCTCATGCCTGTAATTCCAGCACTTTGGGAGAATGAGGTGGGACAACCTCACTCAACGATCGTATGGGCCCAAGAGGTTAAGGCAGCTGTGAGCTATGATGATGCCACAGCACTCTACCCAAGGTGACAGGGTAAGAATCTGTTTCAAAAAAACAAACAAACAAACAAACAAACTTAATCATAGAATATTATATCCTGCAAAAACATCCTTCAGATACAAAAAAGCAATCAACAGTTTCCTAAACAAATAAAACCCAAGGGATTTCATCAACAGACCTGTCCTGCAAAATCAGAATTCAGGATGATAGGAAATCAAGTAGGTTAATGACAGAATTTCCAGAATAAAAAACATTTCCCTTTGAATAGACTGCCAGGTCAGGGCCAGGGAAGAAAATTCTTCCAACTCCCTTTTCAACAAGTATTTCAGAAATGTCAATTAAAGTTTGACTTTTATGGGAAGAGCTTTTCTTAAAAAAAAAAACAAATGTTTTAATATCAGAATTTTTTTTTACATATCTTTATTCTTCAAACTTTCATGTCAAGTTACAAAAAAAAGGCCACACCATATAGCTCTGTAGCTTCTTTATGACATACACGTTTTCAGGCAGAAAACAGCAATAAGGAAGAATACACTGGAAATGAACTCACAGTAAATAACCAATTTTAAGTGTAGAAAGGACGCATTCCATGTCAGTGTCGTCCAGTATGTACACTGTTTAAAAGTGGATCCCCCTTTACAACATCACAGATGTACATAAATTTTTACCAAAAAGGGAACCCACACAGATTTTTAAAAACTTTTTAAAGTTGTATCACAGGGACTTATTTAAAAACTGTAAAATCTTGAGTATTTCAGTGGCAAACAGAAAGTTATTTCAGGTTAATCTACTCTTAAATATTGCTGAAAAAAGTACAACCTTTAGAGAACATCAGGGATATAAACTTCACTACTTAAAAGCGAAGTAGAGAAGGTAGATACCTCTTTCAGTTTTTTCTTTTTTCTGAATCAGCAAAAACTTTTTAAATGATATTTAAGTTACAATAAATATCAGTGGAGAAGATGGAAGGAGGTAGAGAGGGGCTGCCAGACTACAAGCTATAAACTGTTAACACTTAGGAAATGTTTAAGAATTTTTCATATAGATCAGTTCCAGAAAACAATAGTTCTTAGGAACCATTCTGTTAGGATTCATATCCCATCTTCAGATACACATTATTAGATTTAGTAATTTACCTTGAAATTCCTTAAGGTTTTTCCTTCCTAGGTATCTTTTGGTTAAACCAGTTACTTCTTATACAACATAATTATAATTGTTGCATGGCTTTCTTGATTAAATAATTTTTTCCTCTTGAAAGCAGTATTAAAGGGTTTTTTGTTTATCACCGAACATTTCTAGCTTACAGAGAAATTTGTTTGAAATGGGACTCTACTTACTGGATTTCACGTTGTACTGTGGCATTTGCCACTTTAGGAATGAAACAAATTATAAATTTTCATCATGTGAGAAAGCAGAGGGCACTCGATTAAAGAAACAACTTTGATTCTGAACTTGGGATAAGCTACATTTTCATCTGACACTACTTCAAGTCACAATTATCGGCGTCTCTCCTGTGAAGCATTAAAGCTTTTTTTTTCTAAATACAATCTTTTAAAATCAATTGAAAGCAAACCATTATTGCAAAGACAAAGCATCAGAAACAAATTCTCTCTGCCTACCCTGATTTAACTTCTAGATCACAGTATCCTGATATAGAGAAGTTTCATTTACTTTCTTTCATATTTTTTAGCAATTATCCCATTAAAATTTCAACTATTACAAGGAGAAAAGCATTTAAAACATAATACAAAGATACAATTAAAGTTGAACACAAAATAAACACCATCTTGCAGCATCTTCAGATATGATGTTTGTGACTGACCAAAACATACAGGGTCCTGGCTCCTCCCGGCATCTCACTATCTTTCCCACACTATGTTTGTATCTTTTCGTGTGTGTGTGTGCGTGTGTGTGCACGCGCATGTGTGTGTGTGTATATATATATGTATATATTTGCCTTTGATGCCTAAAGTAACTAAGAATCAAGAAAATAACTAGTCTAAAATTAAAAAAATGCAGTGCCTATGGTTTTTTTTTTAAGAAAACATTAATCACACATTTTATTTGGAATTGCCTATGATTTTTTAAGTCCTGATTTGAGCACATCTTAATTGGAGCAATACTACTCTTGATAATCCAGAAATAACAAATGACAAAGACTTTTTTAATCACAAATAATTTCTACACTGACTTAAAAACCTACAAATTAAATCTTAAATCACCTCATGGTAAAGTTAGTTAAATTCTCAGGTATCTTAGTGAGAATGCCAGTATCAAACGCATTCTAAACTATCTCATTTTCTAGTATAGAAAGAATAAGGTGCTTTTTAAATAAGCTACCGCTCATCATCCCTCTTTCTCCCTCATACCCACACACAAAAAAATTCTGCTAGTGTAAACTATACTAAAAAATCTTTATTTTGAAATGATATATATGATTAAATATCTGGACTAAAAGCAGAACAGAATTTGGAGAAGAATAATTTTCCATGACTGAGTTCATATAGACAACTCACGGTACATACGGTCAATGAAACAAAGAATAACTTTCTAACCTTTGTTTTTGAAATTCTACCCTATCTTTCAGAATTGCTTCCATTTAAACTAATTTAGATGTTTTCCTAGAAGACACTCAACATTCTGACAGTAAGCTACTGGAGACTAATTACCAGCTGGTGCTACATTTGCTGTGTTTATTTCCTGTACAATTAAACCATAACCCTCTACTCCTATTTTTGTTTCATGCAGCACCAACCAACTTTTTTTTTCCTAATAAAAAATAAATATATGAAGAAGACACTGACAGGCATATATTCACAAGACCTCCATTTCTTAAAACATACATACGGGTATATTTATTTCTCTCAAATGCATACAAGACAGTAATTACACAGCAACAAATCTTTTGTTCAACAATGATTTGATTCATAAGCATTTGAAATTTACATAATTTCACATCAATACCTTTGTATTATTAAATACAGTTAAGTAAAAAAGCCCCCCAATAACCAAGTCTTATATTTCCTATTTATCCCTCTATACATCCAAACTTTAAAAAGTTACAAACTGAACATTATACAGAACATATAAATCATGTTTAAAAACGTGAGGTTTTAAAACCACTGCTCCCCCGATATGATTCAGAAAAATTCTCCTACTGACAAATACAGTCATAGGTGGGAAACGAAACTGGAAGAGGGGAAAAGAAAGAAGAGGCAGACGCGAGTTTGCTGTCTTAATATTTTACTAATCCTGTCAGTGAGAGACAGTGATGCCATAGTAACAGTTCAGATTTAATACGAAGAACCAAGTTTGCCTCACAGTTTGAGACAGGCATTTCAAGTATTTTCCTGTTTGATCTGAGCTCACTGTAGCAAACTGATGCCAAAAGAAAACAATTACTTTCTTCCATACATTCTCTCAATGTCCGCCTGGTAATGTGTTTTCAGCTCTTTGCGTTTCAGCTTGAAGGCATCTGTCACCAGACCAGTTTCAGGGGTCCATGGTTCAGGGCTCAAACGAATTTTTACTGGAATTTCAAACTTTTCCAGACTTGCTAAAATGATTTTAAAAAAAGACAAAGTATCAAAAGTATGCAATTAGTAAATGCTGTGTAACCTTCCAATCTCCAGGTACCCATCAAAATGCATAATCAACAGTCTGTGAATCTCACTCAAACAATCTGTCCCTCAAAAGTACCAATGTAAGGTAAAGAAAAGTATGTAACAGAATTACAATAGCAAAAATCTATTTTAAAATTCCCACCTATAGGAGAGTGAGTTAAATAAAATACAATATAGGCATAAAATGGAATATAGTTCTGTCATTTAAAATGAGTTAAATTTATACCGATATCTTAATAGAGTCATGTAATGCTTAACAAGAAATATATTCTGAGAAATGTGTTGGTAGGCAACTTTGTCGTCATGCAAGCACTACAGTGCACGTCCACAAACCAAGATGGTAGCCTACTATCCTCGAGGCACAGAGCCCAGCCTGTGGCTCCACGCAGCAAACCTGCACAACAGGTTCCTCTGCTGAATGCTGGAGGCAATAACAACACAACACACAGTGCTTGTGCTATCTAAACTTACCTAAGTACAGAAAGGGTACAGTAAAAATATGGTATTCTAACTTACGTCACCACTGCCCCTAAATGCAGCCCGTTACTGATGAGAAGGTCATCACACAGTGCAGGACTGTACACTGCAGTTCCAGCACAAGCTGGATAAATCGACACTCATCTCGAGGTACCAGACGAGGAGAACGCACAGAGCTATGAACTGTGTACCTCTAGGGAATGGGGTCCAAGAGAAGGTAAAAAGAAAATCGGCTTTTTTCTTTTATGCCTATTTGTTTTCCTTGAATTTATCATAAAGAATATAATTCAGAAATTTTAAAAAATAAAATGTAAAGAGAATCTGGTCAAGATTAAAGATAGGATGCTTGCTCAATACCATGTTCCTAGAACACTGCCCAATACCGAGTAGATTGGTAAGAACAGATCAGTGGAGGAAAGGTAAGCATCTGAGGGAGGTGAAGAGGAAGATGTAGTTTTGAAAAAGCATCCGTCCTTAGTAAGACTGACTTATTTTTCAGGCATTCATTCAACAAATACTTAATGAAAAAAATTACTGTGTGACAGTACTCTACTATACATTATTTTCCAAGTACAAAAACGAATAGTTGCTGCTCTCTAGTGGCATACAATCTTCAAAGAAACCAAAGGTAAACACCTACCCACAAACAGTACACAAAGAAAGGGGCTAAGGAGAAATCAGAAAAGGAAAACTCGGTCCCTCGTTCCCCCACAGACATAGATTTATTCCCTGTGTCAGAAACTCAGAAACCTCTTAAGTTAAGAGGTCTCTACACTCCAGGCGAGTGAAACCGACTGCATCAAAGGCTGGTAGAACAATACACAGCACTTAGCTTGCTAGAGCTCCTCCCCTCAGCACAACGCAGAGCCACAGGGTGGGAACCCAAACTGCCAACTACCCCCCTGGAGAAGAATAGGAGTGGAACATACACCCAATATTCTGCCTTCTGCAGTATGAGTTTATTCCGCCTTCAGGGGGTTGTATCTTTTTTTTGAGTTTCAAGCTGTCCTCCTGGGTAGAGTGCTGTGGTGTCACAGCTTACAGCAACCTCAAACTCTTGGGCTTAAGCAATTCTCTTGCTTCAGCCTCTTAGGACTACAAGTAACTGGGACTACAGGTGCCCACCACAACGCCAAGCTATTTTTTGTCGTTGTTGTAGTTGTCATTGTTGTTTTAGCTGGCCTGGGCCAGGTTGGAACCGCCAGCCTTGGTGTATGTGGCTGGCACCGTAACCACTGAGCTACGGCCTGAATTTAAATCACTAAAAGGAATAGGGCACCAGGTTGGGGACTGCAATATCAAAAACAGACACTAGGGGACACTCCGGGACTGTGGCTTACTACACCACCAATGAGGCCACAGAACCAAAGGCACCAGGGGGAACTACTGAGGTGAAACTGCAAACCTCTATAATTAGATTACTCCCACAAACCCAGAGGATACATCCTCAGGAAAGACTTGCAATGGCTCCAGAACCTGTCAGTACTCACTGGGCAGTCTTCCCAATACAAAACCAGCCTGCAAAGACTGAGAAAGGTAGCAGATGTTTCAAATGCCAAAGTCCCAACAAGAAAAAAAAGACATATAATGAAACAGAAAAAGATAGCCTGCCAAAAAAAATCAAATCTCCAGAAACCAATCTCAAATAAGTGGAAATATCTGAAGAATTTAAAATAAGTCATAAAGACATTCAATGAATTTAAAAGAGAGTAAAGACAGAAACTCAGAAAAACAGTACACGAACAAAATGAAAATATTAACAAGGAGATTTAAAAGAAAAAAAGAAGCAAACAAATTCTGAAACTAAGGAATACAAAAAATGAATTGAAAAATTCACTAGAGAATCAAGAGCAGATTTGACCAGGTGGAGAGACAGAATCCACAAATTCAAAGATTGAAATCACTGAGGCAGGAAAGCAAAGAGAAAAAAAAAAAATGAAGAGAGGCCTAAGAAACTTAAAGGACACCATCAAGTGGATAAAACATTTATTATAGGAGTTCCAGAAGAAAGAGAAAGGGGCAGACAGCCTATTCGGAGAAACAATGGCCCAAACCTTCCTACATCTGAGGAGAGAAATCTGAGTAAAAATTCAAAAAGCTCGGGCGGTGCCTGTGGCTCAGTCGGTAAGGCGCTGGCCCCATATACCGAGGGTGGCGGGTTCAAACCTGGCCCTGGCCAAAACTGCAACCAAAAAATAGCCGGGCGTTGTGGCAGGCGCCTGTAGTCCCAGCTGCTCGGGAGGCTGAGGCAAGAGAATCGCTTAAGCCCAGGAGCTGGAGGTTGCTGTGAGCTGGGTGAGGCCACGGCACTCTACCGAGGGCCCTAAAGTGAGACTCTGTCTCTACAAAAAAAAAAATTCAAAAAGCTCAAAGAACTCTACTAGGATAAATTTAAACAGAACTATACCCACACCAAGACACATTCATAATCAAACTGACAAAAGTCCTAAAAAATCCTGAAAACTGCAAAAGAAAAATGACTCATCACATCTAAGGAGCTCCCACTGAACTATTAGCAGGAAGCCCCCAGATTAGAAAGGAGTGGGATGATATATTCCAAATACTAAAAGAAAATTTTAGAAACCACAAAAAACTGCCAACCAAGAATACTATAACCTAAACCCGTCCATCAAAAATGATGGAAAAATTAAGACTTTCCCTGACAAACGTAAGGGGGATTATCACTACTAGATCTTCCCTACAAAAAATGTTGAAGGGAGTTCTTCAAGTTGATGCAAAAGGACAATGAACAGTAACATAAAACTGTAAGAAATTATAAAACTACTCAGTAAAGGTAAATTCATAGGCAAAAAGAGAATTCTGAAGTAATGTACATGCATAAATCACATTATAATCCGATACAGAATTTAAAGAACAAAGGCATGAAAAATAATTATAAATCTGTGTTAATGGATATACAATAAAAAGAGGCATAATCAAGGAACATAAAGGAAGGGGCAAGAATGTAAAGGAATAGACTTTTTATATTACACAAAAGTTAAGCTGGTGTCAGTTTAAAAGAGATTATTATAACTTTAAGATGTTTTGTGTAATTGCATTGGTAACCAAAAAGAAAATATCTACAGAATATACACAAAAAAAAAATGAGAAGGGGACCAAAACATGTCATAAAAATTAAAAACTATTGTGCTTCAAAAAACACCATCAAGAAAGTAAAAAGACAATGTACAGAATAGGAGAAAATAGTTGTCCCTTAGTAACTGCAAGGGCTGGTTTCAGGATTCCGTGGAAACTAAAATCCGCAAATGCTCATGTTGTTATATAAAATGGCATAGTATTTGCATATAACCTACACGCATCCCCTTTTATGCTTTAAACCATCTCTAGATTACTTACAGTATCTTACAAAATGTAAGTGCTATGTAAACAGCTGTCATTATTGGTTTTCATTTTTACTTTTTTACTGTTATATTGTTGTTTCCAAATATTTGATCTGTAGTTGGTTAAATACATGAATGTGGAACCCACAATACAAAGGACCAGCTGTGTTTGCAAATCACATAACTGATAATGGACTTACAACTAGAATATATGAAGAACTAACGCAACTCAATAATATACAGACAAGTAACACTATTAAAAAATGGCAAAAGGATTTGAATAGACATTTTCTAAAGAAAGATAAACAGACCCAACAAGCACATGAAAAGATGCTCAACATCATTAGCCTCTAGGGAAACATCAATCAAACCACAGTAAGATATTACTTCACAGCCAGTAGGATGGCTGGAAAGGCTGCTGAGGACGTGGGAGACTGGAACCCTCAGATGTCAATGTAAGAATGTAAAATAATGCTGCCATTTTGGAAAATATTGAGAAGAAAAAACTTCGAAAAATAGCCTAGCTGTTCTTCTGAAGTTTCAATATAAGTTAACATATGACCCATTAATTTGGTTTCTCTACTAAAGACGCAAGCACATGCCCACACAGCCATATTACTCTCAACAGCGAGAAGCGGAAACAGTGTCCATCAATGGTGAACATACAAACAAAATACAGCAGACATCAGTATAACAGCAATAAGAAAGAAGTACTGGTACACGCTACAGCACAGATGAATTCTGAAAACACGCAGAGTGAGAAAAGGCAGTCACAAGTTAAAAGGCTCTGTTTGCTCCCGCTTATTCACAATCTGCAGAGTAGGCAAATCTAAAAGTCATTCAGAGGTTGCTGAGGAACAAGGGGTTTAGGTGAGAATGGTGAGTAACTGCTAAAGGGTGTGGGGTCTGCTGGGGGCAGTGATGACAATGTTATAAAATGACTATGGTGCTGGCTGTACAACTTGGGAAATATACAGAGTGGCCATAAAGTCCATGTGCAATTTAAACTAGTTGTCTACTTTACGGCCACCCTGCATTACAAGCCATTTAACATATACACACATTAAATGGATGAGTTCTACAGTATACTAATTATCTCAAAAAAGCTGTTGCAATATATACAAAAATAAGCAGGTAAGAATATGAACATAAAAAATTATGTTTAACTGTCTTTCATAATTCTACCTTATTTAGAAATGATGTAGGTTTCTAACAAATATCCATTAATTAAATCAATTTTAGCATCAGTCTAAAGCAAGGGTCCTCAAACTGCAGCCCGTGGGCTACATGAGGCGGTATGATTGTATTTGTTCCATTTTTTTTTTTTTTTTACTTCAAAATAAGATATGTGCAGTGTGCATAGGAATTTGTTCATAGGTTTTTTTTTTTTTAAACTATAGTCTGGCCCTCCAACGGTCTGAAGGACAGGGAATTGGCCCCCTGTTTAAAAAGTTTGAGGATGCCTGCTCTAAGGTTTTAAGCTATCTAAAAATGCTAGAAACTATCTTCAAACTGACATATTACAAAATATAACAAATGTTGAAATAAAGGAACAGAATAATGATTCCATTTGCTTAAAATGTAAATTTATGCTTTTCATAACCATGTATGACATACCCAGTGGAATAATAATGTACACTTGCACTATATTTAATGCTGATAACTCAGAAGACACTACTGTTTTTAGTAAAGCAATAATATTAAACTAGTCTTGGACCAAAAGAAAAAATAGGTATAGGACATCAGTACAATTGATTTCCAGTACACTAACATTGTATGAAGTTTCAAAAGAGTTCTGGACCATTCCCTCTGGACCAGTGAGACCAGGAAAGTGAGCAGGGCCTTGAGGAACAGCTCAGGTAAGAGAAAGGACAGCACGGGAGGTAAAGGCTACAGAGACAAGAACATTCAGTACACACGCGCTTCAGGTCACAGTAAGCAGGTGACTTGTGCTTCCTACACAGGGGTCTGAATGGGGAACTGACAAGGATATGTTCTTCCATCTATGGTAGAAATGATTATTAAGCGGGAAATGATATGCCCCAAGCCTTATAACAGGTTAAATGGATATAACTACTATCATCCCATCTCACTTGCTAGGATCAGTTAACAGAACACTCACCTGAAATAGCAGCTTCAGAAAGTACTTTCAGCACTTCATTTTCCATTTCACAGCTGTTACACAGCTCCTCCCAAGTCCCTTTAAGTCCTTTCCTTCGAGCTAGTTCTGTTAGCTCCTTTTGATTTGGCACAACAAATCCGATGACGTAAGAATGATAACTGAAATATACAAAGGACAACTTGGTTAAGGAACAAAATGGCACACTGTGTTAACTGCAGTTACTGATTACAGCAACAGGTAGGAATTAACTCTTCACTATTTTCAAAAAATACACACGCCACCGTTGGTACTGGCACACTTAACTTCATACTACAGCTAGTTTTACTGTCTGATTCACAGTATGTTCCAATGCTTCGGCAGAGTTCATTGTTAAATAAACCTCAATCTAACATGTCATGATAAATTTCAAGAACACCTAACTATTATGAACAGGGTCATGTGCACATTTTTTTAAGAAACTTAGAAATATTAGAAAATTCATCTTCTATAAAATCAGTAATTCATGGCAACAAGTTAAACAAAACTAAAATATAATTACAAACTTTATCCAAAATTTGGCAGCAAATCAAAATAATGTGATTATTCATTTTTGCTTCTATTATCATGAGAATTTAACAGAGGAGCACTGAGCGTGCACAGCGAAGGCAGGCAGTCTTCTGAACCAGAGGACAATAACTTGGAAGAAATGGCAGCTGCACAGGAGGAGAATGACAGTTCTGGTCACCATGACGTAAGTACAATCCAGAACGGTGCCATCACTAAAGAAAATATTAAATGGCTAATTAAAGGGCAGAATCCTTTATAAATCAATGTTCATCTTTATAAAGGGCAGAAAACTTCATAAATCAATGTAGTTCATCTTTGACTTGGGCTATACCCAACGTTCTGTTTCTAATTTGATTTTTCGGATACCCCAGACTCTCTTTTCCCATAATAATGATGTCGGTTACCGTAGATGGGTTCTCAGCTGCCTCTGTGCCATCATGGCTAGGGATGCTACCTATCAAGCCCCAGGGTAACACAGCTTAAGCGGGGAGCCCCAGGCCTGCCCAGGGTCCTGAGGAGACTCGAGTTCAAAGCACGAAGCACGCGCTGAACGCACTGCCCACTGACATTTCTTACTTCCCTTCCCTCTGGAGTGGCTCGGCGAAGCTTCCCATGCACAGAGACTGACAGCTAGGGGTCTCAAAGCAGCAGAAAGGAAGATTTATTTCCTTTCCCTCCCAGCCACGTCTGACCCTACAGTGAGATGTAAAGCAGAGAACAGGAACGCACAGAAAGACGATGGGGAAACACTCAAGGAAAGGGTCAGCCAACGGCTGTCACGAGGCGGCGGCTGATCCCAGAGGTAGCAGGAAACAGAAAAGCGTTCTCGGGATAATTGTACAGAGAAGGTTCATAGTAGAATTCCACTTTCTCACCTATTTGCATATGCACAAATGTTATCTATTAGTGGAAGATTCTTCAAAGCTGCCTCTACTTTCCCAAGGGAAACATATTCTCCTGCTTGTAGTTTTACAAGATCCTTTTTACGATCTGTGCAAAAAAACAGATGGGGAAGGGAAAACACTGAGAAGAACAGTATGAATTTTTTTTTAACAGCACATACTAATAACACCTTTAACACATAAATACTGGCCATTCCCTAAAGAACTTGCTATCAAATTACTTAAACTTTGCTAAACTAAGCATTAATAGTTATGCTAAAATTAAAAGTATATAATAAAACGAGGCCCTAATTTTTCTAAACACATTTCTCTTAAAAGAAAAACAATTCACTTCTATTTAAGGAGCCCTAGCACCAGGGTTTCAGGTATGATCCTGGAGCCCATTAATTCCAGGCAGGTGAAGAAGAGATTCAAGGCCATCTGAGAGGTCACATTCTATCTGGAGAAAGGCATAATGCAAACATATTACTGCATTACAATACAGCAGTGCTAACTTAAGACTCTCCCAGCCGGATTAGAAAGCAATTCCTGCAAGTACACCCCTCGCAGAGTGTGAAGGGAGGCAGCCGGCACTGGCAAAGGCCAGAACCAGGTCAGCTGGACTCTCCGCAGAGCAGAGAGGAGGAAAACAACTGAAGATGGTGGTAGAGATGTGCCCAGTGGCCGTCTACCAGAGGCACCAGAACTGAGCTTGCAGGAGCCATTAAAAGGTTCACAGTAAGAAAGTGACCCAGGAAGATTAGTATTTAGTTATCACGTGGTAGAAGCCAGAGTTTAACTGGCAGCAAGCATGGAACTGAGGTGAATTTCTCACAACAGGGTGCAGGAGGTTCAGACCTGACCTACAATCATGGCAAGCAGGACAGAGAAAGATAGAGAAGTAGGAATTTGAGGAATCTGGTAAGAGAAATCAGTAGAATATGAAATAGGCATGGAAGCTGACTAAAGAGGAAAGTCTCTCCCCTCTCCCAGGTTTCTAGGTAGCATGACCAGGATAGCAATGCCATTAAGTGGAAAAAAGGGGAGAAGGTATTTTTCACCCCCCATGCATAGTGTATTTGAGCTGCCTGGCTTTTCTTCATTCTCTCGGGCAAGACAAGGACACAGTCTAGACAGGAGAGCCCCATCCAAAAATCTCTAGGTATCAAAGAATTCACAAAATTGAGTATTTCCTACACAAGCTAAACAAAATAACTACGAGTTATCTAATAGTAATTTAAAACAGCACTGTTGTTGAACCATTTTTGAGAACTCATATCAAGCCTCAAATTCTATAGTCCATATTAAAAAATCTATATTCAAAATTTTAAAATTTAAAAAAATTAATAACAAAATTTTTATTTTCCAGGGATGATGCAATAGCCCACACCAACATTACATGAAGATATATCCTTACATTACTAAACATCTTCTCTAAATACACTGTACCTCTTACATAAAACTATTTAAGAAATATTCACTTTCAAAAAAATCAGATGGCTCACCAATAATCTTTAAACAACCGTCGGGGTCAAACTCCCCGATGTCTCCAGTGCAGAGCCACCTCTGTCCACTTTCATCTTCAAAGAAATCGGTTTTGGTTTTTGCTTCATTTTTGTAATATCCCATTGTCACATTTTGGCCACCAATAAGAATTTCACCTCTAGGGTGTGGTTTATCAGTATTAAAGTATCCACCTAGTAAATAATAATTCTGAGTTAATTCAATATTTTTAATCCCTATATTCAACACATGAAAATTTGCAACTATTAGTTTCTTAGTAAGAACATCTTATTTTAATCCACTTAGAGCTTCCCAAAGGAGCAACGCAGACACTATGAATGAACAAAGTTTATCAATTTAAACCTGGGCACAAAATTTGTTTCTTAACCATATGCTTTTAAGTTACTATTCCAAGAAAACAATCATACTCTAACATCTGACTGGGCATGGTGGCTCAAGCCTGTAATCCCAGCACTTTGGAAGGCTGAGACAGGAATATTGCTTGAGGCGAAGACTTTAAGACAAGCATGGGCAATATGATGAGACCCTGTTTCTATAAAAAATAAAAAAAATTAGCTGGGCATGGAAATGGGACATGCTAGAGCCCAGCTCCTCAGGAGGCTGAGACAAGAAGACCACCTGAGCCCAGGAGCGGGAGGCTACAGTGAAGCTAGAATCCCACCATGCACTCCAGCCTGGGTCAGAGAGAGCAACATCCTACTAAAAAAAAAACAACAACAACAACAACATCCTCCACACGTTATATAAAATAATTACGAATACTGCAGAGGTAAGTTGCTAGAAAGATTATATAGAATTTAAATATCATTTAATAATAAACTCACAAGGTATTAAGTCCATTTAATAACAGAACAAATCTGTATAAAAACAAATTACTATTTATTCTTATAATTTTCAGAATGACTCCAAGCTTAAATTTATTGAACATTTTCACTAACTCTAGTAAAGACAGCTGAAAAATGGCATTTGAGCCTTCAAATCTTTACTTTGTATAGAGGAAAGGTACATCTCAATAAATCATAGATAATCTGCACATTTTAATTAGGAGCAAATGAGTTTTAAGTGATTAGTATTTTAAATGACATAAGCAACAGACTTACATAAAATAATGAAAATTTCCTTTGACAATCCCCCCTCAGGGAAAAGGAAAAACGTGGAAAAATCCTCAGCCTCAGAGAATACATTTTATAACTTTGTTTCTACAAAATAAAGTTATGATCACTCCTAACTTACTGACATTATTCATTTGGCACATTCTCAAGTTTTTGCCATAATTCTCATTTGCATTTATGTAATAAAATAATAGGCAAAATAAAAACATTGTTATTCCTCAGAACTAATCTTTGAAACAAAACAAATGCATGCATGTAGTCTAGCTAAAAAATATCCATTATAAAGCACAAAACTGAACACTTGTGTTTATATTCCAAAATAAGATAAGGAAGGAAATGAAGCACAATTCTAAGTTTAAGGTTCAATATTACAAAAATGCTGTGGTTAAATTTACCTTCCTCCCAGTTCTTTAATTTGATTTCACAGCAAACTAATGGTGCTCCCACTCTGCCAGTATTGTAGTCCCACACTAAGATATAAATAGGATTTAAAAAAAAAAAAGCATTTGAGAACAGCAGTTAATAAATTGCTTCATTTTTCTAAATTACCAAAAATGATGATTTATCTCAAAACTCAGATATCCCCAAAGAATCCTTTAAAAAAGTCACAAACTGGTAAACTAAATAACATACTGGTTAGCCCACACTGAGTTTTTTTAAACCAAATTATTACCATTTTAAAAAATAAGGAAATTTTACATATAAATGTGAACCCTCCAGCAAAGATGCACCAACATTTTAGGTATAGCAATAACTGCCAGCCCGGGTGAGACAGGAGATCTGCCTGCCCCAGCTCCCTGGAATCCCTGCCCACCACATTTCCTGACATCAGGGCCACTGCATCCACTCAAGCAGCTGCTCTGTTCCTAAGTCCCTGCCTCAGAAGATGAGGCCACAGTGGTTTACACCTATGCTACTTTCTTATCAGGGCTCACAGCTTTGCAGTACAAAAAGCCTTTCCAATTCAAAGATCCCTGCAGCCCCCTCCTATCAGCTAACGCTATCACACCCTATTTAAAATTAAGTGATATAATAACAGCTCAGAATCAGATTGGAGACTGCTGACTCTCAAGGAGCTAAGGAAGAACCCTCCACTATTATGAATTATTACTGCATTCTGTTTCCTCTTCAAACATCATTCGATTCTCAAAAATGAAAGGCTGATACTTAACACTTTAAAGATTGTTTCATTTAAAACAAACTTACTGATTAATCACAATTCAATCTGAATCTTAAAAATAAGAATCCTCAGAAGAAACCTTATGCATGTATTTAAGTTTGCTTGTAAATTTCTTGCAAAACAAGACTTAGACATGGCTTCCAAAAATATATAAAATATAGAGAACATAACTGAAAAGCAGAAAAATTAAAAAGTCATCCAAAATAAACCAGGTAAGAATGGTATGCAGAATACTCAAAAGAATAAGAAAAACTGACCACTTGAGAGGTTTCGCATCTATCAGTATTTAGAAAATACAAGTAGGAGAAGCACAGCTTTAGCTAGGAGTGGAAAGCAAAATAACTTCTATAAACTATGTAACTCATTTGGAAATCACTGATTAGGTGGTGAATACCTCCTCAACCACATTGCTGTGATAAACTCTGGTATTAATATTCTCTAGACCTGAATCTAGTTTCTCTCTACACTTACACAGATCCCCTATACAACTAGACAAAAATATCTTATTTTTTCTACATAAAATGTAATAACTAATGTGAGAAAATGAAATGTGTATAAAATAGTCAATGTTTGTTACTAAAGCTTCTCTTCTAGAATGCTGAAGTTTTTAATACCACATAGTTTAATGTAAAAAGCTGCTCTAGATAAATGATTGACCACAGATATATCAAACACACTCTAAAAATTGTTACAATAATCACAGTACCTGGAATTAACCATTATTCAGCTACACAAACATCTTAATTACTCTTTTCCTATGTATCTGCAGATAAAAAGCGCATTAACAAAAAAATGCCTGGAGTTGCACCCCACCTCCCATGGACACTCCCCTTCATGAACAACACTAACCTTCTGTAATTGTTCCAGCCCCAGCAGATTCCGTAAGTCCATATCCCTGACCAACGGGACAGCAAAAACAGATATTCATGAATCGCTGCGTGGTTGCAGAAAGGGGAGCACCACCACACAAGAGAAGCCGGATATTTCCACCCAGCAAGCTTCGAACTTTCCGGAAAACAAAGCTAAAGGGAAAAAAAAAAAAAAAATGATCAGAGAATCACAGGACTTTGAACTAAATGGGGGGCGGTGCCTGTTGCTCAGTGAGTAGGGCACAGCCCCATATACCGAGGGTGGCGGGTTCAAACCCAGCCCCGGCCAAACTGCAACCAAAAAATAGCCGGGTGTTGTGGCGGGCACCTGTAGTCCCAGCTACTCGGGAGGCTGAGGCAAGAGAATCACCTAAGCCCAAGAGAGCTGGAGGTTGCTGTGAGCTGTGATGCCATAGGACTCTACCGAGGGCAACAAAGTGAGACTCTGTCTCTTAAAAAGTTAAGTGGCATCTTTCAAATCATTTAAACTAATCTCCCTATTTTTATATATGAGATTTTGAAATTAAGTAATTTATTCCAAGGTCTCATGACCCATTTGGGAGATTCTCTTGATCCACTACTTAAATATTAATTTTCAGAATTTCAGCAAGGTAAAAAATATATAGTTTCCTCTTAAGAACTTTTTAAGGCAAGGCACAGCACTTACACCTGCAACCCTAACACTCTACGAGATGGGGGGAAGGGGAAAAAACTTGACACTAGGAATTCAAGACCAGCCTGAGCAAGAGCAAGACTCATCTCTACAAAATATAGAAAAATAGCTGGGCCTGGTGGCACACAGTAGTAGTCCCAGCTACTCAGGAGACAGAGGCAGAAGAGCACTGGAGTATACGAATGTGAGGTTGTAGTCAGCTATGATGATATCACAGCATTCTAGCCCAGGTGACAGAGTAAGACTCTGCCTCAAATAAATAAATAAATAAATAATTTTTCAAGTAATATTTAAATTAGAAGCTGTCAGGTTTAATTTTGTATAGTGATGGAAAACCCTTTGCTTCTGGCCAGAGCAATTAGTCTTACATCATTATTTACATACCATATATATAATTAATATAATACATATTATATTAATGAACAACATAATAGAACAATACTCTATCCTTAAAAATGTATAAACATCAAATATTTTGCTTTAACTAACTTCATGAGAAATGCATACATATTTATATACAGCAATCTATCTGTTTTTGAAGTTTCACTATTTCAAGTTTTGAAGTATAATTTTTTAAAAATCTAATAAATCATCTGAGACATTTTTAAAAAAGAAAACAATTTAGACACATACTTAATATGTCTAAAAATAAAAAGTCTGCACACTCCTTTGATCAACTTTGAAAAAAGTGAAAACTAAAGGCAAACCTTTAAAAAAAAACATTAACAGACTCTCCAAAGCCAATACACAGTCACCATTCAGTATTCATCGATCTTTTAAATAAACTTCTTATAATTTTCTCAATTAACTAAATTATTAAATTATCAAGGGAGAGAAAGGCAGAGTCTTCACTTACCTATCACACAGTGGAGTAACACGTCCTTTTGAGATCTGTTCCATTTTGTAATTATAGGCCAAAATAAACAGATTGCGTTGAAAACTGCTCATTTCATTTACTTTATTCATGACATTTTTATAGATTCGATCCATTATTTCCTTGGTATGTAAAAATCAGTTAACATAGTTAATGATGGCATCAGCTGCTTCAATTCTCAACAGATTAATACTTCTATCAATGTTAAGGCATTTTAAAAGACGTAGCCTTTTAAAAGGACAAAAGTTTCAATACAAAAACACAGTTAGTTTTAAAAATGAGGTTTCTGTAAAAGTCAGTTTTAATTATCTAGATACTCATAAGAATAGCAAGAAAAAAGACAAACAAAAGCTTTAGGGCAGGAATATACCATTATTGATCCTTTATATTACTTTGCTTATTTACCTTATTTATTCTGATCTAAAACTTAAATTCAAAAAATAAATGAACTATAAAACATGTTTTTTTTAATCTCCTAACTTTACCTTATTAGACACAGAGTACCACATTCTTTGCTTACAAAAGGAACACAAGAATTTTTAGGATTTTTGTTTGGCTTTTAATCCTGTTTCCGGAGAATTTCCCTTGTCAGCACTACATTTTGTTTGCTAGGCCTTTTCTTATGAGGTAGACTTTAATGATTTAAAATAATTTTTCCCCTACAATTTTAAATCATAGGTAATCTTTAAGTCAACTAAGAATTTTAAGTAGGATACTACTTAGTAAACTATAATTATAAAAGCTCTAAAACCACTGATCATTTATATTTGACTTTGGAGTAACTATCTAATTATGCTTGATATAAGCACTCAAGTATCTGACAGTAATTCTGAACACTTTTAAGCAAACTCAGAAAGCCTACACTAGGAGAAGCTGTCCTCTTTCTATTGTCTTATTTGAAGCCCCTTCTGTGACATCAAGGTGCACAGCACTTCTCACACAGCTCAGAATTTCTCCAGCTTCCCTGTCACTTTTTCTGATGTGTGAGCCAGACTTTCCCTGAGGACTCAGGAGGTAATCATATAACTTGCTTATGAAGAGGTTATCTCAAACCTTTCCTGCTATCTCCTGCTGGGCTTTCAGTTTCTATAAATCAGCAAATAGATATCATGGAAATGATTTTTATTTTAATAAGAAGCTATTTAGAAAAAGTAGCTGATCACTTCATATGGAAGCTAAAACTGAGTTGCGTGTTTAGTAAATAAGAATAAAGCTAAAGCAAGACTGAGTTAATTCTGTAGAACTTCAGGCAACATCAATTAATCAGTAAGAAATAAATCCTACATAAACTACCTGATCAATAATATCTTTTTCACCAGCATTTTGTAGATGACACTTTTCTAGGGCTCAGTATTAAACAGTGGCCAATTCTTACCGGAACAGCTGCCATCAGTGTTGGTTTCAACATGGAGGTATCCCCTTTACTTCCTTTCTTTATTTTTGAAGACTATAAAGTAAAAAAAAAAAGTGATGCATAAGTGATCTTTATTTTAAAAATTCAATGGATTTCTTAGATCAAAAAGAAAAATTATAAATTCATCATTTAAATGTACTTACATTCTAAGAAGTACTTAAAAGACAACAGCTTATTTTAAAATGATGATGTGTCATCCTTACAATATTCTACTATACTGCTAAAAATAAGTGTCAAAAATAATTAAGATTTTTTTAGTGTTTCAAGTCATAGACATTTAATGTACCTGATCTGCTAAAGTCTGTGGTGAAGAGTAGCCGATGCGGCATCCGTGAGAAAGACAGACAAGCTCAGCACTCAGCTCTAGAACGTGGGCCAGAGGCAAATATCCAACATATACATCTTCCTCTCTGGAAGAAAAGCAAAGGTCAGGTGCTGTCCCTGCAGGAGTCAAGCTGGAAGGCACACAGAAAGTTCTCAGGCCACCGTCTCTGCTGGTGTAGTGTGTGTGTGTTTACGTGTATGTGATAGAGAGACACAGAGAGTGTTAGACAAACAGAAACAGACAGACACGGGGGATGGCAGCAAAAGAAAAGCCCCAACTCAGCCTACGAGTGAGGTGGCAGGCCCTCTCAGGAAGAGGTTCTGTTTCTTGTCCTACTTGAAGGCACTCATGAATTATGAGTGCTAGAGAAGCAAAGTGCTAAGCCAGAAGAAATAGGGGCTTGAAAAAAAAAAGTGGGCGGGGGGTGGGGGGGTTCTTTTGAAGGAAAAAAGAAATTATCCAAGTAGGAAATAGTCTTTAAATCTAGTGCACTGCCAACCAGAAGAGTTCAAATAGAATCCACAATGCTCTGCTAGAAACTCTGCAGAAGGGACTCCTATTCTGGGAGTTGAATCAAATAATAAATTATATCTTAATATATAAGAAAATATGTATGTGTATGTATTTTAAGAACACCCAATATATGGAAGACAGCTGAGGCAAATCTATAAGGAAACAGTTGTTGAAACATTTTTCCTGAATAAATACATGAAAAATTTCTGTCTCCATCCCCAAATCAATCCCACAGTAACCTTGTGTGTGTGTGTGTGTGTGTGAGAGAGAGAGAAAGAGAGAGACAGAGAGAGAGAGAGAGAGATATTTGTAGGCCTAAAGGCATCAAAAATATCCAACCCCTGTACCACATCAGTAATCATCATACCGATCTCATCTCTGGGAATGCTTCTTTGATAATTCCTCAAACTTCCACTTGGTTTCCTCCCTCAGTCTCTTTCGAACCCCACTAAACCCTCCCCTGCTACCACTGAAGCTTGTCTTAAAAAGAGAAAGAAGAGACTGAACACAGAAGCTCAGAGACTATTAAGTTATCTGTTCACCTGAATTATATTTAGATATAAAAATGACTAGCAGGGCAACAATGACAGCTAATTGAAATAATTTAAATTAAAAGCTTTACAACTATAAACATTGAAAATTTACACATTAACTTCCATATCAGTAGTTCTTAAAAAAAACTGCATTTCAAAAAGTATTAACTTTATTTTAAACTTCACAACTGTAACTATTTTGAAATTTTAATGTACTTTTTTAAATGAAACGCCTACTATAAGCAAACTCTGAAATAATTATTAACCATATACTACTGAAGGGACACATGCATTCACACTGTAACAACTGACAAACACTGAACTACTCAATGCTCTGTCCCTGTGACATACCCCAGTCCTGGAATCCTTTCCGCCATCCCAGTTATACCAGCAATAATGTTACTGTGCGAGATCATGACTCCCTTTGGAAGTCCTGTGGATCCACTTGTGTACATGATTACTGCAATATCTGAGGGCAACGGTCTGCTACGAGATTGGTTTTCTGTATTGAAGAAAAAAGAAAAGGCCA
This sequence comes from Nycticebus coucang, assembly GCF_027406575.1. Classification (NCBI taxonomy): domain Eukaryota; kingdom Metazoa; phylum Chordata; class Mammalia; order Primates; family Lorisidae; genus Nycticebus; species Nycticebus coucang. The sequence goes on along the minus strand of NC_069786.1, from coordinate 120,136,100 downwards.
AGCACAGTGTTGAGACATTCAGCCACATCACCAATTTTTTAATAATCATTTATTTATTAACTCAGTTTAATAAATATTAATTATACTCATAGAGAGGTCAATAAAACACTCCCATCCCTACACAGAAGGGAAACACACCCTATTGGGACAAACAGATCAATTTACAAAGAGAAATGAAGCAAGACAAAGGCAGAGGATCATGGTAGATGTGTCGAGATGGGAAAGGCAGGGAAATCCTCCCGACAGTAGTTACTTCAGCAAAGACCTGAATAAAGTGAGAAAGGGAGCTACAAAACCCCAACTGTGGGAGCAGAGTGTCCCAAGTGGAAGCCAACAAGCACCCAGACCCCAAGCAGGAACGTGCTGGCTCATCCAAAGACGGAGTGTGCAACAAGAGGACACGCAGTGACAGGAAACTGGCTGCCAGGACCACACACAGGGCCCCAAAGGCCATCATAAGGACTCTGGGTTTCATTCAGGATGAAAAGCCAAGTTGTTTTTAACAGGGGCATGTCACAACCTGTGACAAGGATCATTTTGGTGCTATGTGGCTACATAACTTTAGTAAGGGAAAAAAGAAATTAGGGAGACAAAGGCCATCCCAGTAATTCAACTAAGGAATACCTTGGACAGAGTACCTAGATATTTGCTAAAAACTCTCCACTGCTTCACAGTGGCGAAGTTAACTTGGTTACACCCAAGAGTCCTGGATTAAAGACAGTATAACCCCATTGGCCATCATCAGAATACGAGCCTAAGCAGGACAGCCAACAAGGCAGAGCGGTGGAACAGCACAAAGACAAAAAGGAAGTCACAGATGGCGTTTTTCATCTGTCTGAACTTCTCTCAGAACTACTTCCATGTGGACTTCTAAAAAAGTGTGAAAAATTATGTAAATGTATTTCTAAGCGGATACCCTTTCTCTCCTAACTATTTAAATATACTTGTTGAGAACTGTTTTCACTTAGAAGTCTTTGCTTTCAAATCTGCCATTCACACCTTCAACTCACAACATTTGTTGGAAACTGTAACCTTAGTGTCACCTGACCTTTACACCAGGTCCTGCGGATGCCTCACCAAGATCTCCTTTCTCTTGACTTTTGTAAACCATGCCCTACATGTTTTCTTCTTTCTTCTGGTGGGATCTCAGTGGCCTTTGGGGCCAGCCACTCCCTGCAGGTGGCCTCACCTACACCCACTGCTTCTAGCTTCCAAACTGACTCCAGAGTACCAGACCTGTACACGCCACTGCTTACTACATATCTACATAGAAATAGCCCATCAGGACATAAAATCCAATGTTATCAAATTTAACATCCCTCTATCCCTGTTTTGGAGCCCAGTGATTACTGACATCTAGTTAATCACTAAGTTTCCAACTACAGAGAAAACAGCCCCAGCCTCCTGGCAGCTTCTGCAGTGTCTCTAAATACCTGTATACTTTCTAACATTTATTGACACTGCTAGAGTCACGATGCCTAGGTGTGCTAGCTGGAGAATAAAGTTGTCCCTTCTGGAAAGGGAACAAGGAGAAAAAAAGGCCACCAAGTTTAGCCACTGTATCTTGATATTTACAGGTAACTCACACAGGAAAAGTTTAAAGGCATTATTTATAAACAAACTTTAAACCACCCAAAATTATCAGAAAAAGGAAACAAGAATACCGAACAATGTTAAAGAGAAAGTACTTTAAATTAATTTCAAATAAATACTATTTTAAAATACTTACTTTCCTTAGACTTTTCTTTAAAGGCTAAATAAAAGGAAACCGAGAGGGACCTACTTTCCCAACTGTGTCACTTGATCTAACATTAGGATCAAAACTCTGGCATAAAGTGGTCACATCAGGCATTTGGAAAGTGTGACATACCCACGCTGGCCTTGGCTCCCAGGGCCTGAACTGCAGCCATGGTATGAACAATGACACCCTTGGGGAACTCGGACCAGGTTGGTGGCTTCCCATCAACAGTGATGATGTGCCGCAGGCGTGGCACCAAAGAAACTATATCCTAGAAACATACAAACATGCACCATGTTCATTGCAGTTAGGCAAATAGTTCGGGACACAAGAAAAGTAGCTTACCATATTTGGTGAATTATTAAAGTAATTTCCTGCCTTAAAAAAGAAAGAGAGAGAATACACTGATCTAACCTCACTTTTTCACATGAAGAAATACAGGTCTGAATTTCATTACTATTCTACATCATTAGGTTTACCATGTGCACGCCTGTTCTTCAGTAAGATCTTAATCCTCCAGGGTACTACATTACAAAATGGGCATGCCAACAGGCTGCCTGTACTAAAGAGGAACCAAAAGCCCCTGGTGTTTTCTGGAGACTAAATAAAAACTTATAGGGAAAGGAAAAGGGAATTCACGTGTGAACTTTTTTTAAAAAAAAGAACAGCCCAGATAGAGGGAGTTGTCTGGAGAACTGAAGAAGTCTCTTTTTCCTACAATTTCATGAAATGTCTCCTTTTAACTTATAAAAAATTCTGAAAACTCTTAATTCCTAAATACCTTAATAAAAAAAAAAAAAATCAAGGAATTACTAGTTTAAAATGTAACCCTTCAATATACAAATTTACTAAAAGTAGCCTAGAAAATAAATGAGTACAATAAAAGAAAATGTAGTTATAATTCCCTCAGTTTAAATACAGGCATATTAGTAATTTATAACTCTGGACTATTATACATGAATACATATGAAATCCATTTTTTATTTTCTAAAAGAAAGGAACAAAGTATGATATTCTTAAAATTTTTAAAGGTATTAAGGATTTATAAGTCATAAAAACAAAATATCAGTAATAGAATTTTCATGATTGAAAATTCTGAAGTATTGGGTAGTTATAAAGTAACTATAGTCCTTACCTTTAATTTCGTTTGCAGGAGCTCTTTACTAGTAATGATGTTAGTCACCTCTGTTTCATTCAATCCATGTACAATTGCTGGACCTCCAAGAGTAGCATATAATGTAACAACTACAAGGAAAAGAAGCAGAAACTCAAATATTCAAGCATTTCATCAACTACTAAATGTCAACAAAGCCTCTAAAAGTGGTCGTGAATCACAATGGAGCACCCTGAATTCTTAAAGCTGCAGTCTACAAAAGGGTTGTTTCTAAAAATTATCTTAATATTCTAATCAATCTACTCATCCTCCCCTAATGTCCCCAAGATTTCTAATATTTCAAAATGAAGATTTTAAAAATTTTGTTTTATATACGATGTTACTCTGAGATTATCGCATTGGGAAGGAATTATAACTGATTTCTAAAATTTCAAAATCTTGCTGGCTACTTGGATGTCCAGTATAAAATAGCACACGGAATGTCAGGTTAAAGTTATTGTATGTCAAGACAAGAGCACAAGCAAGGGGCAGCACTGCTTATCCTAAAGCAGAAATATCCAAAGAGAAACATTCTGAGAAATGCTGACATCACAGAAGATGGACAATATGAATTTTTGTTTAATTTCTGTAAAATTCAAAAAAGGTAGACATAAAATGACTTTTGAAAACTATGATAATTTTGAAAGCTTCTCAAAAGAAACATAATGCAAATACAGATAAGGTATGCTTGTTTAAAAGAAAATGGCATTCACAGCAAGAAATCTGGTAAAAGTATATTTCTGCCTCATTTGAAGGGCAAGACAGCATCCACAATTACCACGACAAATATTTTAGCTCCGAGACCTCTGAACTTAAGGTTCCCAGACTATCTTGCGGATTGAGCCATCATGATTACCATTTAGATAATTACATTACAATTCTCCATCCTCTAACCTAGTACCTTGAAGTTCACCAGATTTGAGTATGAAGTGTTTTCGAAGTCAACTGCCATCACTGACAGACACAACAAAATGATAGTAACTTCAAAAGGGACCTCCTGAGAATGACAGCAGAGCAATGAGCCTCAGTGTGCCCAGTTTCTCAGACTTAGAAAGTCCCCTAACAACAGGTTCAAGCCTCCTCACAACGATGACTGGCACAAGTGTGTACCTAATTCCTTTTCCAAAATAGACCCAAGAGGTCCCCACTAATCAGACACAAGGTAGAAATTAATGTCAGGATTTTTATCTTTCCAGAGTGCAGTGTCGTAATAAAAAGTGTTAAGTCTTTTAAAGATAAGAACGCCTACATACGCTGAAAATTATACATAAAACACGCCTGTGCTGCAATCATCCACTCGGCCCTGGTCTCACAGAAGATGGCAATGTTGGTCTTCGGTTTCTGACCCAACATCTGTAAGCCATTTCCAAAATTACGGGCTCGAACAAAGACATCTTCATAGGAGAGCCAATCATAGTGTCCAAGAATAACCTGATAAAAAACAATTGTTTTTTAATATAAGCAAAATATTAATTTACAGGAAAAAAACAAAAATGCTCCAAAATTTGACAAAATAGAAAGTTACATTTGCATAAAGCTATTTTTCCCCTAATAAAAAGAGATTTGAGTTTCAAATGAAAAATCTATTTTAAAAATTAACTATTTTATGATACCTTCTACAACAAGTCAAATCATGATAAAGCTTTTAACATAACAGTTTCTTGACTTTATTTTTGGTCTTCAAAAATATTCAGAGTCTGATGGGATATTAAAGGTCAAGTTCTTGGCCAAATGGTCATATACTAATCAGTCACTTAGAGATTCAATTTACTTAAATGATTTAGGTGTTAATTTAAAATTTAACCTAGTACCAAGTACCACTAATGCCAAAACTTTTCTGTCCCTCTCTACTCAGGAATTCCCAGATTTCAATGTGAGATAGCATAATATGATCCACAAACAGAAAGGGGTCCCAGGTATGATTTATGGCTGTTCAATTTGAATTACTGAATCAAACTCTGAATAAGCAATGGAAACAAGTCTCTCTGTAACCACACAGGAACTGGTTCTATTATTCATCACAATCCCCTTGTTCACATCTTCAGTGCTCACTGGCACCCTCAGGCTTCCCTATTTGTGTTTATCAGAAGTACAAGTAACATCAAGTTTGCATTAATAATAACCCTCTTTTAAAGCAATTTTTTTTTTTTGTCTTTAGGGATTTTCTTAAACTTAGACAAGACCATTTACATACAGATTGAATAAAAAGCTCCTCTCTGTGTAAAAATACACAGATAATTCCCAAACATGGCTGTGCCAGTAACTGACATCTCAAATACCTTAAAATCTGATGGTGTTCATTTTTAAAAATGCAAATAAAATTTAAGAGATTTCTACAAATAAGATTGGATGAACATAAAAATGAAAAAAAAAAAGATAAATGCTGCCCTCTAGTGTCTTGTTCAATGTTGTATTTAAGAAATAAATTTGTTTTGATGGATAAGGCAACTGTGTTATTTAACTTGAGCATTCCCAAATTCTTGCCTTGTTCTGCACCACCATGAAATGCTCACATGGGGAGCTCCAATGACTTCAAAAGGAGCTTTTTTTTTGGGGGGGGGGGTGTCAGAAGACAGATGAGAATTTGACCAATATATGCAGGAACTGGATTGCAATTATTAAAAATTTTATACTCCAAAGGTAACACTGAGCTACCTTCTAGATTCTAGAATCCAAATGGCAAGTTTTACAATTTCAAGGAATATGTGTTCTCTGAAAGGTTGATACATAATCTAGACATGTAAATTCATGTAATAATTAATGCCACCACCATGTGGCAAAGAAATCATGAGTTTAATTCAAGAGTGAGGCTTCCTCATATATAAAAAATATATATAACCAAAATCTGAATTTCATTACTTTAACTTCTTAAACCACTGAATCTTCTAGTAATTATCCTTTTCATAAAAAACAGAGAACCCTATTCCATAATTTTAGCTGTCTTGTGCTGAAAAGTAGTTTCTAATCCTTACTTGGTCCCTATGGTTGACTATCTAACTCAAGATTAAGCTCATTTACTTATTCCTTACCTATACTGTTGAACACTGCTGCAGAAAAACAACTAACCTTATTAAATCCACAATCCTATTATACTTCCCTGGCATATTCATTTTCTTACTCTCTGAAATAGCTTTCCTTTTTTTTGTCTCACTCTTGCTCAGAATGGTTTTGAACACCTGAGCTTAGGGATTCTCCTGCAGTGGCCTCCCAGTGTGCTAGGATTACAGGTGTGAGCCACCACATACAGCCTCTGAAATAGCCTTAAAACGTTCTCTCCCCTCAAATATCCTCTGCCCTCTCTGCTCTATTTTCTACTTCCAGGAGATGGTCCAGTCTCATACTGAAAACCTCTTTAGGCACTTGTATTTTTTTTTTTACTTTTACTAGTTGAGATAGAAATATTTCAAAATTATACACTTTCCTGTCTTCAACAAAGTACACTTGGCTTCATTTATCCTTTCTTCTGCAACTGAACACGATCAAGAATGAATTATTGTGACGGAGCCAAAAGAGTTAAAATATCCAAGAGCTCTAGTCAGCTGATAATAATTATTATAATGATAATGATGAGGGCAACTACCCTTTCCTAACGTTTACCACATGCTGAGCATGTTGCAAGTGTTACTGTCTTATTAAACTCTCACTGTCACTGTAAGAAACTGTTACTGTTACTCCTATTTTACAGATGAAAACATGGAGGCACAGAAAAAAATATGACTTGCTCAAAATCACACAGCTAATAAGTGATGGAACTAGAACATGAACCCAGGCAAACTCATTCTAGAGTTTAAGTACAAAATCACAGTGCTTCGACGGCACTATAACAGGGAGCCAGGATCTTACTAAGCAGGTGAAGCAGCCTGATTTAACAAACAAAAAGCTATTTTAAGTACTGTGTGTGAGTGTATTACAGCAAGAGTGGGCCAGTGTGGAAGCAGAAGACATGTAAAAAGGTGTGGTTGGGGTGGGGGAGTTAGGGAGCTATAAAGGAAATAAATCAGACACTCCTGATTTGTTTGGCTTGAACAATCTGGCACATGATAGTGCCTTTAACTCACAAGACGACCGGAAAAGAAATAGGTTGGAAGGGAAAACAAAGGGAAGAAAACTACAAATACTGGCCAAGAGATCAACCATTATTTTTTATGTAAATGATGATGTAAATGTCCTAATATATGAGAAAGTAAATATCACATTTGCAGAGTAAAAAAATGTGACACCACAGTAATAAGTAACACAAAAGCAGGCATTAAGAAAGAAGAAGCTAAAGCTAAGTCTATTTACAAGAACAAAAATAAGTACTTCTATCAACTTTTTGGATCAATTTTGAAGAAATGTCATGATGAGATTTTTCTCTAAGCATTATGACTAGCTATTCCCACTTACTCTCTTCTCTCCAGTGTATATAAAATCTATAAGAAAAGGAAAGACTTTATGAAGATAATTTCCATGGCAATTGCAACAACAAAAATAAAACAAATGGGACTTCATTAAACTGAAAAGCTTCTGTACAGCTAAGGAGACAACAACCAAAGCAAATAGACAACCTACACAATGGGAAAGGATATTTGCATATTTTGAACCAGACAAAAGCTTGATAACTAGGATCTACAGAGAACTCAAAATAATTCACATGAAAAAAGCCAACAATAGGGCGGCGCCTGTGGCTCAGTGAGTAGGGTGCCGGACCCATATGCCGAGGGTGGCGGGTTCAAACCCAGCCCCGGCCAAACTGCAACAAAAAAATAGCCGGGCGTTGTAGCGGGCACCTGTAGTCCCAGCTACTTGGAAGGCTGAGGCAAGAGAATCGCGTAAGCCCAAGAGTTGGGGGTTGCTGTGAGCCGTGTGAGGCCACGGAACTCTACTCAAGCGCGGTACAGTGAGACTCTGTCTCTACAAAAAAAAGAAAAAAGAAAAAAGCCAACAATCACATATATCAATGGGCAAGAGAAAGGAATAGAACCTTCTGTAAAGAGACAGACGAATGGCTAACAAACATGTGAAAAAATGTTCGCTATCCCTAATTATTAGAGAAATGCAAATCAAAACCACCCTGAGGTATTATCTAACCCTAGCAAGAATGGCCCACATCATAAAATCTCAAAGCTGCAGATGCTGGTGTGGACATGAAGAGAAGGGAACACTTTTACACCGCTGGTGGGAATGCAAACTAATACAACCTTTTTGGAAGCAAGTATGGAGAATCCTCAAAGAACTCAAGCTAGACCTCCCATTTGATCCTGCAATCCTATTACTGGGCATCTACCCAGAAGGAAAAAAATCCTTTTACCATAAGGACACTCGCACTAGACTGTTTATCGCAGCTCAATTTACAATCGCCAAAATGTGGAAACAACCTAAATGCTCACCAACCCAGGAATGGATTAACAAGCTGTGGTATATGTACACCATGGAATATTATTCAGCCATGAAAAATATGGAGACTTTACACCTTTGTATTAACCTGGATGGAAGTGGAAAACATTATTCTTAGTAAAGCATCACAAGAATTCCATATACTCAATTCTGATATGAGGACAATTAATGACCTAGTACACGGTGTGGGGTGGGAGACAGGAAAAGCTGAGAGAGGGAAGGAGGGAGGCGGTGGGGGGGTTACAGTGTGTGACAAACCTTTTGGGGGTGGGACACAATTATAAGAGGGACTTTACCTAACAAATGCAATCAATGTGACCTGGTCTTTGTACCCTCAATGAATCCACAACAATAAAAAAAAATTAAAAGGTTTCTGATAGCTCACAGAACATTTGAACCAGCATGTACTCTTTTCTGTTTCTGGTAGTTCAATTTCAAGCACATAATTTTTTAAATTGTTCTGAAATTCAATCATTTCACTGCTCTTCGTTTCAAGAAGACATGAGTGCAACATGTTTAATGCTGGGAAGACTGGAATCAGGTGGTAATGACACATATCCATAACTCTGCTACAGTTTTATAAAATCATTTGAAATTTAGAAGGATGACACAATAGTTCTTAAGGCCTGCTACGCCACAAGCATCTTGCATTCCTCTGTACCACCCAGAGAGTCCCATCTTTGTAAAGCTGGTGGCCACTCAATCTTGGGCATAATTAAAGCAGAATCATCACAATTGCCTTTTCTTCTACTTATCTTCCCTTGGGAGCTTAAAATGGACTGTTAGGATAACATTGAAACAAAACCTCACAGTTCATTAACTTGAAATAAAATTTTTGCATCTTTCAATCATATTAGGTACATGTGGCAATTAATCTTCAAGTTTGCCCCTCAAAATATTTTAGATATTGCTGTATAATCAGCTTTCTTCTCCAACAGATTAACTTCAAATATGGAAACAATTTAATGACAACACACTTTGAAAATGTCTTCTGACCTCTCTTCAGAGCTTGATCAGTTGGTAGGCACGAAGGACAGAAGTCACACAGATTAACCCAGCAGCTGTGAAAAGCTCCCCTCTTGAATATCTTACCATAGAAGATGCAATATAATGGGGCCAAAAAGGAACTAAGAGAGGAAAGGGGAAAAATAGAGCCTCACCTATCTGACATGCAGCACAGGTACCTACCGTCCAGTCTGCAGTTTCCCACTACACAGCTGGAACAGTGGCCAACAGAAACTGAAGTCTCAGCCCGCCAGCAGCACTGCACACTAGGGCCAACAGAGACTCAAGTCTCAGCCCACCAGCTACACTGCACACTAGGGCCAACAGAGACTCAAGTCTCAGCCCGCCAGCAGCACTGCACACTAGGGCCAACAGAGACTCAAGTCTCAGCCCACCAGCAGCACTGCACACTAGGGCCAATAGAGACTCAAGTCTCAGCCAACCAGCAGCACTGCACACTAGGGCCAACAGAGACTCAAGTCTCAGCCCGCCAAATGCACTACACACTAGGGCCAACAGAGACTCAAGTCTCAGCCCTCCAGCAGCACTGCACACTAGGGCCAAAAGAGACTCAAGTCTCAACCCACCAGCTACACTGCACACTAGGGCCAACAGAGACTCAAGTCTCAGCCCACCAGCAGCACTGGACACTAGGGCCAAAAGAGACTCAAGTCTCAGCCCACCAGCTACACTGCACACTAGGGCCAACAGAGACTCAAGTCTCAGCCCGCCAGCAGCACTGCACACTAGGGCCAACAGAGACTCAAGTCTCAGCCCACCAGCTGCACTGGACACTAGGGCCAACAGAGACTCAAGTCTCAGCCCACCAGCTGCACTGGACACTAGGGCCAACAGACACTCAAGTCTCAGCCCACCAGCTGCACTGGACGCTAGGGCCAACAGACACTCAAGTCTCAGCCCAAGTGCACTGGACACTACAGCCAACAGAGACTGAAAATGCGTGGGCATTTATTACACACAAAACCTAAAAATGGGATCAGCGCTCATCCAGACCTCAATAAGAGCTGCACCTTGACCGCGATCGGCGCCCGCACAGACCCCGATAAGAGCTGCGCGGCGACCCCGACCCGTGCCCGCTGGGCATCCGCACGCCTTGACCAAGAACTGCAGGAGCCACACAACCCCGGGTCCTCCCTCCTGTACCCTCCCTGCCTCCACACCGGCCCACTAATCCAGCCAGGTACTCTGGTAGCCGAGTGTCCTCCAGACCCCTCCCTGCCTCTTCTCCTGGCAAGGGACTGCTGGAGCCTTGGGCTCTCTGTGCCAAAGTCACTGGGTACCAGGCACTCCCAAAACCATGTGCACCACTTCCTGCACTGTTGCTGGATCTGGATGTGTCATACCCCGGAGCTGTTTCCACAACCAGAACTCTCTGGCTGGGGCAGTCCCAGAGAAACTGCACATGGTCACTCCTACAAACATCCAGCAACAATAGAGTGATCCCACTGGGATCTAATCTTGCAGACACACCTCCCCAACTCTGAGGACGGCCAGACGCAACAGTGAAAGACAATCATGAGGCAAAATCAACAGAAAAACTCTGGCAATATGAATAATCAGAGTAGATCAACTCCCCCAAGGATAAATGGGGCAGACACAGCACAAGATCCCACAGACAAACAAATAGCTGAGATGTCAGAAATTGAATTCAGAATCTGGATAGCAAATAAGATCAAATTAGAATTCCAAGCAGTAACCCAAAAGATGTTTCAAGAATTCAACAAATTCAAAGACCAAATGACCAAAGATTTTGACACATTGAGACAAGAAGTTGCAGCCCTCAAAGATCTGAGAAACAGAGTAGAATCCCTCAGTAACAGAATGGAGCAAGCAGAAGAAAGGATTTCTGACATTGAAGACAAAGCTTTCAAACACTCCCAAACTCTCAAAGAGGAAGAGAAATGGAGAGCAAAAACAGATCACTCTCTCAGAGAGCTCTGGAATAATTTGAAGAAAACCAATATTCCTCTTATAGGGATCCCCAAAAGCGACGAAGTGGCTTCACAAGGCACAGAGTCTCTTCTCCATGAGTTAAGAAGGAGATCTTTCCAAACATGCCAAGAGATTCTGAAACTCAGATAGCAGACAGTTTCAGAACTCCAGCACGAATCAACCCAAATAAGACATCCCCCATACACATCATAATCAATTTCGCTGAAGTTAATATGAAGGAGAAAGTTCTGAAAGCAGCCAGACGAAAGAAAACCATCACGTACAAGGGCAAGAATATTAGAATCTGCAGATACCTCTGCTGAAAACTTTCAAGCTAGAAGAGGATGGTCATCGACTTTTAATCTCCTAAAACAACATAACTTTCAACCCAGGATCCTGTACCCAGCTAAACTGAGTTTCACTTATGACGGAGAAATTAAATACTTTAATGACATTCACATGTTAAAGAAATTTGCCATAACTAAACCAGCTCTCCAGGATATTCTCAGACCTATCCTTCATAAAGACCTTCCACAGTCGCAAAAGGATTCAAAATTTCCACCGGACTCTTGAAAGGCTTATCGATATTCTCAATTAATGTGAATGGTTTAAACTGCCCTCTAAAGAGGCACAGGTTGGCTGACTGGATACAAAAATTCAAGCCAGATATCTGCTGAATACAAGAATCGCATCTTACATTAAAGACAAATATAGACTCAAGGTGAAGGGATGGTCATCTATACTCCACGCAAATGGAAAGCAGAAAAAAGCAGGCATTGCAATCTTATTCGCAGAGGCAATAGGTTTAAACCAACCAAAATAAGGAAGGATAACTATGGACACTTCATATTTGTTAAAGGTAATACTCAATATGAGATTTCAATTATTAATATTTATGCACCCAACCAGAATGAGCCTCAATTTATAAGAGAAACTCTTACAGACATGAGCAACTTGATTTCTTGCAGTTTCATAGTAGTTGGAGATTTTAACACCCCTTTAGCAGTGCTGGATAGATCCTCCAAAAAGAAGCTAAGCAAAGAAATTTTAGATTTTAACTTAACCATTCAACATCTGGACTTAAGAGACATCTACAGAACATTTCGTCCCAACAAAACTGAATACACATTCTTCTCATCAGCCCACGGAACATACTCCAAAATCGATCACATCCTAGGCCACAAATCTAAGCTCAGCAAATTTAAAAAAATAGAAATTATTCTTTGCATCTTCTCAGACCATCATGGAATAAAAGTTGAACTCAATAACAACAGGAACCTGCATACCCATACAAAAACATGGAAACTAAACAACCTTATGCTGAAGGATAGATGGGTTATAGACGAGATTAAGAAGGAAATCACCAAATTTTTGGAACAAAACATCAATCAAGACACAAATTACCAGAACCTCTGGGATACTGCAAAGGCAGTCCTGAGAGGGAAATTTATAGCACTGCAAGCCTTCCTCAAGAAAACGGAAAGAGAGGAAGTTAATAACTTAATGGGACATCTCAAGCAACTGGAGAAGGAAGAACACTCCAACCCCAAACCCAGCAGAAGAAAAGAAAGAACCAAAATCAGAGAAGAATTAAATGAAATTGAAAACAAAAGAATTATACAACAGATCATTAAGTCCAAAAGTTGGTTTTTTGAAAAGATCAACAAAATAGATAAACCTTTGGCCAACCTAACCAGGAAAAAAAGAGTAAAATCTCTAATTTCATCAATCACAAATGGTAACAATGAAATAACAACAGACCCCTCAGAAATTCAAAAAATCCTTAATGAATACTACAAGAAACTCTACTCTCAGAAATATGAAAATCTGAAAAAAAATCGACCAATACCTGGAAGTACGCCACCTACCAAGACTTAGCCAGAATGAAGTGGAAATGTTGAACAGGCCTATATCAAGTTCTGAAATAGCATCAACTATACAAAATCTCCCTAAAAAGAAAAGCCCAGGACAAGATGGCTTTACGTCAGAGTTCTACCAAACCTTTAAAGAAGAACTAGTACCTTTATTACTAAACCTCTTCCAATATATAGAAAAAGAAGGAATATTACCCACCACATTCTATGAAGCAAACATCACCTTGATCCCCAAACCAGGGAAAGACCCAAGAAGAAAAGAAAATTATAGACCAATATCACTAATGAATATTGATGCTAAAATACTCAATAAGATCCTAACAAACAGAACCCAACAACACATCAGAAAAATTATATACCACGACCAAGTGCGATTTATCCCAGGGTCTCGAGGCTGATTCAATATATGTAAATCTATAAATGTAATTCAGCACACAAAACAAACTAAAAAATAAGGACCATATGATTCTTTTAATTGATTGCATAAAAAGCTTTTGATAATATCCAGCATCCCTTCATGATCAGAACACTTAAAAAAATTGGTATAGAAGGGACATTTCTTAAATTAATAGAGGCCATCTACAGCAAACCCACAGCCAATATCGTATTGAATGGAGATAAATTGAAATCATTTCCACTTAGATCAGGAACCAGGCAAGGTTGCCCATTGTCTCCGTTGCTCTTTAACATTGTAATGGAAGTTTTAGCCATTGCAATTAGGGAAGAAAAGGCGATCAAGGGTATCCACACAGGGTCAGAAGAGATCAAACTTTCACTCTTTGCAGATGATATGATCGTGTATCTGAAAAACACTAGGGATTCTACTACAAAACTTTTAGAAGTGATCAAGGAATACAGCAATGTCTCAGGCTACAAAATCAACACCCATAAATCTGTAGCCTTTATATATACCAACAATAACCAAGCCGAAAATACAGTCAAAGACTCTATTCCTTTCACAGTAGTGCCAAAGAAGATGAAATATTTGGGAGTATACCTAACAAAGGATGTGAAAGATCTCTACAAAGAGAACTATGAAACTTTGAGAAAAGAAATAGCTGAAGATGTTAACAAATTGAAAAACATACCATGCTCATGGCTGGGAAAAATCAACATTGTTAATGTGTCTATACTACCCAAAGCAATATATAATTTTAATGCAATTCCTATTAAAGCTCCATTGTCATATTTTAAAGATCTTGAAAAAATAATACTTTGTTTTATATGGAATCAGAAAAAACCTCGAATGGCCAAAACATTACTCAGCAATAAAAACACAGCAGGAGGAATCACGCTACCAAACCTGAGACTGTACTATAAATTGATAGTGATCAAAACAGCACGGTATTGGCACAAAAACAGAGAAGTAGATGTCTGGAACAGAATAGAGAACCCAGAGATGAATCCGGCTACTTACCATTATTTGATCTTTGACAAGCCAATTAAAAACATTCAGTGGGGAAAAGATTCCCTATTTAACAAATGGTCCTGGGTGAACTGGCTGGCAACCTGTAGAAGACTGAAACTGGACCCACACCTTTCACCATTAACTAAGATAGACTCTCACTGGATAAAAGATTTAAACTTAAGACATGAAACTATAAAAATACTTGAGGAAAGTGCAGGGAAAGCTCTTGAAGGAATCGGCCTGGGTGATATTTTATGAGGAAGACTACCCGGGCAATTGAAGCACTATCAAAAATACACTACTGGGACCTGATCAAACTAAAAAGCTTCTGCACAGCAAAGAACACAGTAAGTAAAGCAAGCAGTCAGCCCTCAGAATGGGAGAAAATATTTGCAGGTTATACCTCCGATAAAGGTTTAATAACCAGAATCCACAGAGAACTCAAACGTACTAGCAAGAAAAGAACATGTAATCCCATCTCAGGGTGGGCAAGGGACTTGAAGAGAAACTTCTCTAAAGAAGACAGATGCACGATCTACAAACACATGAAAAAAAAGCTCATCATCCTTAATCATCAGAGAAATGCAAATCAAAACTACTTTGAGATCTCACCTAACCCCAGTAAGAGTAACCCACGTAACAAAATCCCAAAACCAGAGATGTTGGTGTGGATGTGGAGGAAAGGGCACACTTCTACACTGCTGGTGGGAATGCACACTAATACGTTCCTTCTGGAAGGATGTTTGGAGAACACTTAGACCTAAAAATAGACCTGCCATTCGATCCTATAATTCCTTTACTAGGTTTATACCCAGAAGACCAAAAATCACAATATAACAAAGACATCTGTAGCAGAATGTTGATTGCAGCCCAGTTCATAATTGCTAAGTCATGGAAGAAGCCCAAGTGCCCATCGACCCATGAATGGACTAGCAAATTGTGGTATATTCCATATACCATGGAATATTATGCAGCCTTAAAGAAAGATGGAGACTTTACCTCTTTCATGTTTACATGGATGGAGCTGGAACATATTCTTCTTAGCAAAGTATCTCAAGAATGGAAGAAAAAGTATCCAATGTACTCAGCCCTACTATGAAGCTAATTTATAGCTTTCACATGAAGGCTATAACCCAACTACAGCACAAGAATACGGGGGAAGGGCCAAGGAAGGGAAAGGGAGCGGGGAGATTCAAGTGGAGGGAGAGTAAAGGATGGGGCCACACCTATGCTGCATCTAAGAATGGGTACAGGCGAAACTTACTAAATGCAGAATACAAATGTCTACATACAATAACTAAGAAAATGCCATGAAGGCTACGTTGAACAGTTTGATGAGAATATTTCAGATGGTATATGAAACCAGCACATTGTACCCCTTGATTGCACTAATGTACACAGCTATTATTTAACAATAAAAAAAAAAAAACTAAAAATGCTGCTTTCCCAATCAATCTAATTTCAGATAAGATAAATATAAGACGTTTCCACATCAGAATCAGGATTCAGCCTTCTGAACAAAGTCTGACGGACTGCAAATGCCAATTTGATGAATAATGCTAATAGTAGGCATATCTCCTGACATATGGAAATTTTAAAACTTCTTATACTGAATAAAACCTTGTAATAATGTGCTAGAAACAGAAAAGTTGATGACTAAAAACAGTTTGTCTCACCTTTTAAATTCTGTGAGTTCAAATATCTCGTACTTGGTTGAATAATCAATGAATACAAATGCCCATGATCAAGACCCACAGGGCAGCACGACATAGACACAGGGAAAGAGAACAGCTCTCCTGTGTCCATCCTACTTCCTGTGCACACTGTGCTATCTGGCCACAGTTAGGGAATGTCTATGACAGCTCTAGGATTTTATATTGCCCTAATTATACTGATACATGAATTATGAAGAAATTTCATATTCTCCATGCAAGATTTTCTCCTTTTTGTGTAATCAGGAACAAGTTTGCTGCTGTAGGTACTTAACGATGACTTAAAGTACAAGACACATTAAATGCCCATGACGTGTGAGATGCTGGAGAATAGCTAAACTCCCTATAAAATAAGACTTGGACTAAATATAAAATAAGATTTAGACTAAAAGTAAGAGAACTCAAACTCTGAATTCAAATAGCATATTAGATCCAAAGACAAAAATGAATGCCTCTTAGATACCCTTAAGAAGCACAGAGAAGGCGAAGAGTGGAAACTTAAGCACATAACAATGCAGCGTTTCAGTACCTTTTACAACTGCAAGATCTTTCAAAGACAGACTCAGGGATAGTGTACCAAGAAAGGATCAACTTAATATGATAAAAGCTTACTTCATTATGAAAAAATGATTTTCAAATTATAATCTATAGGCTAGAGAAGAATAAAACCCACTTAACAGCATAACTTCAATTTCTAGAAATGTGCTATTATTTCCAGCTAGATCTTAAGTTAATTAAGTAAAAAAGAATTCAATTTTTTTCTAAGTCAGCAAAATAAGACATATGCCTTAAAAGTAAGGTGAAGATACAACTTTATTCAAACTACGGCCCTTTTGAGACTATAAGGAGGCTCTACTAATGTCAGAAAAACAGGTAAAAATCAGGACTATTCTAGCAATACAAGATATATGGTCACTTGATTTAAAGGCAAGGAAATTCACAGGTCCTATTGTTGAGTTAAAATGTTTACAGTTTCTAGGAATAACTGAGATCAACTTGCCTGCTATCTCCTTTGTGTTTAGAAAATAATGACATATGGGATTTGTATGGTTAAGTGGCAAAATTACTGGGCCATGAGAGAGGAAGCAACACTTCCCTGGCCCTCCAGTAACAGAAGTTTTTCATTCCAGAGCTGTGGTTTAGACTCCCCTTCAAGATCTGAAAGTTTCCTTGTGACTGACAGAAAAAGGCAGTTGAGGAGAGAGCAGTCAAGATACAGCTAGAATAAGAAAAAAACAACTTTGCCTACAAAGGTATCAAACCTATAACCTAAACAAATTATCAACCGACTACAGATCATCATACTGCCTCTAAAAAAACTGTCTTCAATTTTTACCTACCAAAGTTTAATAATTGCTTATAAGAAAGCCATAAACTCAAGTACATAAACAGCACTTTATGCCACTTCTACACTTACTGTCATTCACAGTGAAACACCACCATGACGTGAGCCTCTCTGCACTCACTGATCGAATTTTCCCAACTGACTTCCCAAGAATACAGAACATGACTGTGAATGTTGGAGCATTTACACTAGGAAACCACAAACTGTTCTAAGCGCATCACAAGCATGTGCATACATTCAATTGTTACAAGAACTCTGCAAGCTGTGAGTTAATGATTAGGAGTTCTGAAGTCAGAAGACCTGGATTCTGGTCCCAAGCTCCACCACTTGTTAGCCACAGTAACTGTGGTGTCCTTGGGATAAGTTACCTATCTTTGCTTCAATTCTGTCATCTGTAAAGTACAAATAATAAAACTAACCCACAGGGTAACTGTAAGTTTTAAAGAAGGTAATATACATAAAGTTCTTAAGAGTTTGGCTCATAAGAAATACTGGTAGGTGTCAGTGACAGTTGTGTTGCCATGTTACAAATAAAGAAACTGAGGCAAATTTGTTAAATAGCTTTTCCAAGTACATGGTGAATCTGGGCAACATAGTAAGACCCCATGTCCTTACAAAAAGTAAAGATAAAATTAGCCAGGTGAACGGTCTGTGAAGCTAGTGAATGATGCCCCATGATCATATCAATGTACACAGCTATGATTTAATAAAAGAAAAAAAAAATAAGCCAGGTATGGTGACACATGCCTGTAGTCCCAGCTCCTCAGGAGACTGAGGCAGGAGGATCACTTAAGCCCAGCAGGTCAAGGCTCCAGTAAGCTATAATCATGCCACTATACTCCAGCCAAGGCTACAGAAGAAAAAAAAAATCAGTTTTCCAAGTCCACAAAGCTAGTAAGTGACAAAGCCAAGATTCAAACCTATAGTCTTTGTGTGGAGTCCAGGCTCTTACTCACTGTTACACTGCCTCTGTGGACATCATGTCTGTTTCAAACTAACTATGCAGGTACCTCTATATTTGTGAGAAGAAATTTAAAGAACTACACAATTGCTACAACCAAATTACCAAGACATTAGATACTTACTGCAACCCACATCAAAATCAAAACCAGCAGGTCACACCCCCAAACCCAGAGCCATTTCAAGCATCTCAGTGCTTCTAGAAACCAGAGAACATGGTTTCCTACCAAAACATGCCAGACATTCTATTCTAAGCCCTGTGGACATGCAGCTTCAGAAGCACTCCACACCAGGATGTCTTTCTGAAAAACTCAGAACCAATCAGTGCTGGTAAGCACAGAGAGAGATCAGAGCACAGTCTAGTCCTCTTCACATATTCTTCTTAGCAAAGTATCTCAGGAATGGAAGAAAAAGTATCCAATGTACTCAGCCCTACTATGAAGCTAAATTATAGCTTTCACATGAAGGCTATAACCCAACTATAGCACAAGACTATGGGGAAAGGGCCAAGGAAGGGGAAGGGAGGGGGGAGGTTAGGGTGGAGAGAGGTTAATGGGTGGGGTCATACCTACGGTGCATCTTAGAATGGGTACAGGCGAAACCTACTAAAGGCAGAATACAAATGTCTACATGCAATAACTAAGAAAATGCCATGAAGGCTACGTTGAACAGTTTGATGAGAATATTTCAGATGGTATATGAAACCAGTACATTGCACCCTTTGATTGCACTAATGTACACAGCCATGATTTAACAATAAAAAAAAAAAGAGTATATTTTGTTCTGAGGGAGTTCAAAGGCAATGAAAGATTACCTTACCTTTTTAAAAATTTTTCCATTTGGTTGTACTTCATCTTCCTCATTTAAAATTTCACGTGTTCCCAAAAGTCTTTTGTTTTTAAACTTGTTTTTTGCATACATAAAAACTTTATCTAGAGTATCACATCCAGGGTATAATACTGAAGCCAAACCATCCAAACTATTAACAGCTCTGTATGCAGACTCAGGTTTTGCATTTACAGGCTTTGCTTTAATTTTGTTTGATTTTTCTTGTCTTGACTCAGAGAAAAAATAAAATGGAATGTATGTTAAAATAGTATAAAGTGATATTATAAAATGTATGAAATATAAAAGAATGGGGTTGATGGTATGTTTTAACTTCATGGTAGAAGGTTTGGAAGACACGTGGTTATTCATAAGTGCTCAAAAAGTAGAATGAACAGATTTCAGCAAGAATCTAGAAAGAAAAAAAGAAAATTATTAGTTCAAAATAATTTTAAAATAACTTTAAAGAAAAATTCGTCAGATTATCTAGGCAAACTACTTTTTTTTCCAATCATACAGAAGCTAGCATACCAGCCCCCTGCAATGTCGATATTTCTAAGAGAGTCATTTGTACCATATCTATTAGTAATGGGATTCCGCAGAGAAGTTTCCATAACACACTGTAAACAGGTGGCCTTTCCAATCTAACCCAAGTACCTACAAGCATCTCCCAGTAGTAAGAAGGAAGCAAGCCAGAAAAACGGGAAAAAATATGAGACCCAAAACTTACCCATTTCCTGTTCTTTGGCATCTCACTGCATTAGGCAAATATTCTACAAGCTCCTCTCTCAGGGCCCTAGCTGCCAGATAATCTGCATTCTTCCCCTGCGAGCCCCCTCTCACTGTAGGCAGCAACAAGCAACTGGAGTTGGCAGACACATAAAATTCATGCTCCACAGTGGCTCTAGATACTTTTCAATTTAGGCAGGTTACATTGTGAAGCAAGAAGGTAGTAAAATTTGATCATTCTATACTTTGCATTTATCAGATTTGTTGAAAAAGTGAACAAAACAGCCTAAGTCCCACTTTTATGGAAGCTACACTTTCAATGGGAGAGGTAGACAAGCAAATACACGTGCACGTAAGCGTGCCAGGCGGTAACAAATGCTGAAACTGGTCTCCAGGGTGCTACAGAATGTGTTCTCAAAGAACACTAAGTGACCTGAGCAAAGCTCGAAAGGTGCTCTATTATATGGGTAGGCAGAGACTCATGAGGAGGAGAGAGGCTATGTTAAGTGCCTGTCTTGGGGAAAGAAGTATGCAGTACCACTCACTGGTAAACTAACCACTGGATTTTTAACACAGAGGTCATGAGAAGCCACTGAAGGTTTCTACACAGGAAAATGGCAAAATGAAAACAAACAGTCTTGCTACTTCCAGGACATGATAGTTACAAAGAACATGCATCTCCTAATAAGCCAGGAGAATGACTTTATCTAAGTACTTCTTTGAAAAACAATTTTGCATGTTTTTATTTTAAAATAAAAATAATATTGTGATAAAAAACTATTTTTACAGATGATATGATCATGTATATAGAACCCAAGGAATCCACTAAAAAACTACTAGAACTATTAAAAAGTTTAAGTTTGTAAGATACAAGAATGTGAGTACCATGATATACTAAGAAATACATTTTTGGTCTTCATCCCTGGTTTCTGGGCACAGAGCTCCTAAAACCTTTAGATTTTTGAATAATGAGACTAAGAAGAAAAATTATTTGCTTTTTAATAATAAGCCCCTTTCAACCATACCCAAACTTTTACTAAAGTGACTCTCAGAGAATGGGGGCTGCTTGCAAAAGACACCATCCAAATGATTAGAGCACTGGAACTTTTAGCCTCATCTCCCAACATACAAGAGGAGAG
This sequence comes from Nycticebus coucang, assembly GCF_027406575.1. NCBI lineage: Eukaryota > Metazoa > Chordata > Mammalia > Primates > Lorisidae > Nycticebus > Nycticebus coucang. The sequence continues at coordinate 120,114,883 of NC_069786.1, read as the reverse complement.
GGGTGGTGATTGAGCTAATTACCAATGGCCAATGATTTACTCAATCATACCCATGTAACAGAACCTCCATAAAATCCCTAAACCACCATCCATGTGCTGGAGGGCATCCCACTCCCCTCCACATGAACAGAAAAGTTCCTGCCCTCCAGACCCTTCTGGACCTCACCCTGGGTACCTCCTCTTCATCTGTCTGTTCATTTGAACTCTTCCACTGTATTCTTTATAATAAATTGGTAACAATTTATTGTATTCTTTATAATAAATTGGTATTTCCCTGAGTTCATTATAGCAAATTATTACACTTGACAAGGAGCTAGTGAAAAACCAATTTGTAAATAAGTCAGAATTGTGAGTAATCTGGGGACCCACTACTTACAACTGGCATCTGAAGTGGGGGGCATTCTTGTGAGACCAAGCCCTTAACCACGATTCTAAGAAATGAATTAAATTTATACCCAGTTGGTGTCCAGAGAAATGGAGAATTGCATGGTGTAGAAAATCCACATTTAGTGTCAAAAACGTTATGATCAGAAAAAGTTTCTATTCCTTTAAAGATGAATATAGAAAAAAATCAACTGTAATTCTACATACTAACAATGAATAATCAGAAAATAAAATTAGGAAAACAATTCTATTTACAATACCATCAGAAACAACAATACTTAGGAACAGACATAACAAAAAGTACTAAACTTGTACCCTAAAGCCATAAAACATTGTTGAAAGATAGTAAAGATGACCTAAATAAAAAGAAAAGGAGACGTCATGTCTAAATGGCCAGGCGTGGTGGCTCAAGCCTGCAATACTAGCACTTTGGGAGGCCAACATAGGAGGATTGCTTGAGGCCAGGAGTTTGAGACAAGTTCCCTATAACCTTGTTTTGTTCCCTCTTCCCCAAGCTCAGAAAGAGATTCTAAAATTTCCTCATCTAAGAAATTCCAACTGTCTTATACAAATGGCCAATAAGAATAAGAGATTCTAAAATTTCCTCATCTAAGAAATCTTAAGAAATTCCAACTGTCTTATACAAATGGCCAATCCCTGTCATCAGAGAAATTTAAATCAAAACCACAATGCGATATCATCTCACTCCAGTTAACATGAAGGCAGCAGAAACTAGAGATGAGGCAATTAGATAAAAGGCCACTGAAATAATTCTTCCCTCCTAGATCAGGAGACCAGGGTAGAGTGACGTGAGGCCAATAGCTTCTGAGGCTGGCAGAGGTTACAGCTGTTCCTCCCATCCTTCCCAACAACTACAATCTCTTCTGCCTCATAAAGCAAGGGTGATTTCTTTTTCTGAATACTGAACAGAACTATGACATGAATTAGAGCAGTGGCGATGCAAAAAGGAAAAATGGTTGTGGCGTAAACCCAGACAGACATACAGGGTTGAAATAATTGGCCAGTGACTGGATGGTTGGTGGAAAAGAGATGAATACAGTCTTGAAAATAAGGGTTTAAGAAGCCTGCGAGTCATCTAAACACAAATAAACTTAACATTGAGAGAATGAGAAGTACTCGTTCTGAAGCTACATGAGATGAAGGATGAGAACAAGAGGGAAAAGATGGACTCCAAGGACAGAAAACGGTGGGGGGACTGAGCGGAGGACAATCCCACTGCGGAGACCAAAGGAGAAGGAGAACGTGGAGCCCAGGGAGGCAGAGCAGAGGACAGCGTTCAGTGATGTCAAGTGCAGCCCAGATACACCAGCCACCTTCAGTTAAGACATTTAATTTTTCTAAGTGGTCTAGATAAATTAAGTAAAGTTAATGAATTTGGTCAATTACATCCTGTTTGTTAAGGGGCTGTGAAAAATGTAGAGAATGAGAAAAATTCTTTTAAAAAGTGGTATTTTTTCATGTTGTCAAATGTTAAGATGAACATAATCTTTAAAAAGTAAACCTGACCAGTTACATCTGTCAATCTTCCTTTCACATCTTCCAAGTTTCCAGTTTAATTTAAGGAGTCATTACCCATTGAAAGGTTAAACCAATCTTAAAAAAGGAAAGGAAGAAAATCATTCAAAGAGAAGATTTTCATTCTAAGATCCATTTTAAAAAAAAAAAAAAACTTCTGCCTCCAATCAAATTAGATTATGTCAATGGTAAATTAACGAATAGGTGCAAGAGAAGAAGATGGAAAAACGTTTTCATTTCTTTTCTCCCTCTCTTTTTTTTTTTAGAGACCAAGTTTCACTTTGTTGCCCTCGGTAGAGTGCCATGGCATCACAGCTCACAGCAACCCAGCTCTTGGGCTTAGGCAATTCTCTTGCCTCAACCTTCAAAGTAGCTGGGACTACAGGCAGCCACCACAGTAATTTGGCTGCGGCTGAGTTGGAACATGCCACCCTCAGAATATGGGGCCAGCGCCCTACTCACTGAGCCACAGGCGCCGCCCCCTCTTTTATTTCTTTTTTTAAGAGAGATGAGGTCTTGCTTTGCTGCCCAGGCTGCCTCAAATTCCTGAGATGAAGAAATCCTCCCATCTCTGCCCCTGAAGTAGGAAGATATGCCACCTCATCTGGCCTCCTTTTCATTTTTCAATCACAACAAAAAATACGTTTTAACATGCAGTCTAAAGATAATATGAATTGTCTGAGAGAATGTGATGTTTGACAGATTGATCCAACAAAGATGAGACAGCTCAGATCTGGTTTCCAGACAAATAAAGGACTAGAATAACTGCTTCAAACTATCTTCACCACCAACCCACACACACACTTATCTCAGCTGATGTGCATCGGACACAGTCTGTTTTCACTTTTTCACCCTGATCTCTCACATCCTGTCCACACAGCTGAAAGAACAAGAGCCAGGAACCCAGACAAAAGGCAACTGCCAGATGTTGTTCCCTGAAGTTGATAAATGTGTAAAGTCTAAGGTTCACACACAAAAGTAGCTAAGTATACTTTTTACACACTGAAATACCACTGCACTCCTACTAAGACTGCTAGATTTAATTAACTTAAATTCAATTTTAACTGGGTGTCTTTTATATGGCAACCCTACTATCATCCCAATTTACTACAAAGCGTTAACATTAATTAGGATGACCAACCACGCTGGTTTGCCGGGGACAGCAAGAGCTTCCTAGGGCACAAGACTTTCAGGACTAGAAATCAGGAAAGTCAGGCAAACCAGGAAGAGCTGGTTACCCTACAATCAATCATCTCATGGTGTCAGCAACTAACTGTAGCCTGGACACTACCGCTATAGTTCAGTTTTACCTTTTTTTACAAAATAACCTTTTGGGACTTTATTTCCCCATGTATGTCAGCGTTTATCTAAGCACAAAATTAAAGTAAGGATAAAATGTGAAATGCAATAGATACAAATGGCTTTGGAAAAGTGCAATGTGTTATACAAGCTAGTTATTTCACTTGATGTGAGCCAAAAGGCCAAGAAGCAATATAAAAGCTAGTCATTGATACAGGTAGTTTGGGTTCAAAGTCCTGTTTCATGCAGTTTCATATAGGAACTTGTTTTTATTTATATACTTTATCTGATCTATTGGAGAAGCCACTATTTATAACATCGGTTTGACTGCGTTAAAAATATTCAGCAGACTCATTCCTTTTGGAAGCTTTATAAATAAGCTCTGGGTTTGATGCTGGCTTCCCATTTAATCATAGTGTAATTTGGAACAAGTTCCTTATCCTCTAGATTCAGATTCAACTGTAAAACTAGGGTGACCATAATAAATTCCTTACAAAATTCCTGTTAGGAACCAACAAGGAAAGTGGGTAAAAGCACTTTATATAAACTATAAAATGCAATGCACATGTTAACAGGGCTTTAAATTCTATTGTTTATACAAACCTACATATACAGGTCGCACATCCCAAATCTGAAAATCCAAAATTTTTTTTAAGCACTGACTTTAGTCTCAAAATGCTCACTAGAACATTTAGGATTTCAGATTTTCAGATTTGAGATGCTCGACCAGTAAACATATGCAAATATTCCAAAATCCAAAACACTTCTAATCCCAAGCATTTCAGATAAGGAATAGTCAAATGGATACCAATATTTTTATTTTACCATGATTATTTCTTACACCCTTCTGATTATGAAAATACTAAAGTCAAAACTTTACTCTCAGTGAGACTCTTGGCTATGGAGCCAGACTGGCTTTGACACTTAGCTCACCAACTTACTAAATGTTGCCTTAGTTTCTAATTCTCAGATTCCTTATCTCTAAAAAGTAGAAACTACCTGCATCATAAGATTTTATGGGAATTAAACAGTATATGTTAAATATAACCGCTCAAAACATACAAAACATTAGCAAAAGTGAATGTGCTTCTAGCGAGCACAGTAAAATGCATGGCTGAGAGAAGATAACTCTTCAGGCAACTGTAGCCTCTGAGAATGTAAAAGGACTAAAGTTTTTCAATTTAGATTTTCAAGATGATTTAAAAATGCTTATTCCATTTATGAGTAAGAGCTACAACAGCTTAGAATAATTATGCAATCTAAGTCTACCTATACAGAATACCTTTTCTTTTAATTTCAAGGATTTAAATATTCTTCCATTCCTCTTCCTCCATTCCCCTCCCTCCCAAAGCCCAGCTTCTTATTTATATTTTGGGGAAATCAGTTAAAAAACAAACTTAAGAAAAACCAAAAACATATATGAGTAGAACTTGTAAGATGCAGAAATATATACAACCACAGAATATATTACCTGCATTACAACTAACATTACACTACCTTCATTTGTACTACCTAAAAGTTAAATAGCTAATAAAATTTAAACATGAAATTATTTCCTTTAATCAATACCTAGCCTCATATTTTGTTCATTTAAGTCACTTTTTGTTTTTCCTTTAATTTTTTACATAATTTTCTTTCCACAAAGTCTCAATTATTTTACCAGTAAAAATCTCTTCCTAAACAACATGCCTCAAAAATCAAAGCTAAGATACACAGTTGTTTTCCTTCCCTCTCCTTGCCAACATTCTCTAGCGTATCATTATCTGGCCTCTGTAGCTCCTCTAGAAATGTTCAAAAACTAGATTAAAACACAGAAGGCACAAGAACAAAAAGATCCACCTTAAGGAGATAGATATATTTGGCCCAACTCTAGGAAATCTTCTCCTGTTAAACCAAGGGAGGAGCAAACTCGCAGCTGTCCCCATCTTCTTCCACACTTCTAATCTAGGTTACTTTCTCATACAAATGAAAATATGCTGAATAATTTCTCCACTGCAGGGGATATATAAGGTAAGACTTTCTGCTACCATCTGAATGTGAAACACTGGGTCATCAAGATAAGTAATTAAGTCTTGAAAGCCATCAAAACTTTTCTAACCTATAAAATATTTAAATATGAATTTTTATCAATACAAATGAATATCACGAAAAAAATGAGACCAATGAACTTGCTGCAAACCCGTAACATTCAAAACATTAAATAACAGCTATAATAAAGATTAAATTTATTCATATAATTCTATGTGCTAATGTTGTCTTTCAAACTGTCATTTTTAGATGGACTCCTAAAATCATGAAAATGAATATAAAATTCAGTAATCAAAATCTGCTGCCTAAGTTTTTTTAAGGAATTTAAAATGCTTCAACCTAACAATCACACAAAAGACATGCACACACTGAATCAGCTTCCATTTTCACATCATTTCTTAACTCACAGGATTTCCAAACAAGAGCAGTTCCCAATTGTGGAAAGACTGTGCTCTAAGTTTCAGTATTCAAGACACTGGGTTCCCCACATAGTTCATGATATTCTCTTTACTTCATCATACAGTTAACCTAAATACCACGATTATAAGTTTTCTTCCCCCTTTTGGGTGTCTGGTGCAGCTGGGCAAAATTATGACAAAGAAAGTTACCTTTGTCACTGCTTTTTTCCAGTTCACCACCCTTCTACCTCCAGCTCCTGGTCTTTCTCTATCCTCCTCAAATGTCCTAAGTGCCCTATGTTGAACATAAGAAAATGAACTAAAGCTCCAAAACCACTTCTCCATCTACGCAAAGCTAGCTGAGCTTCCAAAAAGGCAATAGAAATTACTCATTTCTATAAATACCTTATTATTTAAAACCTCCTATTTAACATGCCATAAATTATCTTTGCAAATTCAATTTTATTGTAAATCTAAATTCTATTGGTGCATTCTTAGCTAGGAATTCAAAGTTTGGGATTCCCTTAACCCATTAACCACTAAAAAAAAACACATGTAGGGTATTGTGCTTCCATGTGTTTACTCAGTTTTCATCGGGCCACATATATCCCTCAAAGAGACGCAGGCAAGGAAATGTCTAAAACCCAGTGAAGTCCTTTTTCCAATGCACCTGCTTCATTAAAACAGTAACTCAGATATATACGACATTTCATATTGTTAAGGGATAATAATTCCTAGTGAAAGAAATAACTTAACACAATAACTAAGAAAATGCCATGAAGCCTACGTTAACTAGTTTGATGAAAATATTTCAAATTGTGTATAAAACCAGCACATTGTACCCCATGATTGCTGTAATGTACACAGCTATGATTTGACCCAAAAAAAGTTTCCCAATTACTAAGATACTTCTACACTGTTCAAGTTTTTAATAATAAACATATTACTTGCATAATTTCTTTTTTAAATCAGCCAAAATTATAACGAATACTAAGTTCACTTGATATTGATAAAGACTTCGAAATGATCTTCTGAAAAAAGAAGATATATGTCAACAATCATGATTCTAATGAATAAAATGCTTCTTGCTTTTATGTCATCACAGCACTCTGCCAACATACACTATTCTTTATAGTAGTTTTTACTTTCACTTCAAAGAATGCTAAAATCTTCAGGTCACCTGAGCTTTAAATTCTTGCCCCAAAATGCACAAACTCTAGAATAAAACTACGCTCCATTGCTCATACACCATGACAATTATAATAATCACACAGAAACTACAGGTTAACAAAATGAACATTGCTGTTTTCCTGACCTTGAACCTGTAACTTCTATTACAATGTCTAGTTATAAACTTATAATACCACCAACACAAATTTTAAATGACCACTATATATTAAAACGGTAGTAACAGTTTTATTAGTGATAACCTGCAAAATAAAGAGGCTACTGAGTTCAAATCCCCTGCAAAGACACTTAATGAAATTAAAACTGAGAAAAGGAAAGTATGCGATATCACTAAATAACATGGCTTAATGTGCCAATGGATTTATATGAAATTAAATAAGAATGAAGCTACTTTCTCATAACTTTCATGATCTACGGGAAGTCACAAATGAGAAGAATTTCAAACATTTTTACTCAGTTTAGCCATAATTGGGTTTTAAAATAATATATTTTATACCTATTAAAATAAATACTTTTATAATAAAAAAGTAAATATTTTACCAGTTGACAATGGTGGGAGGTACTAGTGCCTTCAAGATATGTACCCTTATGTCAGTGCCTGCCAGAGCAAACACATACAACAAGCATGACTACTTTTAGTCTAGATAATCAGAGCCAAATACCAACATTTTCCTAGAGATATTTTACTTCTAAACTGCACAGGAAATTTTCTGATGAGTTATCTATCACACTAGCAAATGATATTTTATCATTTAACCTTCCTCCAAAAATACATTATACAGGATATATTACGCACCTAAAAGAATAGCCAAAAGCCAAACACTAACACCACCAAACGTTAGCAAGGATGTGGACACAGAAACTCTAATTCACTGCTGGCCAGAATACAAAATGGTGCAGTAGCTTTGGGAGTGCAGTTATCATCCTTGCGCAGGAGCCATGCTAATCTCTGCATCGTTCAATGTTAAGTATACGTGCTGCCAAAGTGAGCATAGTGTGGCTTATCAAACTAAACACACTCTTAACATACAATCCTTGGTATTTACCCAAAGGAGTTGAAAACACATTCAAAATTTAAAAAGAAAAAAATGGTGCACATCAATGTTTATAGCAGCTTTATTCACAACTGCCAAAACTAGGAAGCAACCAACATGTCCTTCAGAAGGTAATGGATAAACTGTGGTATATCCAGACAACAGAGCAGAGTCAGAGCTGGAAATCAGTGAGCTATCAAGACACAACAAGATATGGAAGAAACTGAAACATGTAATACTAAGTGAAAAAAGACAACCTGAAACAATCAGTGATTGCTAGAGGTGAAGCGGCAGGGTAGGATGAACAGGCAGAACAAGGATTTTTAGGCAGCAAAGCTATTCTGTATGATGAGGTAGATACACGTCATAATACATTTGTTAAACCCACAGAGTGTAAACCAAGAGTGAACCCTAGCGCAAACTACGGACGTGTGTGATCACAATACATCAATGTAAGTGCATTAATTATAACAAATGTGCCACTCTGGTGGAAAATGTTGATAATGAGGAAGGCTGTGCCTGTTTAGGGGAAGGGATATGTGAAAAATCTTTGTACTTTCCTCTTAATTTCACTTTGAAACTGAAACTGCTCTAAAAATTAAAGTCTATTTTTAAAAAAATGGCAACTCTGACAGACATATACAGAACACACCATCCCAAAGCTAAAAAATATACATTTTTCTAAGGAGTCTATAGTATGTATTTCAAAACTGACCACATTCTAGGATACGAATCATCAAACCTCAGCAAAATTAAAAGAATATAAATTATACCTTGTATTTTCTCAGATCACAAGGCAATAAAGCTGGAACTCAACTCCAACAAAAAGGTTCATCCCCACACAAAGACTTGGAAATTAAACAACCTTTTGCTGAATGGTAGTTGGGTTCAGGAAGAGATAAAAGAAGAAATCGTTAAATTCCTCACACGTAACAATCGTTCAATTCCTCTAACATAACAATGAAGACACACATTACCAACACCTGTGGGATATAGTAAAGGCTGTCTTGACAGAAATTTATCACATTAGATGCCTACATTTGAAAAACAAAAAGAGCACATCAACAAACTCATTAATCACCTTATGAAACTGGAAAAAGAACAATCTAATCCCAAACCCAGCAAAAGAAAAGAAATAACCAAAATTAAACCAGACATTAATAAAATTGAAAATAAAAGAATCATTCAGATAATTAAGCTAACAAAAAGTTCAATTTTGAAAAAATAAAATCAATAAACTTTTGGCCAGATTATCTAAGAACAGAAAAGTAAAATCCCTAATGAACTCAATCAGAAACAATAAAAGGGAAATAACAACAGATGTCACAGAGATACAAGAGATCATCTCTGAGTACTACAAGAAACTCTATGCCCAGAAATTTGGCGATGTGAAGGAAATGGATCAACACCTGGAATCACAACCTCTCCCTAGACTTAATCAAGAAGAAACAGATCTCTTGAACAAACCAATTTCAAGAACTGAAATCGAAGAAACAATGAAAAATTTACCAACAAAAAAATGCCCTGGTCCAGATTTCTATCAAACCTTCAAAGAAGACCTTATACTCAAACTGCAGAAATTATTCCAAAAAATTGAGAAGGAAAGAATCTTCCCCAACACATTCCATGAAGCAAACATCACTCTAATACCAAAACCAGGAAAAGATCCAACTAAAAAGGAGAACTTCAGACCCATTTCACTAATGAATATAGATGTAAAAATTCTCAATAAAATCCTACCCAATATATTACAGCTACACATTAAAAAAATCATTCATCACAGTCAAGCTGGTTTCATCCCAGGGATGCAAAGCTAGTTTAACATACCCAAGTCCATAAACATAATTCACCGTATCAAAAGAAGCAAAAACAAAAGACGCAGAAAAGCATTCAATAAAATTCAGCATCCTTTTCTAATTAGAACACTTAAGAATATAGCCATAGGTGTCACATTCCTTAACCTGATCAAAGCCATCTACAACAAACAAAAAGCTAGTATTAGAATTGCCCTCTATCACCAATACAATTCAACACAGTGATAGAAGTTCTAGCCAATACATTCAGGCAAGAGAAGGAAATAAAGGGGATCCGAATGGGTGCAGAGGAGGTCAAACTCTCACTCTTTACTGACGCTATGATCTTATATTTAGAGAACCCCAAAGACTCAACCATAAGACTCCTGGAAGTGATCAAAAAATACAGCAATATCTCAGGATATAAAATCAATTTCCACAAATCAGTAGCCTCTGTATAAGACAATGACAGCCAAAATGAGAAGCTAATCAAGGACACAATTCCCTTCACGGTAGTTTAAAAAAATAAGAAATATCTAGGAATATACATAACAAAAGAGGTAAAGGACCTCTAACAAAGAAACTTACAAAACCCTAAGAAACAGCAGAGGATGTAAGCGGAGAAGAATCAACATTGTGAAAATGTCTATACTACTCAAAGCAATCCACTGATTCAATGCTGTCCACATTAAAATACCATCATCATACTTTCAAGATTTGGAAAAAATAATTCTTCATTTTGTATGAAACCATAAGAAACCCCATATAGCCAAGGCAATTCTTAGTAATAAAGACAAAGCCAGAGGGCGGCGCCTGTGGCTCAGTCAGTAAGGCGCCAGCCCCATATACTGAGGGTGGTGGGTTCAAACCCGGCCCCAGCCAAACTGCAACCAAAAATAGCCAGGCGTTGTGCCGGGCACCTGTAGTCCCAGCTACTCGGGAGGCTGAGGCAAGAGAATCGCTTAAGCCCAGGAGTTGGAGGTTGCTGTGAGCTGTGTGAGGCCACGGCACTCCACCGAGGGCCATAAAGTGAAACTCTGTCTCTACAAAAAAAAAAAAAAAAAAACAAAGCCAGAGGTATTACCCTACCAAACTTTCAGCTATACCACAAGGCCATAGTGATCAAAACAGCATAGTATTAGCACAAAAATAGAGACACTGACACTTGGAATCGAATAGAAAACCATGACATGAAACTGACATCTTACAGCCACCTGATCTTTGATAAACCAAACAAGAACATATACTGGGGAAAAGAATCCCTATTCAATAAATGGTGTTGGGAGAACTGGATAACCACATGTAAAAGACTAAACCTGGACCCACATCTCTCATGACTTACAAAAATTAATTCAAGATGTAAAAAGATTTAAATCTAAAGGATGAAATAATAAAAATCCTCGAAGGAAGTATGGTAAAAACACTTAAAGTGGGTGGCACCTGTGGCCCCATATACCCGGCCAGCTAGAAGAGCAACGACAACAGCACACACACACAAAAAAAAAGCCAGTGTTGTGGAGGGCACTTTTGTCCCAGCTACTTAGGAGGCTGAGGCAAAAGAATCACTTGAGCCCAACAGTTGGAGCTTGCTGTGAGCTGTGACACCATAGCACTCTACCGAGATCAACAAAATGAGACTCGGTCTCAAAAAGGAAAAAAAAAAACACTTGAAGTCACCAGCCTGGGAAAAGATTTCATGATGACTTCCTTGGCAATTGCAACAACACCAAAAATAAACAAATGGGACTCAATTAAACTGAAAAGCTTCTGTACAGCTTCCTTACAAACAACCAAAGCAAACAGACAACCTTCAGAATGGGTAAAGATATTTGCATATTATGAATCAGACAAAAGCTTGATAACTAGAGTCCACAGAGAACTCAAATTAAGCAACAAAAAAAACAGGGCCAACAATCCTTCATATCAATGGCAAGAGACATGAATAGAACCTTCTCTAAAGAACAGATGAATGGCTAACAAACATGAAAAAATGCTCATCATTCCTAATCATCAGAGAAATGCAAATCAAAACTACCCTGAGATATCACCTAACCCCAGTGAGAATGGCCCATATCACAAAGTCTCAAAGCTTTAGGTGCTGGCGTGGATGTGGAGAGAAGGGAACACTTTTACACTGCTGGTGGGACTGCAAACTAACACAACCTTTTTGGAAGCAAGTATAGAGAATCATCAAAGAACTCAAACTAGACCTCCCATTTGATCCTGCAATCCCATTACTGGGCATCTACCCAGAAGAAAAAAAAAATCCTTTTATCATAAGGACATTTGCACTAGACTGCTTACTGCAGCTCAATTTACAATTGCCATTTAAAATGTGGAAACAACCTAAATGCCCACCACCCCAGGAATGGATTAACAAGCCATGGTATATGTATACCATGGAATACTATTCAGCCATTTAAAAAGATGGAGACTTTACATCTTGTCTATTAGCCTGAAATGAGATTGCAGAATCAAATGAGAGGTCTAGTTTGAGTTCTTTGATGATTCTCCATGCTTCCTTCCAAAGAGGTTATATTAGTTTGCAGTCCCACCAGCAGTGTAAAAGTGTACCCTTCTCTCCACATCCATGCCAGCATCTGCAGCTTTGAGACTTTGTGATGTGGGCCATTCTCACTGGGGTTAGGCAATATCTCAGGGTGGTTTTGATTTGCATGTCCCTGATAATTACAAACTATGAGCATTTTTTCATATGTTTGTTAGCCATTCGTCTGTTCTTTAGAGACAATTCTGTTCATTTCTCTTGCCCATTGATATAAGGGATTGTTGGCTATAGATTCTAGTGATCAAGCTTTTGTCTGATTCATAATAGGCGAATCTTTTCCCATTCTGATGATTGTCTAATTGCTCTGGTTGCTGTCTCCTTAGCTGTACAGAAGAGTAGCTATGACATTACATAAGTTCATTTATGTTTCCATCCAGGGAGGGGAAAAAACAAGGAATTTCCTTGTTAATTCCTTATACCATTTTCCTCACATGCAAACAAGGATAACAGCACAGCAACATAAATAATTCATATCCATATCTGTAGAATTTCTGCAAAAAGGCAAGTAACAATAAAAGAAGGCAACCCATGTGCATCAACAGATAATTCAAAGAAAATTTTCACATTGTCCATTAACTACCAAAAAATAGGTCAAGTGTAGCCAGTATGAAGAGCAATTTGGCAGCATCTAGCAAAAGCTGAAAATGTAGATTCCTATGACACAACCAATCCCTTCTAAGAAATCTGCCCTGGAGAAACTTTGGCACCAGTGCGTACTTACTTAATGCTTCTCTGTGCTGTTAATTAAATGGTCCAATGTGACAGGTCCTAGGTATTGAATTGGCCCTCAATAAATGTTAAAAATCTCTTCAACAAAAACTTAGTAAATGACTCCTCAGCTCTAAACCTGATGCTTCTCACTCTGAAAAGGGACCTTAGAACTCAAAAAGTTCCAGTCCAGTGGGACAGCCTGACATATTGTTTTAACATAGCAAAAACTACTAGAGAAGTACAAAGACTTTATTAAGAAAACAGGCAAAAAAAAAAAAAAAAAAAAAAAGAAAGAAAGAAAGCAGACAAATGCAGCCTTCTGTCTACAAGAAGAAGATAAGGTCAAGGAAATCATTAGGAGCTGAGCTGAGCATATGTATATTTGCCAACTGCAGGCAGTAACAAAGTATTTGCAAAAGCACAGGGAGGTATATGGAAGGGAAATTTCGGAAGATTCTCTAAGCACTTTGCAGTGAGCTAAACAATCTCAAAGGTATCAGGTCCTAGTCCCTGGAACTACAAATGTTACCTTATCTGGAAAAAGGACCTTCATAGAAGTGATTAATTTAAGGGTTTCAAGATGAGAAGATCATCCTAGATTTTACAGTGGGTTCTTGTCATCACAAGTGTGGTTACAAGAGAGAGGCAGAAGGGACACACATAGAGCAGAAGACAATGTGAAAATGGGGCAGAGAGAGGGGAAGGTGCCAGCCTGGAAGACTGGATGACACAGGAACACCAGCAGCAGGACACAGGGAGGAGCAAGATCACAGTCCTGTTGAGGGTCTTCCGAGGAGCAGAACTCTGCTGACACTCCGATTTCAGGCCCTAACACTGATTCAAATGTTTAGCCTCTGTTAACTGTAAGAATAAATGTCAGTAGTTTTAAACCACCAAATCTGTGATGGTTTACTGCAGCAGCTCTAGGAAACCAACGCAGCCCCCTCTGCCACTATAAACTTAGGCCGCACTACATGGGCAGGACGTTGTCCACGTCTCTGAAGAGTCACCTAATCTTTATGCAGGAGAACGACATAATCAGATCTCTGTTTCATAATGTTAAAATTTAGGGCTAATGTTGGGAGTTTATTATTGGAAAAAAGAAATTAGAAACAGGAAAACCACTTTAAAACTAAAAAAAGAAAAAATCCAGATGTAAGATAACAAGTTGTGAATTACCAGATATTTGTGAAAAACCATCACTATGAAAGAAAAAGACAAAAACAAACAGCTGTGAAAAGGTACCTCAATGAAAACAGACAATGTAGGATATGGGGGAAATTTGTAAATATGTATTTGTAATTAATATTCTCAAAGGTATAAGAGAGACTACTGCATTTATAAGAATGAGATGTTATATAGAAGAAATTAAAATACTAAAAAGCTCTTAGACATTAATAACAGCTGCCAAAATTAATAAGGAAAAGCAAGTATCAGAAAAAAAGGTTGAGAACATTTCCCTGAAAGAGAAGCAAAAACAAAAAGGTAGAGAAGAGTAAAAAAAATGGGACTCACTTTTAAAAACATGGTATCAATCCAAGAGATACAAGTTCCACTACAAACTGCTCTAGAAAAGAGACAAAAAGAGAATGAAGTGGCAGAAATTGCTGAAGTCTACATTAAAACAACCCAGAGCTGAACCACACTAGCATTCAGTCAGAAAGGCAGACCAGATGAGTGAGGAAAAAAATAACTCATGTCTAGGCATGGCCTTGTAAATTCCCAGAGTGCAAAGTACAAGAATAACCTAAAAGCTTCCCCCCAAAAAAAACTCATCTACAAATAAGGTAATAATTCTATAACTGCTCAACAAACAGGATACTTTTCATTGTAAAAGGAGGTGCTACTGAAAGATTTAATTTGGGAGTATTCCAGAAAAATCAGGAGGTATGGTTACCTTTCCTATAAAAGAACGAACAAGAATCACACTGGCATCAGATGTCTCAGCATCGTGGAAAGCTAGCCAGCCGTGAAGAAGGCCTTAGAAGTTTTGAGAGAAATTAATTTTAAACTAGAATTCTACTGCCAACTAAATTTCTGATGAATTACAAGTAGAAATTATGCAAAATAAGTAAAGAAATTTTCAGACATGCTAGGAATTAGAAAACTACATTCCACAAACACATTTTGGTAAGAAATTTAACTTTTTAAAAAGTCCCTCACCATGTGCATATACTCCTTTAATATAAGTTTTAAAACACACTATTTTTAAAGCCAATATTGATCAGAAGTTTTGGAATCTATTTTGTAAGATCTACTATAATGCTGATTCCAAAACCTATGTACCACACAGGAAAATCTCTCTAATGAGTATGGAAAAAATTCCTAAAATACCAGCACATCTAATCCAGCAGAGGTAAAAGAGTAACATACTCTACCCAAGCATGATTTACTCTGAGTACAAAGATGCTTCACCATTATAACTTTATCACTATCTTTATCTATATTAACAGGCTAAGAGGGAAGGGAAAAACATGATCATGTCGGTATATGTTTTTATTTTTAAAAGTATTTAAGGAAAGTAAATACTAATTACCATCTTTAAAGGAACTTCTTACTCAGAACTTCTTACTTACAAAAGAAACTTCTTTAATTGAACAACAGTGTATTTATCAGAAACCAACATTAAATATCACACTGAAAAGTAATTTCCATTCAAGTAAGGAACAAGACAATGAGGCCAACTATAATCATTATCACTTATCATTGAGAAGGCTTCAGCTCTGTGCCGTCCAATGCAGTAACCATTAGCCACAAAGGCTACTGAACATGTCAAATGTGGCTGGTCGCAACTGAGATATGCTCTAAATGCGAAACACACATGGAATTCCAAAAACCTGGTAGTAAAAAGAATTGCATGACAGTCTGCCATTTTCCTTGTTTGCTGACAAAGTAATAAATTTCTCTTTCCTTCTCCTCAAAAGAAAAGTGAAACAGCTTATTAATAATTTTTCTATTGATTACATATTGGAAAGGCTAATATTTTGGATATATTAAAATCAATTACCTGCTAGAAATTGACAATTACACATATGACTCACATTTATGCTCTCATGCATTTCTTTTAGACAGCTCTACAGTCTAGCCAATGCAATGACTTAAAAAAAAGTATAAATACTGAATTAGAAAAAAACAATCACTGCATGCAGATTAAGTGGTAGTCCAACAAGAAAATCCAAAAGAATGATCTGAAAAATAGCTAACCATAGAAAGAATTCACTAAGATAACGTGATATTAAGTAAATAATAAAAACTGATAGTTTTCCTATATACTATTAATAGCCAGATAGAAAAGGAAATGGAAAAAGATCTGAGTCGTGATAGCAAAAGCAACTTTAAAATGTAGTCATGTAATACCACACCCATATTTAAACATGTGCTTTCCCAAAATTAACCTACAAATCAAATGCAATCCCAATCAAAATCCTAGCAGGATTTTTCTTATTGTTTTGTATAGTTACTTGATAAATTTCTAACATTCATCTTACAAATAAATCATATGGCTAGCTAATTAAAATTTGAGCAAAAGAACACTAAATGCATATTTGCCCTGTTAGATACTGAGATGAACAGTAATTATTTTGGCATATCTAAACCCAGAAATAGTGATGGCACTTTTGTATATGACAATGGTGGCATTTCAGGTCAGTGCCTAAAAAAAAAAATCATACAATAAATTGCACAGCAATCTAAGAAAAATCAGAACTGAGCTGGTGATTAAATTAATTTCTGTAAATATTAGGAAAAGAAGAACCCTGAGGCTAACAACCAGCCTCGTAATAATACCTCTCTCTTCCACAGCTCCCATCTCCTAAAAGTGAAAGAAAGATTTGTTTTGGGTCTTTTTTCTGCTTCTAAACATCCAGTGACATTAATCATAGCCTGCACAGTCCACGTTGTCTGCCCTACAGAGTGGACTGTGCAAGCCGTGGATGGGGAAGCAAGCATTGCTTCTGTTTCAACTCTGTGATGCCACTTCACTCCCATCTCCACTCCAGCAGACTCGGGCAACGTGGGCATCCACAGGCATCCAGCAGGCCAATGACCTTAATCAAAAATAAAAGCGTGTTGGTCCAATCATACCATTCTCTCCAAAACTGGGATGCGGAACTGGAGAGAGACATAGAAGCTGAGAGGACTGCCAAAGTAATGCATCTCCAAGATGCAGCTCAAGACTGGAGGTGAAGTCTGCCCTGGACGCACAGTGCTGCGTCAATCCCTCTGCGCGCCAACTCCTCCTCCACTCCTGCCTAACACAGAGAGGTATGAGTGAACACAGGATGAGTAGCCACACGCAGCCTGAAACAGCTGCAACACAGGAACACGGGAGGAGTTAGAAATGAAAACGTAGATGGAATGAGATAAGTGTTTAAGTAAATCGTTTGACTAAATTGTGGGGGGTTTAGAGCAATTAGTTAGATCAACACAAAAAATTAACTGGCAAGGATTCCAGGTATGTGATTATTACAATAGCCCAAATGAAGGACGAAGAGGTGCAGAATTTAAGGCAGCAGGTACAGAAGGAATGGGACCAAGTGCACACTTTTCTAAGGTAAATGCAGTAGAAACTATCAGGCAGGATTCAGAGTAAGAGCTCGAAGATGAAATATTTCTATCACGAAAGAAATGGGTGGTGACAGATACGGGGAATGTGAGAGGAAGCTCCGTGCATGAGTGCAGGGTCAGACACTAAGCTCGTGGGAAAGATCATGAGAAAGCTTCAGGGTATTGTTAGTGAATACAGGGCTGGAGCTCCAGACAGCTGGAAAATGTAGATTTAAGAGTCATCACTGAATAACAGAATCCTTCAGCAACAGTACATCAGTTATAGATAAAGAATTAAGGAAAGACACCAGAAGAACCAGCAAGAAAAGCAGAGGAACCAAGAGTAATGTCAAAGGCAAACATGAAGGTTGATGAGAATTGTCAGGGCATCAGAGCTACAGAGAAGGCCACTAGTGGTAATGACAGTAAATTACAGCAAACAATTGGCCTGGCCTAAAACAAACCATCACTTTCTAATTATCACATACTTTTTAAAATTATACTTGTATGTATTACTGAACTAGCTAGCCTTTCAAGTACGTATTTATCAACAACAGTAAATCTATTCTTTAGGAATCCTAAGTTATCATGAGTAAAGGTATACTAGTCATTCTGATGTAAGATTTCTGGCCTTCCAAAACTTTTCTGGTGACTTGGTGCCCATAGCTCAGTGCTTAGGGCACTGGCCACATGCACCAGGGCTGGTGAGTTCAAACCCAGCCAGGGCCTGCTAAACGACCCTAATAACAAAAAAATAGCCAGGCGTTATGGCAGGCATCTGTAAGGCGTCTATAGTCCCAGATATTGGGAGGCTGAGGCAAGAGAATCACTAAACTCCAAGTTGATGTTACTGTGTCGCTAAAATCCAAATTGAGGTTACTGTGAGCTGTGGTGCCACGACACACTATCAAGGGCAACATACTAAGACTTAGTCTCAAAAAAAAAAAAAAGAAAAAGATAAAACTTCAGGTATGATGCTCCCATCTCTCAAATCAATTTAATAAACCATCTCATAACCAGTACTGTGCTGGGTGGCAGAGACTGATTCAGTCATTAACAAATATGAATGTCTCCTATATGGTGGGCACTGGGTGTACAGTAGTGAATAAAATACAAATATCCCTCCCCTCACAGAAGTTTCTTGCCAGTGGAAACATAAACAAACCTCCTCTCCCTTAAGCCCCCAAAAAACACTGTATTCTTGACTCACCTAAGAAAGACAACAAATTCACAGTTATGTCACAAAGGTATTGTAATTAACAACAAAAAACAAAAGCTCTAATTAATCACCTAGAATTAACATGCTTGTACTGTGGCATCATATAATATAAATAAACCTTATTGACTTAACATACATACAGTCAACTCCCAATTATCTGTGGGTAAATTATCCATGCATCAAGGGCAACTTCCTAGCACTGATTCATGTTTCTGGGTGGTATCCTATGCAAATTTCTACCCTGTAATCTTCTAACACACAGTGTAAGAATAAATAGGCGTCACATGCCAGTCTTACTATGTCTACCATTTTCCAAATGAACTTACAAGGACAAGCTCCCTAAATCCAATTCCCTTCAGTTCACACTCCAGAGCCACTAACCAAATTCATCTCTGAAACTGGCCCCAAACTAATAAGCCTCCAAACATGGGCCTACCTTTCATCTATTTAGATCATGGTCTCCAAACGTTAAAGATCTCAAAAGCCCCCTTTGTAAAAACTGTTGTCATTCTAATCATGTGTACCTTAATATGGTGCACATGTACTATTGTTCTAATATAAACATTATAAATTACACACTAAATACAGAAATTTGTTAAAAGAGATAGAATTTCTATCTTTTCTTCCACCACGCCAGCAGTTGGTTTGCACGTACACCTTGGAGCACTATGCACCCTGTAAGAGAGACATCATTCCTATCTTAAAGAAACTGAAGCTGAGAGGTTAATTTTCTGTGGTCACAAACCAGGATGAGGTTCAAGCAAGTGTGGTCCCAGGGCTCAAGGGCTTTGTACCCATTCTCTACCTCTCCAATCTCTTTACTTATACTAGGGGTACACTAAGACCTCTCTCTCTCTGATCTCCCGCCTCACCCCTTAAAGCTCCCCACTACCTTCCAAAAGCCTCCCATCTCAAGATGCTGTTGGAGAGAGGAGGTTCTTTTTGTGCCTCAGAAAATGTTATGCAAGCCAGAGCGGTGGCTCAAGCCTATAATCCTAACAATTCTGGGAGGCCGAGGTGGGTGGATTACTTGAGTTCACAAGAAAGCATGCATCAAGGTCCAGAATGAGGATCCCTGCAATTCCAATAAAAGTAAAATAAGTAAATAAAAATAAGAAACTTTTGTTATTTTGTGGTTAAACGGCAGTTTTTCATAATTTTGGCCAGAACTACAACCCAGAAACATCAATGTAGGAAGCTACAAACTGTTATATGCCTAAAAATAAATAAATAAATC
This sequence comes from Nycticebus coucang, assembly GCF_027406575.1. Classification (NCBI taxonomy): domain Eukaryota; kingdom Metazoa; phylum Chordata; class Mammalia; order Primates; family Lorisidae; genus Nycticebus; species Nycticebus coucang. The sequence goes on along the minus strand of NC_069786.1, from coordinate 120,094,945 downwards.
TACTACTGTGCTTTTCTTTAAAAAACAAAGAAAGAAAAGAAACGGTCTTTCTCTGTCACCAAGGCAAGAGTGCAGTGGTACGATAGTAGCTCACTGCAGCCCTGAACTTCCGAGCTTAAGTGATATCCTCCTGCCTCTGTCTCCTGGGTAGCTAGGACAACAGGTGCCACCAGGCCAACTTGTTCCTCAAACTCAATATAAAATAGTTCAGATGTATATAAACAGAGCTGAGCACTGAACTGACCTTGCCTTCAGTCTCCTCAGACAGTCCATGCATTTTCTTGTCCCCTGCCATTGTACCCATCTGCCCCCAAAGTCCTACCTCTAGCCCCCTAATAACTGAGAAAAACTCTAATCCAACCATTTGAACTCTCTCCATTATTACCGCCATACTTTATCTTCCCCTCCTCCAAAAAGGAAGCTTGATTAGACATCCTTCCTTTCAGCTTACAAAGCACATTAGGCATACCATTAATATAACTTATTGCAATTGAGTTTTAACTTAACCTTTCTGTGTCTCTGAAATAAACTGTGAGCTTCTTAGAGCGAAGACTTTTTTTCTCTGCTTTCTTGAATCATAGCCAAGTAGGTGATATGGAGCAGGTATCAATAAATGTATATTTTAATAAATACTATTTTATATTCAATAATGTAAACAGGTATAGGGAAAATATCTTAAAGACACAAAATATTTCAAAGCCACAATAATTAACTCCTGCTCAAACCTTGAGAAAGACTATCTCCTAAAAGGAGAAGAAGCCCCATCAATAAATCAACTCCCTCAGTACACAGGCATTTTTTTTCTAAAATTGCCATATGAAATACACATAAGGTCAAACTTACAAAAATTATTCCCATCATTTTCTAAGAGCCAGAGTTAAGGAATATAGAATGGGGTCTAAATCAGTCAAAGAAGCCGATCTATCTTTTACTGAATAAAAATCCAGACTTCAATGGCCTACGGATACAGATCATCTCACTCTTACCCGGATGTGAATCATGCCTAATGGATGAAAGGTTCCTTCCTCCACCCCACCACTCTTCAAGGCTTTTTATTCAAAGAAAACCTCATTTCCTCTCTCCCCAAACCTCCTGATTGTATCAGTGATGGGGGCAACAGGAACTCTGAGGGACATGAGGTAATCCTCGGACAGCTAGAGAGGGAAAAGTTTAGTGTAAAAATAATAATAGGCGCATTTACTGAGCATTTAACGTGTGCAGGCACTGCTCTAATCACTTTGCATATATCATCTTTAACTTTACAGGTTTTATATATAACATGAAGAAAGGTACTAGAAGCTAAATTTGTATCATTATTCCCAACTTTACCTCTCCATTCAAATTTTCACATAAATGAAATTTTTAAATTCCTCATTAATTTTGTATCTTTAAATAAAAACTTTAAATATAGGGCGGCGCCTGTGGCTCAGTCGGTGGGGCGCCGGCCCCATATACCGAGGGTGGCGGATTCAAACCCGGCCCCGGCCGAACTGCAACCAAAAAATAGCCAAGTGTTGTGGCGGGCGCCTGTAGTCCCAGCTACTCGGGAGGCTGAGGCAAGAGAATTGCTTAAGCCCAGGAGTTGGAGGTTGCTGTGAGCTGTGTGAGGCCATGGCACTCTACCGAGGGCCATGGAGTGAGACTCTGTCTCTACAAAAAAAAAAAAAAAAAAAAACTTTAAATCTAGAAATTGTCTATTCTTTAAATCCTTCAGCACAATACATCTAATGAACAAAAATACTGGTTACTATTTAAATCGTACCTAGATTAAAAATGTTTTAACCAAAGTAAATACTCAGCTTGCTAAAAAATTCCCCCAAAATTACAGAAAATACTATTAATACAAAATAACATCTTGCTCCTGGTTTTCATTAGTATACAAATGTTAAATACAGGTGTAATGTAAAGGCACTCTCATAAACTTCTCACAAAAATAAATACAACCTCTCTGGAAAGCAATTTTGTAATTTTTATTAAGAGCCTTTAAATTTTTCATAACTTCTGACCCAACGATTCAACTTCTATGAATATTTAATGAAAAAAATGAGGATTGCCATTAGTTATATACAATAAGGGGAAATAGAAATAAGCAAATAGCCAATAATTTGGAAATAGTCAAATACATTATAATATGTATATACAGCTGACTATCATACAACCACTAAAAGTATTTTCAAAGAACATCTAGTAACATGAGAATTGCTTGTGATATAATAAATAAGAAAACTAGATTAAATATTAAATATACACAGTATTTTTTCTTTTGTTTTGTTTTGTTTTTTGAGACAGAGTCTCTATCACCCTGGGTAGAAAACTGTGGTACCACAGCAACCTCAAACTCTTGGGCTCAAGTGCTTCTCTTGACTCAACCTCCCCAGTAGCTGAGACTGCAGGTGCCCGCCACAAAGCCCGGCTATTTTTAGAGATAGGGCTCACTCTTGCCCGGGATGGTCTCGAACTCCTGAGCTCAGGCAATCCACCCACCGCAGCCTCCCAGAGTGCTACTAGGATTACGGGTGTGAGCCACTGCACCTGACCTTCATTTTCACTTTTGTTACAAAACATACACAAATATTAAGACTGAAAGTACCACAGCACTGGCTATACCTATAATACATGCAGTTATGTATTTTCCCAATTTTTTTACTTAACATTTTGCTAAAATTAAAAACTTTGAGCAACAGGCTGGGTGCAGTGGCTCACACCTGTAATCCTAGCACTCTGGGAGGCTGAGGCGGTAGATAGCTTGAGCTCAGGAGTTCGAGACCAGCCTGAGCAAGAGTGAGACTCCATTTCTAAAAGTAGCCCGGTGTTGTGACAGGCACCTGTAGTCCCAGCTACTGGGGAGGCTGAGGCAAGAAGATCACTTGAGCCCAAGCGTTTGGGGTTACTGTGAGGAGTAATGCCACATCACTCTACTGAGACTCTGTCAAAAAAAAAAAAAAAAACTTTAAGCAAACATTAAGTACATTATAATTTCTAAAAATAAATACATAGAAACATCACTAACATCCCTAAAACACTAGTCCAGTCTGTGATATTTTACACAAGAAACTGAACAGTAAACCCAGAGAATAGAAACACTAAAGTATTTCTGTTCAAAACACGTAACTCTACAAAATTTTTTATAATTTTGAAAAGTTTCCCATTGGCCTTAACTCATTATGTGAGAAATACCAAAATTATAATTAGGAATATATTATAGATGCTATTATTAATACTGCTAAAGATCATTCTACTAAATTTTAACACTTCTAATCATATAATTCAAACCACAAAAAGAAAATAATTAGCTATTTCCATATCTTACAAGAATAAAATTTAAACATCTTTTTCTAGTAAGTGAAGAGCAAAGACTCACACTGACTCGATACAGATATTGCTAGCTAGATGGCAAAGCCACACCTCCAATTCCCCAATCTTCCCACTCTCCTCTCAATGGATGGTTTTTAACAGAAAAAAGGGTTTATTTTTATTCTTGTCTAATGCACACGGTAGCCCGTTTACCTTTGCACCCAGCTTCATCTCAAAGATCTTTGCTTGAACTCCCATCCCTGTGCCCTTTGTATAGATTTTTTTCCCCAAAGCCAAGTCTCCAACCCGCCCCAGAATGCCTCTAGCCGTCCCTAGAACGCTACCCACTCACCCCCACCTCCATACTGCTATCCCCTTGCACCAGGGTTCAATGTCACTTGGCTCAGAGAAGCTTCCCTCAACAGCCCAGTCAGGTTCCCTAAACATTGCCCTCACAATCTACTGCAGTTGTAATTAAATAATTACTTGGGGAACTGCTATCTATCTTCCCACTCTTGACCCAGGGAAGGATCATATCTGTCTTATTCATCACTCCACTCTCAGTGTCCAATAGCACACACAGTAGCTGGTGGCAGCAGCCACCACATACACAAATGGATGGATGGATCATAGACGTTAAGAATAATTATTCAGGACGGGCGCCTGTAATCCTAGCACTTTGGGAGGCTGAGGCAGGTGGACTGCCTGAGCTCACAGGTTCGAGACCAGCCTGAGCCAGAGAGAGACTTCATCTCTAAAAATAGCCAGGCACTGTGGCGGGCACCTGTAGTTCCAGCTACTCCAGAGGCTGAGGCAAGAGAATCACTTGAGCCTAAGAATCTGAGGTTGATGTGAGCAGCGACACCATGGCATTTTACCAAGGGCTGCAAAGTGAGACTCTGTCTTTAAAAAAAAGAATAATTCATTTAAATAAATTTCCCTAAGATATTTTAATTTTCTTTCTATAAAAATAATGTAACTTTCTTAGTACTATTATCTATTTTATAAATTAGCATATTGTAATCTAAATTTTTATCTTCTCCCTGTTGAGAATCTGCTCAGTCTTTTTCCATGGAACTATACCTTTTTTATAGTGAATATTACATTCAAAAACTGGGGGGGGGGGGGTGGATAAAGGGTTGCTACAAGAGCCAGCAGCATTACTTTTTAGTAGTGACTAAACCTGAAGGAGTAAAGCAGAGAAGCAAAAAAGTAACATTCCAACAAAACAAGATTCCTCGCATAGGAATACTAATTCAAGCCTTAAAAATAAACAAAATGAGAATGGGCTGTTACATCCCACGTCCCCTATCCAATGGACCTGCTTTCCCAGCTGATCCTGGCCACCAACTCCCTTCCTGCTTCATTTGCCTCCAAGCAGCCTGGTCCTAGGGAACGAAGTTTTCAGAGATGGTTTTTGTGGCAAACATTCCTTGATGAAGAGCTCTGAGCATTTACTATCTCAAGCTCTCAAACATGACCTGTCCCTACAGATTCACTGTACTTTCTTCACTCCCAAACCCAAAGCTGCCAGCTGGAGAGTTATCCAACCAGGACCAGTACCACAGGTCTGTGGGTTCCTAGTGACAATTACTGTACGCACCTTTTAACTGACTTCCTGCCACATTCTATAAAGCTTTAAATCCAGAACTTCGCCGTTCTCCACTTCTCAATCCAACCCTCACCAACCCACCTAGATAACCCCTTCTCTAGCTTTTTTTGAGGGGACTGCAGCTATCCCACTTCACATTCTTAAAAATAATAAATTTTTAGACCTGAATTCTCCTTTCCACTTCAAAAAGCAGTGCTCTTACACTGTCAGTCAACCTTTCACCTTTCCCAGGTTAGACGAAAAGCTGCCTCCTCCCATTCTGAGAACCCTGCTCAAAACTAAAAAGCATTGCCCTTTCCTTTACCCTCCACAGACCCCAGTGGTTGGCAAGGCCTGAACATTCTATCTTCTCTGTCATCCACCCACTTCCATCCATTCTCACGGCTACTTTGCCAGTTTGAGTCTTTACTCCCGGTCATTTGACAGATTTCAAGTATCTCCTTAATTAACCCCTGCTCCCCTCCCACAATATATGCTGCAACCACCTGCAGTGTGACACTGCCGCTCCTTTACAACCCAAATTTCACCTCAATCCTCTACTCAAAAGTCTTAATTCCCTCCTCATTGTCCAAAAGAGAAAAACAATAATTCTAAACTCCTAAATTCAAGTTGTGAAGGAAGGGCCAAGCATTTAAGGCCCTTCACAACTTGAAATCAGCTTACTTTTTAGCCCTCACCTTCCAATCTCTACGTCACACCTCTGTACTCAGGTCTAACATCTAACTGGCCCCCTTACCTGCTTACTTTGCCCATCAGTTCTACCTGGAATGTCCTTCCTTGTTCTGCACATACCACATTCTAGCAATTGCTTAACAATCTAAATTGACACGGCTTTCCCTGACACAACCTCACATGGCCCCAACTTCAGCCTGAACTTCTCTATCCATCTACTGAACTCTCAGGGTACTCATTTTTCCTTTGTAATTAGTTATTTGTGAATTTATCAGATATATCAAAACGGAATGCCTGTAAAATCCTGATATCAAAGAGAGAGATTGAGATGTCTAAAGAGGAAGAGACCCAAATACCTCCAGTGAATTTCATGCAGTAAACACATAAACGAAAACACAAGGGGAAATGCACAAAGCACAGTGATCAAAAACATCTAAGAAAGAAATATGGCAGAGGTAACAAAATCCCCAACCAAGTAAAAGGAAGAGGTGGAAAGGAAGGTAAAAAAACGAAGAAGAACAGCAGTAGAGAAGATTTTTGTTGTTGTTAGCAACAGAAAATTACAGACAAGAAAACTGAGGTCCAGGCAGATTAAGTGGTATGGACAGCAGCAGGGTGACAACCACTTCCTGCCAGACCTCCAAATGCTCCTCCTGTACCAAGGTACAGCCTGTCACTCTACACTGTGAGCTGCTCTGTCTCCCTCCCTATTCCTACAACCTTTCATTCACTCAACAGTTACTTTCTGCACTGAATCAGTAAGTAAATGAGTTTATGCAAGGATTCTGTTCCTTACTTCCCCACAGAATGTGATCTATCCTCATAACTTCCTTAATCCTCCTAAGCAGCTGATGGTTCAATTTAATCTGTCAATTCTGCTCTTCCAAACTCCACTGCCCGACACCCAACTTCAGTACCTTCCTCACGCTCAACTCTTTCAAGTCCAACATTAGTCTCATTTTGCATGGTTGACCTTTCTTTAGCTACTCTGGCCAAGCATGATCTTTTTTTTTTTTTCTCTATATTGTTCCTCTAACACTTACTACATCTTTTCTATACTCTCACATAGGTTGAAAACTTTTATCCTTAAGGAATAAATATTTCCTAATCCCCTTTAAATGAGGTATGTTTTTATTAATGGTTTGCAAACATACTGGATTTAGAATGTCTTGTGACTATCAAAAACTACTTCGGAAAGACAGAGAAGGGAGGAAGAAAAAAGAAAAAACGGAAAAAAATATTTAAAAAGTAGGGGAAAAAGGAAATTATGAGAGAAGACAGAGGCAGAGAGATAAAGAAACTAACATAGGTGGCCAACTATGAATCCAGAACTACTACCAGTTGCCTCTCTCAATCTTCATGATAAGTGTATGAGGTATGAATTAAAATGTTTATGTTGCAGAAATTAAAGCAGAAGGCTGAGAAAGGTTAAGTAACTAGATCAAATTTACCTATCACGTTTTACATATGGATGGCAATGGTTCTTTCTCCATGCAACACCATAGGTTGATGATATCGGGTAACACATTTAGAAACACTACTGAATCAGGGTCATATTACAAAAAGTCTTTTGAAACTAACAAGAAGAGACTTATTAATTATCTGAATGAGAATTTCACGATATCAACTTATTTTCAGTCTGCTTTATACATACTTACAAGAAAATTAAAGCAGAATATAAATCCCAAATTATCGCTATCAAATAAAATCTAATGTCCCTTAACATATAATTTCCTGCTATCTACAAGATCTCGTCCCAATCCTCATTAACAAGAGGTTATACATTAGACATTTCCCTGAGGTATATGCGCACACATGAAAATAACTGCGCTGCTTCAAAAGCAGAAGTAATCATGAGTAGAAGATGCTGCATACTGTAAAATAAAACTAATAAAAAGAGTTAATATTTATCGAGTACTGACTATATGCCTGATACTTATTTAAATCTCACAACAATCTACACAAATTCTATTATCTCTATTTTACAGATGAAGAAACTGACACACAGGTAAGTGCCCCATGTCACACAGCTAATAAGAAGTAGAGCCAGGATTGCAAGCAATCCCATCTCCAAGCCCATGTTCCTACCCACTACATTTCAAAGAAAAATACTTAAACAAGCACTAAGATACAGAACTGGCTGAATCAAAAGTAGATTAACAAAGAAACATTTCCCCAGAGTAAGGACACGTGTGAACTATCCCTTAGTAATTTATGAAATTAGAAGCAAAATAATATTAGATATACATCTACAAAATATCCACTAAGACATATTGATACTTTAAGATATTTTTATTATTATTTTTTAAATCAAAACAAAGAAAGTAGAACAACATTAAATGAAATAAAGGTTACTAAAAAGAGCCTCAGAGGAAAAGTGCCTATTGTAATTTTGTACTGTAAGTATAAGAGACAAAAGCAGTTTAGGTCAAATAATGAGAAAATTAGAGGAAGACCAAGACAAGAATGTAAAGAACAAAGAAAAAGGAGCACAGGGTCACTAGAGCATCAAAAATAGAATTAGACAAACACAGACTTGCATTCAAGAATACTTATGGTAATAATATTTGTATGAACAACAACAACAAAAATGCAACCTACAAGTCTACCAACAGAGGGAAAATAAATGTGGCATAGCCCCAAAATGTAATGCCATGTCACAGTAAAATAAATGAACTAAATCGACTCGTACGCACGCTGCTGAAATTCAACCAATGAAACCACACTGGTAAGTGACACTGAGTGTGGGGGAGGGGAAAGTCTGCTGCACAAGAATACACACAGTACCACCTAAATAAATTTAAGAATACACTGTTCAGGGATACACACCTGTAGTATAGCTACACAGCATAGACATGCACAGGAATAACAAACACCAAATTCAGAGTAGTGGTTAACTAACAGATTTGGGGTAAAGGAGTAGTTTCTCTAACTGGATTAACTGTTATAAAATATTGTTCAAACATACAGAAAGAGTTCAAACATACAGAAAGAGTATCTATATCTTATTTAAAAGAGAGAAAAGAAACAGAATTAGTAGTGGTGGTTCACACCTACTATCCCAGAACTCTGGCCTCCCAGAAATCGAGACTAGCCTCAGTGAGATCCTGTCTCTGCTAAAACAGAAAAATCAGCTGGGCACGGTGGTGGGTACCCGGCTACTCCAGAGGCTGAGACAGGGGAATTTTGTAAGCCCAGAAGTTTGAAGCTGTAGTGAACTATCATCACATCACTGTACCCTAGCCAAGGAGACAGAGTAAGACTCTCAAAAAATAAACGAAAAAAGAAAATAAAAGGAAAGAAAATGGTATTAGCAGATTATGGCATCCCAAATGGCTTTATATTCCTGATCCAAAAGAGAAATCTAAGAGCACAATGATAAAGACTCTTGGGAAAGAAAGTTCAAGGAGAATGCATCCTGAAATACTAATGTTGGAGTACAAAAAGAAACTTCTAGTTAAATTCTCTCAGTTCTGTTCTGGACCAGTAACTTAGTTATGGCCAGTAACTATATGTAATTAAAACAAACATAAACCTTGCCCCCAAATGTTATCACAGCCCCTTTCTCGATACAATTATGACTTCAGAGGTTAACATGAACTTGAAGCCAGTTGTCACCCCAGAGAGGAGATGCAGTGCCCAAGGTTTACGAACACGGACTCTGGAACCAAAGTGCCTGAGATGAAACCCAGCATACATTCAAGCAAGTTACTCAAGTTCCCTTGTGCTTCAGTTTCCTCATCTGTAAAAAATAATAATATAAGAACCTATCCCATTAGACTGATAAGAAAATTAGAATAGCTACAAGTCACAGCATGCTGTAAGGTATTATCTATTATCCTTACTCCAAAAACCATTAGCTTAGAAGAAGAAAACCTAGGCTATCAAAAGAATATAAGTAAATTCAGTTACTTTCTTCATCAAACAGGACAGAAAAGCTGATCATGACAGAAAAGGGGGAAATGGGCAGCTTTTTACGTCTAGAGCAGTCAATGTTAGGATAGTAAGATATGCTTTTTAAAATTTTTTCTAACAAGATTCTTTGATACTGTTAGAATAGTCCCAGTGCATATACACACAGACAAAATTCAAGGTAAAATATTCTATTCCCTGGCTCCCTGTTCTCCAAGCAAAACTCCAATTCACTAGGACACCTGGCTCAGCCCTCACCTCCACTGCATGCCCCCTCTCCTCCTCTACTCAGGGCCTGCTCTGCACTCTTCCTGTATATCCTAGCCACTTCCACTGCTGTACTGGTTAGTATTACCATACTGTAATGAATCTGCTCACATGCCTTCTTCCCTTACCCTATCCCATAAGGTTTGTTCAAATATCTCCTTCCTTTAAGTGAACCGTAAACTCCTTGAGAACAGGAACTCTCTACTACTAATCATTTCTAAATTCCGAAGGCTTTGTTAGGCACAATATAAATACATACATGAACAAACCCATGCCCCTGTGTATATCATTCACAAATAAGTACAAATTTGTATTTGGAGGTGACTTATCCAAAAAGTTAAGTATTTTCAATTCTAAACAAAAATTAGCAGATCAATTGAGCCCACTGAATCATCTAATTCAGTGGTTCTCAACCTGTGGGTCGTGACCCACAGGAACTGTATTAAAGGGCCGCGGCATTAGGAAGGTTGAGAACCACTGATCTAATTCTTTATCCTTCAAAATGGGAAAAAATCATAAGCACATAAGTAAACACAATCCAATAATAACAGAAGCCAAAACACTAAATAAAAAGAAGAATTAAGGTACTTACAATGTCAAGAAAACAGAAGCAATCTGAAAGCTTTTTCTTATGAAACCCAAAATAAGCACACAGGGAAGGAATCACAAGATTTAACATTTAAAATGTCTCCTTTTTCAAAGGAGAAATAAACTACAATCAAAAATTAGATGAAAATATACATCCTACTGAAGGGATGAAATCAAGACTAAGCCACATATTAAGTCAATTTCAGACACTGCTTTTGTGGTGGATTTTTCTTATATGTCATGAGTCAGCTAAAATTGGGTTGATTTTTTAAAATTTAACAATTCTTAACAATTTTTTAGTATTTGCTTAAGGCTCTGTTGTAAGTTACAGGCCCGTTTCTGTGCTGCAGAAGGGGTGTCCCCCACCACCACCACAGCTGAAACACAGGCCTCACTTGTGTTCTGGATCCCATCCACTCCCATCCTCTCAGGAACTATACACAAACCCTTTCCTAATCCATGCTCGACCTCTTCCTCTCCACTGAGCCTTCCCATCAGCATTTAAACATGCTGAAATGTGAGCAAGAGTTTAAGTAACCTGTACTTGCTGTCTCCTCCTCATTCCTACCCCTGCCATCAGATGAGCCTCTCTTTCAAAGGTCACCCATGACCTTTATGACCTACATGTTACTAAATCCAATGGACTGTTCTCAATTCTCCTCTCAACAGAAGCATCTCAGAGTATAAGCTTCCTGCTGCACAGACATCTGCTTCTAGCTATCTCTCACTTTCCTGGCCACTACTCCCGTCTCCTTTGCAAGCGCAAACTCCTCTACCCAGCTCCATCCATTCCTATTCTGTGGTCTCTCCATAGGCAATCTCACCCATGCCCATAGTTTGAGCTCTCACTTCAAACTAAGGGCTCCAAAATGGAAATGTCCACCTCGATTCTGAGCACTAAACCTTTTGAGACCTCAAAAGAGGTCTCAAAGGCAATTCCAAAGGAACATGCCCCAAACTAAAGCCATGCTATCCCCATAGAAAATCCACCTCTCTCCCAGTAAGCCCCAGCTCAGTGAACAGCACATATACTCCTTCAGCGTGTTGGTCTGAAACCCAGTACTTTATCATCACGCCCTGCCAATTTTATGTCTAAAATCTTCATTTTCTCAATATTACTGACCCATTATACACGTAACTTAGAAGATCACAAGTTGGGCATGGTAGCTCATGCACTCTCTTAGGCCAAAGCAGGAGGATCACTTGAGCTCAGGAGGTTCAAGACCAGCCAGATCAAGTGCAGACTCAAGTCTCTACTAAAAATAGAAAAATTAGCCAGGCACTGTGGCACAGGCCTATAGTCCCAGCTACTTAGAAGGCTGATGCAGGAGGATCGCTTGAGCCCAGAAGTTTGAGATTGTTGTGACCTATGATGACACCACTGCTCTCTACCTGGACTCTACTCTGGAGAGAGAGAGAATTTAAAAAAACAGTATATGACAGCACTTAGAATAAAAACTTAAATTTGAACATTAGTATTCAGTGATATCTCACTGAAAGCAAGAACTATGTCAAGTTCATCTTTTTATTTATTCAACATGGTCAACCTAGGACAGTGCTTTGTACACAGATGGCATTCAGTAAATGCATTACAATGAACTGTCTCTATTAGCTTCATAAATGTTCAACTGAAACATTATGTATTTCAGTCTGTAGTTCTCAATTTGGCCACCAAAACAATGCCCTAAGAGGTGAGAATTTTAAGTTAAATCACCCAGTAAAGTGTAAACCACAACTGATAGTTTTGATAATTACCCCGCTGCTTATCTAAAATTTGCAAAGCCTGTCACCTTTGGCATAGCTTGCGCCCGCCCCCCAAAAAAAGTATCTAAACTCTATCTTCAAGACCAAAACTCACATTCGAGAATGTGAGTCTTGCTTTACAACTGTTCATCTCGAGAATAAGCATTACAAGAACATTTAAGCTTTAAATATCCTGAAGGCAAACAGAATCAGAATGACTGCTTGAAACAGTTCCCTATCTCATTTCCACATCTTGTAATGTGAACTGGATTGACATTCTCCCTAGGAACAGACAATATGAAATGAAAAGAATTGCTATTGCTCAAAAGTTCTCAAACTCTTGAGTTAGATGCATTTAATTACAGCCTCAGAATTCAAGGCTGTCATCTAGTAAAATCTCATCCCATCAATTCAAAAAAGCTCCCTAGACTAGATTTCCATGTAATCCACAATCCTGCTTATAATCTTCATTCATAAAATACTTTTTCCTTCATGCATGTATAAAAACCTAAAATTACATGTTTATCTGTATGATCATTTTCTTCTTGTCTTATTTCCTCCATAAGGGCAGGGATCACATCGATTCTATTCACTGTTCTATTCCCAGCATCTTCCACCTTAACCCCTGTCTGCAATCAGGCAGAGGATGATCTTCTCTTTATAATTTGTTCATTCTTCATTTCTTCCATCCTTCCTTTCTTCCCTCATGGAGGGCATTTAGATTCACAGATTACTTATGCTTTAAATCACCTAGGTCAAACATTATAAATCCACAAACTGACATCCAGAGACACTAGGTGACTTGTCACCTTGACTCTTAAGTACAACAGATCACTCTTCTCTATATCCAACAACACTGCCATGCTACAGAACTAACACTTTTTATGAAGAGAAAAACCAGGGGCCCGGCACAGTGGCTCAGGACTATAGTTCGAGTACTTTGGGAGGCCAAGTCAGGAAGATCACTTGAGTCCAGAGGTTTGAAACTAGCCTGAGTGGAGGAGCAAGACTCCATCTCTAAAAAGAATAGAAAAATTAGGCGGGCTAATGGCACACACCTATAGCCCATGTGCTTGGGAGCTGAGGTAGGAAAATCACAGATTATAGTGAGCTACGATGACACCACTGTACTCCAGTCCAGGCAACAGAGCCAGAGTGAGATTTTGTCTCACCAAAAGGGAAAAAAAGAGAGAAAAGGAAAAGGAAAAGTCTAAAGACAAAACACATGCCAGAGTTACAAGAAGAGCTTTACTCATCCAGAAGTGTGAAAACTGCGCAGAAAAAAGAATAAAATGTGTGCAACATGTCGTACCACCGTTCCCCTATAACCATCTTCTAATACACTTTCAGCAATATCCTTAACTCTCAAAACCAATCTGAGGATACAGGTTGTGATGATGAGGAAAGACGTTATCATGACACTTCAGCCCTCCTGGCCATCCAGATTAAAATCCACAGTGGCAACTATTCAGCCAGCCACCAAAGAGAGGCAGCATAATATAGGGTTAGATGTGAGAGCTCTGAATTTAGACAGGCCTGTCTGAATCCCAGCTTCTTTTCTTACTATCTTAGATCTGCCGGCAAGTTAACATATCCACACTGCAGTTTCTCCCGCTGTAAAATGGGAATAACCTCCATCCTAGTGGACTGTTAACAGTACAAAGACACTGCGCATAAAGCTCTTAGAATAGTGCGGGACACGTAATAAAGGCTCAATATATGTCAGCTATTTGTCATTTTATTCGGCTATAATCTCATTTACAAAGCCTACTCCGTCTCTCCGTCCCGTATAATTTTAAAAGCGTTGTACTCTATTTTTGAGGGGCCTCATATACAATAGCTTGGAGCGTATTTTCCAATACCACACTGCCTGGGTTAACCAGTTAAATCTGTTCCTCCGGCTCATCTGTAAAAAGGGCCTGGTAATACCTACCGCACAGGATTGCCGGTAGTGAGCATTCCCTAAGTGTTCCATCCCATCACTAGTGTCTAATTAAAACGCAGTTGGGGAAAAGTAAACCCACAACTCCCAAGCCCAGACGTCGGTCTAAATCCCAGTCTCAGCATCACAGACATTGCCCAGAACAAAACCTCTAAGGCCGACCCACCTCACAAGCCCAATTTCTTCTCACATCACGCAGCAACAGACACTCCTGCCCCTCCAAGCATGGGTTTTCCGAAATCGCAGGGCTGGGTTTCCCTCCCGCGGACGCCGCACAGCTCCCGCCGCCGCAGAGCCCACCTCAAGCGGCCGGCCCCCCATCCCGCCCCCGCCCCCGCCCCCGCCCCCAGAGCGCCAGGAGGGACCCAGCGCATCCTTCCTCCCGGGACAGCGCCGTGCTAGCGCCGCCCCACGCCGCTCAGGCTGCGGCTCCTCCGCCCGCGGGGGCCCTCCGGCCCAGGCCCCACACAAGCCGGGTCCCCGGACCCCGGCGTGGACGCCTCCCACCCTGCCCGCTGCTTTCTCCGGTGCTGCGGAAGTCCTGCGCGCACACCCCTGGGGCCAGGTCGGGAGGCAACGCCGAGGACCCAAGCCCCTAGGCCGGCCGCGTCCCTCCCCTAGACTGGGGCGACCCTGGGGCCCAGTCGAGCCGCACACAGAGGCCACGCAGCCAACCGGCCCCCGCCGCTCCCACAACGGGCGCCGCACTCACCGCCACGCCGGGGCGCGGGTTCCTCCGGCCTCGGGCCCACGCAGGCCCGGCAGAGCCGCAGAGCATTCACCCCCCGCGCCGCCTCCTGGGTACCCTGGGGCGCAGCCGTCGCGGCCACACTGCGAGGGGACGCCCGTCTGCTGCCCGGTCCGCCGCGGCAACTGCAGCGTCGCTCCCCGGCGCCGGCAGACCAGCGTCTGTTGAGCCGAACCGCCTGGGACGCGCTCCCCCGGCCGGCACTCGTTGCATATGCAGAGAGGCCGCCGCCCATTGGCCCGCGGGCGGTGGCGCGTGCGGGGCTGGGCCTATCGAATTCGGGCCGGGGAGCGCGGCGCTGGCGGCCCGGGGCGGAGCGGGGTTACTACGGGTCATTCCGCGGAGCCGCGGCGGCCGAGACTCAGCCGCAGCCGGCGCGGGGCGGGGACCGGGTGGGCCAGGCGGTACCGACCGCGGCCGGTGGGGGAAGGGAACAAGGCTCGGCCACTGCGTGGGAGGAAGAGGCCAGCATGGTAGGATCTGGAGGAGGGCCGTCCCTCTCTAGGAGGAAAAACCAACCCCCCAAAAGAACTGCAAATCCACTGTTACTGCAGTAATGTGTAAATCTTTAATATAGAGTATAAAATAATATGCATATCAGTTTTCGTGTTTAACTGGATTAGGCTATTCTGTTCTTGCACAAATGTCTGTCAAATCTTGCAAAATAAAATGACTCTTGGAAATGCCTGGGACAGGAAGAGGCTCAAAAACCGAAAGTATATCCATTATTATTATATTTCTCTTGATTTGACCTCACTTAACCTAGCATATAACCCATCCCTAAATGTACTCACTGTACAAAATTGATATTTCTTTTCAAAAAATAAAGTTTACTCCAAATTGTTGATTCTGAATGTCCTCCCCTTAGGAAGCTAAAGTGTTTCCGTAATTTAAAGAGTTTACCTTGCATCTCATTTTGGACACTACACAAGGGGAAAAGGCCACCCCACGCAGATAGTCTGCCTCCCCTCAAACAAAACAAAACATGCATATGTCCCCCAAAACACAAACTGACTAAAATAACAACTACGGTGTACTATAAGAAGACGTTTGTAATAGGGATGGGCTCTTTTATTTTCAAATCCAACATCATTGTTTAGTTTTAACTTTTCCTAAAGTAGGTGAAAAGTTGCCTTCTTAAACCAGCCTCAGGCTAAAGCAGAGATACTTCCCAGGAGAGTCTCAAAATCAGGAAGCCGTCAGAACTTGAACTAGGTGGAGCAGTGATGCACAGAGCAAAGAAAGATCACTCAATGTTGGTCCTAGGCCAATTTAGCTACCTCAAGGAATGAATACCTAACTGAGGCAACCTGTTCGCCCACAACAAAATATGACAGTTCAGTTGCTGGTTAATCTGTCCAAATGCTATCAAAGGATACACCCTGAAGATAAGTGGAATATAGAGCTTCTTATTTCTGAAAAGACCTTCACAGCTCTGCAGAGCTAAGCGTGCTTTAAAAGGGGTAGTTCCAGAATCAAGAAAAGCCTATAGAAAAACCAAGTCACTTTCAACAGAGAAAAACTAATATTGACCTGTTTTTTCCATCAAAGACCCTAAAACAGACTAGGAGAATGCCAGCAACATCTTTCTTCACTATGTCTTTCTATATTATGAATATATTTTATGTTATGGACATGTATTTACATATAAAAGAAAATAGTCCTAGGAATTAAAGTTCTAAATTCTCCTCTGTTTTAGACTTAAACTAAACAGAAATGTGTAGTCATGCCTTGGAGATACTGCAAGTTAGGTTCCAGACTGCTGCAATAAAGCAAATATATCAATAACACAAGTCACACAAATTTTTTTTGTTGCCAATGCATTTAAGTGTTTAGACTGTGGTCTACTAAGTATGCAATGCCATTATGCCTTTTAAAAGTCAGACTTAATTTAAAAATACTTTATTCCCGAAAAGTGGTAACAATTAACTAAGGCATTAGTGAATTGTAATCTTTTTGCTGGTGGAGAGTGGTCTCCTGGTATTGATAACTGCAGAGTGATCAGGATGGTGGTTGCTAAGGTTGGGGTAGCTGTAGCAATTTCTTAAAATAAAACAAACAGTGATGTCGGATGCATAAATTGATTCTCCATTTTACAAAAGATACCTGTGTAGAATGAAATGCTGTGTCTTTTTTTTTTTCTTTTTCTTTTTGTTTATGTATGCCAAACCACGCAATACTGTTTGGTAGCATTTTAGCTACAGTAGATGTCTTTCAAAATTGGAGTCGATCTGCTTAAATCCTGCCACTGCTTTATCCCCTAAATTTTTATAATACTTAAAATCTTTTGTTATTTCAACAATGTTCACAGCATCTGCACTAGGAATAGATTTCATCTCAAGAGACCACTTTCTTTGCTCATCCCTAAGAAGAAACTTCTCATCCATTCAAGTTTTATCATGAGATTGTAGCAATCCAATCCCATCTTCAAGCTCCACTTCTAATTCCAGTTTTCCTGCTATTTCCAACACATCTGATGGTTACTTCCTCCACTGAAGGCTTGACCCTCAAAGTATCAATGTTAGGATCAACTTCCTCCAAACTCCTATTAATGATGATATTTTGACGTCCTTCCATGGGTCATAAATATTCTCAATAGCATCTAGAATAGCATCTAGAATGGTTCTTTCCAAAAGGTTTTCATTTTAGTTTGCTCAGATCCATCAGAGGATTCAGTAAGGCTATAGCCTTACAAAATTTCTCAAATAATAAGACTTGAAGATTGAAATTACTCCTCAATCCATGGGCTGCAGAATGGATATTGTGTTAGAAGGCATGAAAACAACATTCAGAGCTCCATCAGAGCTCTTGGGTAACCAGATGCATTGTTAATAAGCAGTAATATTTAGAAAGGAATCTTATTTTCTGAGCAGCAAGTCTCAACAGTAGGCTTAAAATATTTAGTAAACCATGCTGTGAACAGATGCACTGTCATTCGGGCTTTGTTGTTCATTTATAGAGCACAAGCAAAGTATATTTAGCATAATTCTTAAAGGCCCTAGGATTTGCGGAATGGTAAATGGGCATTGACTTCAACTTAAAGTCACCAGCTGCATCAGCTCCTAATAAGAGAGTCAGCCTTTCCTTTAAAGCTCTGAAATCAGGTGTTGACTTCTCTCTAGCAATGAAAGTCCTAGAAGGCATCTTTTTCCAACAGAAGGCTGTTTTATGTGCATTGAAAATCTGTTGTTTAGGATAGCCACCTTTCTCAATGAATTTAGCTGGATCTTTTGGAACTAGCTGCAGCTTCTACATCAGCACATGCTGCTTCATCTTGTACTTTTCTATCACGAAGATAGCTTCTTTTCTTAAACCCCACGAATGAAATTGTGCTTGTATCAAACTTACCTTTCTGCAGTTTTCTCACCTCTCGCAGCCTTAGTAGAACTGAATAGAGTTGGAGCCTTACTCAAGATCACACTTTGGTTTAAGAGAATACTATGGCTAGTTTGATCTTCTATCCAGACTACTCAAACTTTCTCCATATCAGCAATAAGGCTGTTTCCTGTTATCATTTATGTGTTCCCTGGAGTACTTCCTTTAATTTCCTTTAAGAACTTTTCCTTCGTATTTGCAACTTGTCTGTTTGGTACAAGATGCCTAGCTTTCAGTGCATCTTAGCTTTCAAGTATGCCTTCCTCACTAAGTTAAATCATTTCTAGCTTTTGATATAAAGTGAGACATGTGGCTCTTTCACTTGAACACTTACAGGTCATTGTAGGGTTATTATCTGTCCTAATTTCATTATTGTTGTTTTTAGGGAACAGAGAGGCCCACTTTCAGGGAGAGTGGGGGGCAGAACAACTAATCAGTGGAGCAATTAGGACACACACCATTTATCAATTAAATTCACCATCTTATATTGGCCTGGTTCTTAGAGCCCCAAAACAACAACTCTAGTAACAACAAAGATCACCAATCACAGATCTCCATAACAGATGTGGTAACAATGAAAGACTTTGAAATATTGCAAGAATTACCAAAATTTGACACAGAGGCAAGCAGTTAATACACGCTGTTGAAAAAATGGTGCCAATAAGATTTGCTCAAGGCATGACAGCCACAAACCTTCAATTTGTAAAACACTCAGTGTCTGCAAAACACAATGATGTAAAGTGCAGTAAAAATTAGATATGCCTATAGTATTTCTACTCCATTTTTTTCAAATTAAAAAAATGTGTGTAGATGGGCGGCACCTGTGGCTCAAGGGGTAGGGCGCTGGTCCAATATGCCGGAGGTGGTGGGTTCAAATCCAGCCCCTGCCAAAAAAAAAACCAAAAAAAAAAAAAAATGTGTATAGTTGATTTTTTTTTAGAAACATTTTCAATACATTTTTATTGACAGCTCTCAAGAGTTATGAAATTCCTTCTTTTGATGAAAATTCAGTTCAGAAATTATAGTGTCCAGCTGAAGTAAAACATCCCTGGGAGCATGGCTGTCCCTTTTATAGTTTTGTTATTTCTCCAAATTGCAGGAACATTGAAGGGAGATGTCTTTGTAGTGATGATCTGTTTCACATGAAAGGTCACAAGAATAGTCTGTCACTGTACCCTAATATAATAGCATTTTCCATTGGCAAAATATAATACCAGCTGATGTTTAAAATTTTAACAGAAACTTTTTTCTTCTTTCACTTCTGGTGGACTTTGAGGGCAGAGGGCAGGCCTTAAAGTAAAATATTAATCTTATACATGAGTTAAGATGGCTCTAGCTTCAAGGAGCAGAACACTTAACAACAACAAAAGTTTAAAAATTAATGACATTTATTATCTCACAAAAAAAGAACTGAAGAGGCAGGGAAAATCCACAATCAGTCCAGGTATTCTGCATGTCATTGAGATAGGGCCTTTCCCATCTCTCACTCAGTCATTCTTAGCGTACTGGCTTCATGCTTAGGTCATCCTAAGCATCCTTATTGTGACAGATGGCAGCCATAGTTTCAAGTGTCATATGAAGACACAACAGCATCTGGCAAAAAATAGGAGCCTGTTCCCTAAATTCCAGTTTTTATTAAGGAGAAAAGCTTTCACAGGAGGCTAAAAACAGACCATTCCACAAATCTAATTGGTCAGAATTGGGCCATACATCCATAACCTAGCTGCAAGGGAGGCTGGGAAAGTGCTGGAGAGGCATTTTTGGCCTCTCTAATGGCAGGTAGGCACCATTAGTACAGAGGAAACCATGAGAAAGGAAAAATGTGGGAAAGCCTAACTAGCAATAGCTGCCATAGCTATCACCTGAAATTACCCATTTTGGACTAAAAATGGCTGAAATAATAAAACCATATGTTATGTCCCTTAACAAAATGTCCAGAGTATGACAGTTCCTGGCCTGCTTCAAAGGCTCAATATTGTTGTCAAGGACCCAACTCCTTCCACCCTTTCACTCACTCTGCCATTTTCAGTCTCCATGTTTTCTGCCTCTTCATGGTTCTAAGATAGCTATAGAACCTGCAAGCATTAATTTGCACAATGCATCCAAAACCAGAAAGGAAAAACAGCTTCTCCTTGCATGTCAGTATGTTAACTGAGGACTTACATCTTTCCCACATGCACTCAGCCCACTTCCCCTAAAACAATCACTGAAAAATGCAATTTACCCTGATAAATCTAGCCCCACTGTAGATCATCTACTAGGACTGAGGGGAGAAGCTACTACAGACACAGTATTATTTGACTTTTGGTTCAAAGTACCAAAAGCCATGTTTTGAAAGACAAGTCACACCTCAACAGAGCAGCATCTTCTAGCTGGCTCCTTTGCTGGTCCTTCACGGAGACTCTATGTGTTCCATCAGGCAGCACTTATCAGTGATAAAGTATATGGTAGGACCCACAGACATATGCTCATTGTTGCTCCTTTGTTGTGAAACAGGTCCCTTGGTCCCAGACCAATGTAGTGCAGGATTCTATGATAGGAAATCAGACATTCTGTGAGCCCTTGGTTGGTGGTGCTGGCAAGACTCAGTGAGCAGGAACAACTCATACCCAAATTATAGATCCATCCCAGTAAGGTGGCATTACTGCCTTAGGCACTGGGGAAAACAAAGCCTTGAGGTGGAGATTCCCAGATGTCATCAGCATGGGCTGAACATGGTAATGCCAAGGGGATATATTCTGGACACCTACAATATCTGCTACAAGTGGACAATCAGCAGTGTCTGCCATGTATCCCCAAAACAAAAAAACAAAAACTGGAATACATTTCAAAGAATTTTCTAGTTACTAAATTTCAAAGAATTGGTGGCTCACACCAGTGATCCTATGAGGCAGGAGGATCACTTGAGGCCAGGAGTTTAAAACCAACCCAGACAATATCAGCACCCACGTCTATAAAAATTCTTAAAATTAGCAGAATCTGGTGGTGAATGCCCATTGTTCCACCTACTTAGGAAATTGAGGCAGGAGGATTGCTTGAGCCCAGGAGTTTGAAGTGCAGTGAGCTATGAGCTTTCAGCCAACAAAAGAAGGAATCAAAGGAAGAATTCTAAGAGATCCTGTGGTCAAATGTCACTTTCTAGGAAGTTCTTTTCAACACAAGCTGTCAGCTTCAGGAGGGATACACATGGTTGATCAGCAGCTGAGACATCACAGTAGGACACCCTCAGTCCATACTGGACTTCTACTACAACCTTGAATGACACCAGATTGGCTAAACACTCTATCAAAAAGCAGTTTCTTTCATTTAAAGTAATTTGATCTGTTCTGTGTGAATGATTAAAAATTGAACAGCTTCCTTTCAAAAACTCTTCACATGCATGAAATACTTTTAAATCCTCTTATTTTATATTTTCCAAGCTAGATAAAACTTAAAAAAAAAAAAAACTCTTTCCCAATGTCCTGTTTTTTATACCTTTAATCATTTTTACTGCTCTCTTCTCCCCTTCATCATTTGGAGGAAAAACAGAACACCTAGATTTTACCAAGGACCTGACAGTTGTAAAATATATTGAAAGGATATATTCCTGGTCCTTATACATCAGAATTCCATTAAAATCACTTCAAATTCATTAGATTTGAAAATAACAACACATATTTTTTCATTCCTGGTTAATTTTGAGTGATAATAATTCCCAGTTAAGGAAGCGAACATTTATTATAATAGCTACAAATGCTTGGGTGTCTAACAATCTCTTTGTATGTACTATTAGGCTTGTTTAATTGCCTCTGCAATTGAGGCAATCAAGCCTGTTTAATTGAGCCTCTGGCTCTGCAAATACAGTACTTTATATTACCTTTACTAAATCTTCTCTCTGATTTATCAATATATTTGAGTATCCTTTCCACCAAGTATATATGGAAAGAACCCTGCATTGAGGAAGTTATATTAAACTCTCCAAAATAGCTGTTCCTCTATTACTTTCAAGATCTTCTGTAATACAGACTTTATATATTTGATTAAAAAGAGAAAATCAAGAGTATTAGAATTAAGTTTAGCCTCATATAAACTGAGAGTTCAAAATAATAGTAGCTGGAATATACAGGGAATATTATTTCACATAAAATGGAACTGGGTACACCGGAGCCAATATGGCAACTCCAAAAAATCAGGAGGTATCCAGGCTTCTCTCTTTCTGTTCTGGTCTTTTAGTATGTAACTTCTCGGTGAGTGATTGTCATACTTGTAAATTAGTCATAGAATAGCTGCTGGAACTTCAGCCATTACATCTGCATTTCAGGCATCAGGAAGGAAGAGGAGGGCTGTGCAAAAGACACACAACTTCCAATCATTCCTTTAAAGAGTTTTCTCCACACATCTCTCCTGACACCTCACTGGCTAGAATATCATTACGTGCTGAGGAAGTTGGAACATGCAATTCCTTAGAAGCACACAGTGCCATCTTGACTAAAATCAGTTCTGTTACTAACCACAAAGCGGGGAGTATTGGATAAGCTACCAACAGTCTCTGCCCTCTTGATACAAGCGAAATGGCTGAAGAAAGCCACAATATGTTGGACGCTGAAATACTTCGCTTCACCTAATGAAAGTCAAGTTCTTCCGTAGGACCAATGAACATGTCTTGTTTGCTCTTCCCTTTGCTTTAGAAGTTTGGGACACTAGAAAGCAGCTTTTTTTTTTTTTTTTTTACATTTTTCTAATCAAGAGCCTTATACAGTTATGAAATAAAAAAAATACTTCTTCTCATCTCTGAAATCATTCACATTAATTTCCTTGGAAGTTCTGCAGGGAATTTGCTTCTCGCCTCTTCAGTGTGGGTGTTTACTGCATTCTGAGGCCCTTTCAGATTCCCACCCCACTGGAAACTCAGAGTCTCTTCCCAGAAATCCTGTTTCCTCCTCAGAGGTGGTGTGTCCTTCCTTGCCCAATCTTTGTGCCCAGAACACTTCTTTGTCTGTCCAGGCCTAACCTACTGGCTTCACCATTAGATCCTAGGGTGGAGTTCAACAGTCCACACCCCACAGGTGTGGACTCACCTGGGAGCCTCAACCAGGGAGCCTGGGTGAGGAGGCAGCTGTAAATTCCCTTTCCTTCATGTAAGTTTGGAAAGGAAACAAAACATCACACAGCACTACCTTGAGCTTCTTGTTCTAAGCACTCCAGGTACTTCTTGTACTATGTTAATGTCAATTGTGTTTATAACTTTCCTTTTTTTTTATTTGGGATTAATAGGAGGGTACATACAATTAGGTTACATTGTCCACATTTGTAAGGTAAAGTCCAAGTTGTAGTTGAGTCCTTCACACAGGAAGTGTCACGTATACCTGTACATTGTACACATTAGGTGGGAACTTACGTCACTTTCTTAACTAGATGATGAGCTGAACAAGAAGAACCACCTTCATTTTTTTCATCCCTAAGGTCTACCCAGTAAGATGGTAGTTACATTGCACAATGCATATTTGTTGGATTCAGCTATAAATTCTGTGCCTGTATATGTGTATGTCTTCAGAGGGCTACACACACCAGTGTTGGTATTGACAGAACACTTAAATCTCTCACAAGACATCAAACTGTTTCTTAAAAGTTTATCTGAAAAACTATCCTCATGGTACATTGACTTCAGTGATTTCTTCTATTTTTAGTTCATCAGTCTTTCTACAATGAATTCATTCCTGTACGTTTTTTCTTAATCATATATGTCAATCTACATTTAATTCTCCATTCTGTAAGTCTTCTAGTTCTTTGTACTCCAAGTATGCTTCCTGGAGCAGCAGTGGTAGCATCACCTGGGAGCTTGTAAGAAATGGCAGAACTCCAGGGCTACTTGAACCAGATCCGCATGTTCACAAGATTTTCAGGTGATTCAGAGACACAGTAAAGTTCGAGAATCACTGGCCAGCACCATTCATTAGAGATATAACAGAAGCTTCGCATGTAATTTAAAATTTTCTGCTAGCCACCTTCAAAAAGTGAAAATAAAGTAAGTGAAATTTATTTTAATAATATATTTTGAATAACCCAATTTGTCCAAGATATATCATTTCAATGTAAAAAATTAATGAGTTACTTTTGAGGGGTATTTCTTTAAACCCAGCCTTTAATTATATCTACAACACATCTCCATTGGGACTACCCACCTTTCAAGTGCTCAATAGCCATATATGGCTGGTGACAACTAGATAGTTGTGTTTTTCAACCTTTTTCTAATCTCATGGCACACTTGAACCTATAGTTAAACTTCCACAGCACCCTTAAATTATGTTGATCAAAAAAAGGAGTAAGAAAAGGAATATACTTACTGTGTTTTGAACTTCTTTTAAAAATAATTAAGTAATTTTTTCGAGGCACACCTAAGATCCTCTCACGGCACACCAGTACACCATGGCACACGGGTTGAAAATCACTGGTATAAATCAACAGAGCTCTAGACTGTAAGATGCATGAAAAAAACAAACCACGTCTGTTTCATTCACCACTGTTCCAGTGCCTAGCTCAGAGACTGACATGTAACAGGCAATCATCAGCATTTGTCAAATTTATACATTTAAGAAGGATATTTAAATTTTATTTTATTTTTTTTATTGTTGGGGATTCATTGAGGGTACAATAAGCCAGGTTACACTGATTGCAATTGTTAGGTAAAGTCCCTCTTGCAGTCATGTCTTGCCCCCATAAAGTGTGACACACACCAAGGCCCCACCCCCCTCCCTCCGTCCCTCTTTCTGCTTTTCCTCCCCCCCATAATCTTAATTGTCATTAATTGTCCCCATATCAAAATTGAGTACATAGGATTCATGCTTCTCTGTTCTTGAGATGCTTTACTAAGAATAATGTCTTCCACTTCCATCCAGGATAATACGAAGGATGTAAAGTCTCCATTTTTTTTAATAGCTGAATAATATTCCATGGTATACACATACCACAGCTTGTTAATCCATTCCTGGGTTGGTGGGCATTTAAATGTTTAACCAGCACAGCAAAGGCACAGGCAAGACAGAGAAGTCCTTTTAGTTTTTCTCTTTTGCGCCTTCAGATCTGAACTATTGAAAAACTTTACCATTTGTTTACCTATTATGAGGACAGATTTCAGAATAAAATTTTTTTTTTTGCAGTTTTGCCCAGAGCCGGGTTTGAACCCGCCACCTCCAGCATATGGGGCCAGTGCCCTACTCCTTTGAGCCACAGGAATCGCCCAGTACAAAAATTTTTTATGAAGTTAGATTGTGCCATAACATCTCATGTTTAGAAAACAAATTACTCGTAAAGGTCGTTTATACGCATCTGGCTAGTAATTTATTCTCCTTTGTACTGAATCTCTAATAATTCTGTGAACATTTCTAGGATCCACACACAAATAAAAATATTTTATATGTTTTATATATTTCCTATGTAATCTTTAAATCATAACACTGTTTTATTCATTATGTTATCACACCTTGACTGACAGCATATTTCTCAAAGTTGCATAAATTGTGGAAGCATCAAAGCATTAACTTAAAGTCTATTTAAGAGTACGTGATATACCTCACCTACACACACAACAGCTTTAATTAAAACTCAGGAAAACCCAACTGTGAATTTACTGCTTTGTTACTTAAAATAGTTCCATGAACTAGCAGCAGCAGGTGCTGCCCCACTTGGGAATTTGTCAGAAATGCAGACTCCCAGGCCCCTGCCCACATCCACTGAATTCAAATCCGCATTTTAATAACATTTTAACAAAGTTGGCCGGGCGCAGTGGCATATGCCTGTAATCCTAACACTGTGGGAGGCTGAAATAGGTAGATTGCTTGAGCTCAGGGGTTTGAGACCAGCCTGAGCAAGAGTAAGACCCTGTCTCTACTAAAAATAGAAAAAACTATCTGGGAGTAGTGGCACATGCCTATAGTCTCAGCTATTTGGGAGGCCGAGGCAAGGGGAATGCTCAAGCCCAAGAGTTTGAGGTTGTTGTGAGCTACGCCCTGGCACTCTACCCAGGGCAACAGAGTGAGACTCTGTCTCAAAAAAAAAAAAAAAAAAAAAAAAAGATTTTAATAAAGTAATGAACTTGTGTACACATTAACGTTTGAGAAGCACTGACTCAACACTAGTGCCAGTTCCTTCCATCACCAAATGCAGATATACTTATTGCTTACCTTAGAGCCAGGTGCTGAGAGAGAAGAAAAGACAAGGCCAGAGAATAGATACAGGCCTGACTGCCATGGCGTGGCTTCCTGAACAAGGACACAGTGGAGTTTTCCACAGATGGAGGAGCGGGTCTGGGAAGACAGACCTGAAGTTTACCCTGGTTGTTTGCTATTCATCCAAAAAGCAAGAGCTTTGGCTAGCCCCTGAGTATCTGGGCTAAGGAAAATAATAATAATAATAGTAATAATTTTTATATATATATTATAACACATGTTTTAAAGAACCAAGTTTTTCCCAAGTGGCTCCTAATCTTAAAGACAGCCTTCCCTCCTCCCACCCCTCACAGAACTAAACTGAGTGATGCCAGGGAGTACTCAAACAGCCAGAACATGCTTCCCAGCCTCATTTTATTCCTGGGGTTAATTCATGAAAATCAAAGTAATTCATTGCACATTGATTTCAACTACAAAATCACAAATTCTCATCTATCCACGTCTCAGTCAGCTACTTTTAGCAAAGGCAGAAAAAAGAAAACCACTAAATGTACAATATAGCCTAACACATCCCTTCTTGTTACCACTATGAACAGCAGCTCTGAAAAGGAATCATCTCCCTCAATACTTTAGGCTACATTTAGCAGAAGGAATGATGCGACAAACGCACTCTCACAGGGCATGAAGAGCTTGATATGTAAAATTTCAAAGCTCAACTTTAATCTATACAATCACAGTAACATTCTGGCTAGAAGATAATTTATAAAATATTACCTCAAGCATCAACATCTGTTGCACTGTTTGCCTGGCAATCCCTCCCTCACTTTTTCTATTATTTAATAAAAGCCATTCCTTCCCTTTGGAAAACATCCCTTCACCATTCTGTGTGTTTCTGGAGGAACTGCAGGTCACTGGACCTTGTCCATTCTATCCACAGAAGTACAGGATCCAACCTGCCAATCAAACATCCCCCCCTCTCCTTGCCACAGGTTGGAACCCTGGTCACATGATCCCGGAAAGACCAATCAGAGTCCATTGTTGGCATTTCACATCTGTATCGTGAATGATTTGGAACTATCTAAGCTTGAAGTTTACTAAGTCCCTATCAATTCTCTCTCTCTAAAGCCACCAGGCCAATACACCCAAAAGTGAACCCAGGAAAGAGGTGAAGGTGAGGATTCCCAAATCAAGTAGTATTGAGGTCAGAACCTACTTCCCAGGAAAATGAGTCAGAACTCTCTGTGTGCATGTCTTTGCTTTAGTGATGACTTTGCTTAAGTCGTAACTCAGACTTCCTGATGTACAAACAGGAAAATGAAAGGGGGATTTAAAAGTGAAATTCATTGACACTTGGGAAAGTAGCTTGTTAGTATTGTGAAATAGCGGTTAAGTCTTTACTAAATAAATGTTTAGCAAGACACAATGCTGGTTCCTTTGTGTGTTTTGCAGATATTCTATCATCCTGTCTCTGCACAGCAGGCATCAGATTTCTAGGGCTTCCTTTTCTTCCTGCACTCGGTCAGGCAAGCTCAGGTTTCTGAATGAATACAGCTGAAGAGAGGAGTAAGCACTGTGTACTTTTAGACCCATTTTCTCGCTGAGTCACTCTCTTCTTGTGCCCTGCTTAACGTGGTGAAAGGTTTAAAATTTCCCTCAATTATTCTCAAAATCAAATTGTTAGGATGGAAAAATAACACTCACTTAATGAATCAATATTTTATTTATGTATGAAATTTTGTTGAACCTAATAACTACCCCATGAGGAGATTGCCCACACTGAGACCTTGCGGGATACTTTGTGAGATCCTCAAAGTAGTGAGGGGTCAAACCTGGATATACTCCCAAGCCTTTTTGACTCCCTAAAGCCCCTGATTTTCTCCCTACACTGCCTTCCAGAGAACAGGGCAGGATTGTGAATCATCCTGGTGGTATATCGTATAGTAAACCAAAGCCCATTCTGGAACTGTATTCAACATTCCATAAGCCTTGGTGTAAAATAGTTAGCATGTTTGTTAGAGAAGTCATCATTATATTGAGCCTGAATAGAATGAAAGTCCGAAATGGAAAAAGATACAGGAAATGCACTCCCCTGCTCCTCAAACATACTGACTAGGGGGAGAGAGGAAAGACTAAAGAGGACGAAGAGGAAGAAAAAAAGAAGCACGGGAAGGAGAAATTTCTGCCAGACAAAAAAGGGAACTCAAAATAAGCATCATTCTTCAAAGACTATCTCATGTTATGAAATTAGCACACAAGAAGAAACAAGATAGCTTGACTTATCTGAAAAAGGAAGAATAGACATTTTGGTAAAGAAAGTACTATGTTTAAATAAGAATACTGTATTTAAATCGAAACAAGTAGAGTTTTATTACTGTCAGTAACACAATCATCCTCCCAACCTCAGGATTGGACAAGCAGGTCTAGAAAAATGGGGAAATCAGTGAGGTTTGCTTTTGACATGGCCCCACTGAGTGCTACACCCATACAAACATGTAACACCCCACCCAGCCCAGCTCTCCCTATTCGGGCTTGTGTACAACAATTTCCTGGCCCCTCCCCATCCTTCAAAACTTGCCCATCCTGTATGCCGTTACCTAAAGGCATATTCACTGTTTTTCATAACTTAATCTTGAATCACACAACACTAACATAAAAACGTTTCTAAAATATATTGCAGCGTTCCGTACGTAAAATGAAATGCATGGAAAAGAACTTAGAAAATACAAGATCATGAGGAGAGGAGAGAATGGTAGGGTGAAAATGTGAAATGAGAGCAGATTTCCACCTTTTTTGTTCTATATAATTCTGGTTTTTCTTTTTTTCTTTTTTTTTTTTGAGATGGGGTCTCACTCTGTTGCTCAGGTGGGAGTACAGTGGCACAATCATAGCTATAGCTTTGAACTCCTGAGCTCAAGCAATCCTTCTGCCTTAGCATCCCAAGAGGGTGGAACTACCTGCATGCGCCACAACGCCTGGCTAATTTTTTTTATTTTTTATAGAGATAGGGTCTTGCCATGTTGGCCAATCTGGTCTAAAACTCCTGGTCGCCAGTAATCACTCTGCCTAGGCTTCCCAAAGTGCTGGGGTTATGTGCATGTACCACTGTGCCTCGACTGTATTTTTTAATTTTCTTTTTATTTTCTCTATACATATACATGTGTTTATTTGGTTTCCACTTTTTGCATTCACAAAATTAAAAAAGCTTAAAATTTAATAACAATAACAATGTTTAAGATAAGGGCTAGAAACAAAAACCTCGTAAAGAACAAACAAAGATAAATACATTCAGAAAAGAAATCAGACGATTGCTGCCACAAAGTATTTAGCAATAATAAAAATAATAATAATGCAAAAAAAGTAACATTCACATTGTCAGGTAAGAGTATGTCTATCATAGAATGCTTCAGTATGAAGTCATCAGTTAATTTCTTCTTATTTTTTTTTCCAAAGTCTCAAAAAATAGACAAGTAATATTTATGAATAAAAGATAATTAAAAAAACAGATCATGCCAATCTTATAGACAATAGAAAAAGAAGACATCAATGGGGTATAATGTTTTAGTTGTAAAAGTTATCTTGTAGAGATGTGCTGTACAATATTTTGCTTATTGTTAATACCCATTGTGCACTTAAAAAGGTGTTAAGAGTTAAGCCCAGGAGTTGGAGGTTGCTGTGAGCTGTGTGATGCCATGGCACTCTACCAAGGGCCATAAAAGTGAGATTCTGTCTCTACAAAAAAAAAAAAAAAAAGGTCTTAAGAGGGTAGATGTGACATTATGCCCCTAGCATATCAATGAATTTTTTAATAAAGAAAAGCAACAAAAAATATAAGATATAGTACATACAAACTTTGTGTAGGTAAAAGATCATAGTAGTGAAGTAATACAGACAGACCAGTGGGATGGAAGAGAAATTCAATATATATATATATATATATACACTTTTTTTTCTTTTTTTTTTTTTGCAGTTTTTGCCCAGGACCGGGGCCAGGTTTGAACCTGCCACCTCCGGCATATGGGGCTGGCGCCCTACCCCTTTGAGCCACAGGCACTGCCCTCAAAATACACATTTTTTAATCTTTTAAATTAAGCACATGTTCATATGTTACTAATATAATTATTTTATTTATTTATTTTTTTGTAGAGACAGAGTCTCACTGTACCGCCCTCAGTTAGGGTGCCATGGCATCACACGGCTCACAGCAACCTCTAACTCTTGGGCTTAACGCGATTCTCCTGCCTCAGCCTCGCAAGCAGCTGGGACTACAGGCGCCGGCCACAACGCCCAGCTATTTTTTTTTTTGCAGTTTGGCCGGGTCTGGGTTTGAACCCGCCACCCTCGGCATATGGGGCCGGCGCCCTACTCACTGAGCCACAGGCGCCGCCCATAATATAATTATTTTAAATGAGTGAAAAAATTGGGAAAAATTATAGTTTAGCTCATCCTCATCCTTCCCTTCGTGGAAAAACTTTTAATAGTGAACTTTTAGGAAGGATTTCTAAATACATAGAATTTAACAGAATAGGCACTTTCAGATATCTCTGGGTTTGGGTGACAGAGTGAGAGGAGAGATGTATTTTGCAGGTGGGACTTTAGTCTTAGTGTATATGTGGACAGAAACTATAGAATCACAGTCACCCTGTGCAGCCACCATATGAAACAAACCTCTGTGTTCCCACATGTGCCTTTGCTAAAGTATTTAAGAGGTTTTAAAGGACGCTAGCTGGATACAGTGTAACCTCTGAAAGGGTATGGTCAAGTGAAAGTCAGGGGACTTTCTGCTTTTTCCAAATTGTGTGAATTTCTACAAGAACATATTCATTTTTTGCTTAGTAAGTAAAAACAAATGTAAAACGGTAAATTTTGAAAAATTTGCATTTAAAAAAGTGCAAATGGAATGGGGAATGTGTTCCATCTAAGTGAGTCACAGTTAAAGCAGTTTAAGACCCACTCTCCCTTCGAGGGACTCTTCCAGGTGCTACATGCCCAGAGGGCCGATGGCCATATGCCAGAGGGCCACTGGGTGAATTGATTCGGGTGGAAGGAAACATATACTTGTCACATGGCCACAGAACATCTGTATTCACTTTTTCTCTACAGATTTGCCAACTACTCTGATTTCTATATTAATAAAAGACTTTTGGGGGGCAGCGAATAGGGTGCCGGCCCCATATGCCGAGGGTGGCGGGTTCAAACCCAGCCCCGGCCAAACTGCAACAAAAAATAGCCGGGCATTGTGGCGGGCGCCTGTAGTCCCAGCTGCTTGCGAGGCTGAGGCAGGAGAATCGCTGAAGCCCAAGAGCTGGAGGTTGCTGTGAGCTGTGTGACGCCATGGCACTCTACCGAGGGCGGTACAGTGAGACTCTGTCTCTACAAAAAAATAAAAGACTTTTGGTTGCAAGTGATGAGATCCAAATTGAATTTCTTTATTTTAAAAGGGGAATTTATTTTACCATGTAACTAGAAAAACAAAACAAAACAGTCTTAGTGTCACTCAAAGCTGGATTAGGTAATCAAACATTGTCATCTGCGATGTTTTTCTGCCTTTCAAGTTTCCTTTCTTTTCCATCGGTTTCATTCTCGAGTCTTGCCCTATGTGTAGACAAAGACGACAGACTAGTCACTGCAGGCTTATAATTCTACCTCGTATTTCCACCACCAAACAACCTCAGTGGAAAAAGTGAAGAGAACATCCTGCTGGTCTGCGTTATGTGCCTAATCTTTCAACCAATGGTTGAGGCAAAGGGAATAGAATGTTCTGATCGGACAGGCTTAGATCATGTGCTCACTAATGGAGTGGAAGCCTGGAATCAGAGCCCCCTGAACCACAGGACCAGGTCGGTAGCCCTGAGGCATACTGAGGTACCATTATTAAAAGAAAGGGAAGTCCTGTCTTGGTGCCCATAGCACAGTGGTTACAGCACCGGCCACATACAACCAGGCTGCTGGGTTCAAACCCAGCCCAGGCCAGCTAAACAACAATGACAACTACAACAAAAAAATAGCCGGGCATTGTGGCAGGCGCCTGTAGTCCCAGCTACTCAGGAGGCTGAGGCAAGAGAATAGCTGAAGCCCAAGAGCTAGAGGTTGCTGTGAGCTGTGATGCCACAGTGCTCTACTGAGGGAAACATAGTAAGACTCTGTCTCAAAATAAAAAGAAAAGAAAAGAAAAAAAGGGAAGTATTATTAGGAGGCAAAAACAAGAGATATCTTCCAGTTTCCCTGGATGAGTAGCCATACATTTCTGTCCTTTTTATGTGCCTAATGTCTGTCTAACATGCCCTAACTTTCAGGTCTCAATTGGTTTAGTCTCTTTGTTACAAACTTGGAACCTTAAGGAGACTGTGGGACATTACCATCATTGCTGGAAGGGAGTTCATAGACAACTGTGAGTGGACTGAGATGGAATAATTTTCTAGGCAGGGGACGTTGACTCAACATGTCTTTTATTGCTTCTATGTTTCAAATATGTTTGAACCAGTTCCTGTCTATAATAATTAGCTTAGTGGGCTCAGTGCCTGTGGCTCAACCAGCTAAGGTGCCAGCCACATACACCTGAGCTGGTGGGTTCAAATCCAGTCCAGGTCCGCCAAACAACAATGACGACTGCAACCAAAAAATAGCCAGGTGCTGTGGCGGGCACCTGTAGTCCCAGCTACTTGAGAGGTGGAGGCAGGAGAATCACTTAAGCCCAGGAGTTGGAGGTTGCTGTGAGCTGTGATGCCACAGTGCTCTACCCAGGCGACAGCATGAGGCTCAGTCTCAAAAATAAATGATAATAATAATTAGCTTAGTGGAGGTATTCTACCAGAAAATCAATATTAAGACTGTGTCATAAGGAGTAGGTAGAGTTCTGCACAGACTGAGAAGAGAGGGTTAAAAAGGAGATGCCTCCAAATCAGCTCAGAGCAGTCGGGACACACTTCTAAGAGAAGATAATATTTGAGCTTAGTCCTAAGAAAATGTAAGAATTGAGCAGAGAGGTGGAGGACAAGGGGGTGGATGGATATCTCAGGTGGAAAGAACAATTTGTGCTGAAGCACACAGGCAAGATGGGCCATGGTGCATTTTTGGAATTGCAAGCAGGCCAGGATGGCTACAGCTCAGGTTGTATGTAGGGAAGTGGCCCAAAAACATGTGGTAAAGAACACGCATGAACTTGTCAGCCATGCCAGGCCTGGATGTTTGAAATTTATCTTGTGAACAAGCATTAGCCATTGAATGCTTTTAGGAAGAAGGAAAATAAGACCAAATGTGGTTTTGTTTATTTGTTTAATCACTTCCTGGAGAACAAATTGCAGAGGACTATGCTTAGAGGTAGGGAGACAAACATTGTCTCCAGCAATGGTCCAGATAGGTTTTGATAAGGAGGAATTAAACAAACATGGTGGAGGTGGAGAAGAGAGACTGGATTAGCAAGGCACAGGAGATAGAATTGATAGGACAGAGAAAGTGAGGAAGGCACAGGAAAAGAAGACAGGGGGAATTCTGGGGTGGGGAGTTCCCAGGTTTCTGGCTTGGGTGATTGGTAGGTTGACATTTTCATTCAAACAGAAGCACAGGTTTCAGAAGAAGATGATGAATATGGTTGGGGGCATCCAGCTAGAGATGGGTAGTAGGTTTACTAATACAAGTTCGGGAGAGCCGTCAGGGCTAGAGACATGAATGTTCTCAGGACCAGGATAGGGGAAGCCATCTTCGTCTATGGCAGCGGTTCTCAACCTGTGGGTCGCGACCCCTTTGGGGTCAAACGACCCTTTCCCAGGGCTCGCCAAAAATCGTCTTGCATATCAGATATTTACATCATGATTCACAATAGTAGCAAAATTACAGTTATGAAGTAGCAACGGAAATAATTTTATGGTTGGGGGTCACCACAACATGAGGAACTGTATTAAATGGTCACGGCGTTAGGAAGGTTGAGAAACACTGGTCTATGGGGTCAGCCAAGGGAGAGTGTCTAGCACGAAGAGAAGTGGAAAGGATAGAACCCTGGCATCACCCACATTTAAAGGCCAGTGAATAAAGAGGAGTCAGAAGGAGACAAAAATGAAAGGCTTAGACATGGAAGGGGCGATGAGGACGCGGACCTCACCAGGCAGGGCTCATTTTTGTCATTTGTAACTGATTCTCTTTTGAAAAACTGTCTCTCCCCCTCCCACTCTGGCCCCACTCTACTTAAGCTACAGACAGGGAGTGGCAGAGGAACAGGCTTTGCAAAACTATGCAGAGACTGAGGCCCCAGCAGAACAGCCACCTTGGCTCTAACATAATTTTACTTTTTTTTTTTTCTCCCCTACGTGCTGTTAGCAGGAGATTTTTCTCCACTCTGGATCATTGGCAGTCTTCCAGACAATTGAGGTCATAAAATGCTTGAAGCACTACAGTGGCATTTTCAAGGGAACCCTTACATTTACAAATAATCAACTGGACTTCTTAAGAAAACTGCCCAATTTCCCCTCAGAACCAGGGCATTCTTTCTGGAGGCCAGAAGGCCCTTCTTCCCTACTAACCTGGATTTGCTGCTGTAAAGATGTTTGAGCTATTGTGACAGAGTATAGATGGAGAATGCATGTGTGGACCACCTGGCGCTGAGGAGGAATGGTCTTGAACACATCCTGATTCAGTGGCTCCCTGGCCGGGAGCCCTGGTCTGAGCCTTCAATTTCTTCGTTGTCTAGGGGAGACAATCATCCTTACTGTGTGAAGATGAAATGAGATCATTAATGTGAGTAGTGAGTAGAGGTGCTGATTTCGTGTAAAAAGAACAGAATGATTATTCATTTGATTTTTTTCTTTTTATTTGATTATACTAAAATATATATTTGTCGCTTTTAAGCACACAACTCACTGGCTTTACATGCAGTATTGTGCAACTGTCACTACTATCTGTTTTCAAAACATTTCCATTACCACAAAAGACACTCTGTACCCATTAAACAAATAACTTCCATTTACCCCCAATCCCAGCCCCTGGTTGCCACTAATCTGCTTTCTGTCCCTATGAACTTGCCTGATGTAGATATTTCATAGAAGTGAAAATTTGTCCTTTTCTATCTGGTTTATTTAATATAACACCTTTGAGGTTTATCCATGTTGCAGCCTGTATCAAATTTTATTCCTTTCCTATGCCTGATCAATATTCCACTGCATGCACATACTACATTTTGGTTATCTATTCATCTGTCGAGGGACACTTGAGTTATTTCCATCTTCTGGCTAATGGGAATGATGCTGTAGTGAACACTGGTAGGTGCACAAGTATCTTCTTTAATCATTGGTGTCAATTCTTTAGGGTATCTACCTCGGAGAGAAGTGCCAGGACATATGGTAATTCCATGTTAAACTTTCTGAGGAACTGCCAACCTGTGTTCCATAGCACAGGACCACTTACCTCTCCACCAGTAAGGTATGAGGCCTCCAGTTTCTCCACATCCTCACCAACATTTACTATTTTCCAAATTTTTGATTACAGACATTTGAATAGGCATGCAGTGATATCTCATAGTTTAATTGGTTTTTAATTATCTCCGATAAAGCAAAACAAAAACAATTCAGATAATCAAATCTAACCAATAGTCCAAAAACCATCAGTATTCAGTTTTGTAATGTTAAGGTATTATTTTAAAGTGTCATTGTCGTGGAAACCACAGATTTTCCAGTTTAAAAAATACATTTAAAATAATAAAGCCCTGTGTACATCCCTGATCAAAAGAAGCTGGAGCCTGGTCCCTGGCTGGGTGACTCTCTGAGCCTGACTCACGCTGCTAATTAATGGATAATGTCCCCACACTGATTCACAAGGGCTTGTCAAGAAAGGCTGGGTGCTGGCTCTAGGCTATTGTTTTTCTGATACACAACTTCTTCAATACATAAAGATAATAAATTATAGTTTCAGGACTTGATCCTTGAGAGTTGTTAAGGAAAAAGACAGCAATATTAATAATGAACACTACTGGAAAGAAGCAGGATGCTGAATTTGAATCGCTAAGAGGTGTAAAAATCACAAGGATCAGCATACCCACCATTAGGCGAGGAGTGCTTGTTGGGAGACAGCCAATTGGCCTTATGTGGCACTCTTGAATCTATAAGTAGCTAGTAAGGAAGAATTTTATCTAGTTTAGCACATTTAATACTCAAAAGACCTCCATCGTAGATAGTGTTAATGTTCTTCTTTTACATAGGAGAAAAGAAGCTTGAGAAATTAGAGAACTTGACCAAATGACTGGACCAGGATCAAGTCCATTCTGCTTCTGAGCCACCTTTGTGGAAGATGACAGTGTGAGGCTGAATAAAGAAGGGGCTGTCATATTTGTTTCTTGGGGCTGCCCCAACAAAGGACCACCACCTGGGCAGCTTAAACAACAGAGATGTATTGTCTAAGTTGTGGAGGCTCCAAGTAGGTTCTTTTTGAGAAATGTAAGGGAGAATCTGTTCAGAATCCTCTCTCCCAGCTTCCAGGAGGCTCAGGTGTTTACTGTCACATAGACGGTATTCTCCCTGCATCTTTACATCATGCAGGAATCTCCCCGCATTCCTGACTCTGGGTCCACATTTCTCCTTTATGTAAGGACATCAGTCATTTATTTGGACTAAGGCCCACCCCAATGACCTTATTTTAAATTGATCACCTGTGTAAAGACCCTATCTCCAAATAAAGTCGCATTCTGAGGTCCAGGGGATTAGGACACCAACATATCTTTTGGTGGGGCAGGAAAAAGCCTGGGTAACATAGCACATCCCATAACAATGACTTAACATTGGATTGTTCATCTCTCCAAATGGACGTGTGTTCCTGTCTTCATATAACTTCATAAAGTCTTAAGGACCTTAGAATGTACTTTAAGTTCAGAAAAAAGAATTTATATGTTTCTCGCTGGAAACCTGCTGAAGCTACTTTAAAATCCTGCCACATACTCTAGGACATCTGTTATTACAATCTTTTCCCATTCTGAAGAAGTCTTACAAAGTTCAGTCCACAGTGCCTGGAGGCCTGCTTAACTTTGAGCTTTGGTTCAAAAGGTAGGTCCTCTTTATTTTCAAATTGCTTCGGGGTTTATTTTTGAAATGGCTTCCATTTCCTATGGCATTCACAAAGTTTAGTGTGCCTGGAAAAGAATGTATTCGGCTTGCATAGACATTTGCTGATGTCTTGATTTTTTTTTAGAAGGAAAAAAGGACTAACTCATAATGCACTTTTTACAAGGTTTTCTGTTTGTTTTTTTAAGACTTTGCAATAGCTTTGATTTTTACCCTGACAGTCTCTAGACAGAGCTTAGGACAAGAACTTAGAGAATGAATATTGAAGACTAAGAAGTGGAAGGGTTTAAGAACTTGTGGATGCCGTGGTTTTCAGATTCCTACCCATTCCTTTACAGCTGAGGATTTATTTCCTCAGCTACTGGGAATGTTGGCAGCCACAGCTCAGCCCTCTTTAGGAATTGCCTAGACTGAGTCAACCTACCACACCAAGGTCACCACCTTTTCCCAGAACAATCTCCATCCAAGGACTGGGCTGAATGGAGGTCATCAAAGTGGTGCTTTCTGCCCCAACGCAGGACAACTCTGAAGAGCCATCCTGACTTCAGGGCTGTCTGTGGGATGAGGCCTTCTTGCACCTGTGTAGATAGCCCATCTTCTCCCTCTGCCCAATTCTGCCTTTGTTTCCTCACTCTCATCTCAGTTGTTGATCTCAAGAACATTCCTTAAAAATTTATTGAATAATAGTTTCAGTGTATACTCCCAGGGAACCTGAACTGTGCTGGGACCCCAAATATGAAGATGCAAAGAGAAAGAGCCAACTTGGGGGATAAAATGGAGCAGGGTTGCAGGATGGATCTATGGTGAGACTGCAGGAAAGATTGAGTGGGAAGCGAATTCCTAAATAATTATTTCATCCAGTATCTCAGGGAATGGACCTGGAACCCTAATGGAAATACAGTCATGAACTACATGATGACAGACAGCATACCCAACCGTGGTCCCACAAGATCATCATTCCATACTTTTATATGTCCCTTTTCTATGTTCGAATATGTTTAGATACACAAACGCTCACCATTGTGCTATAATTGCCTATGGTATTCAGTACTGAGCATCTAATACAAAAATATGCCAAACAGAGACCGTGGCATCTTCTCACAGTCATAAGAGGTTGTTTTGCACTTGAACTAGTTGCTTGATCACAGTGACCAGGATGAAGCAAGAATGAAGCTGGACAAGCCCAGGCTTTGAGACATAGCCAGAATTCAAGGGCATGGCTGAGATGAAGAGATGCTCTTTATTTTTACCTTAGTTAATGGAAGTCAAACCTCACCAGAAGCAGTGACAGGAACTCTGCTGTGTGTGATTTGGTTAGGCTGGGATGGGAGAGTCTACCCTAAGGGAGCAGTTTGCTCCTGCTAGGTATATCATGTCCTCTTTTGTCATTGACTTAGTTTGGTCTCCCCAAAATCAGAGCCAGGACTTGAGTGCGGGTAGTTTAATTGGGGTGATCTCTGGTAGCAGGAGAGAGAAGTCAGAGACAGGAAAGAAAAAAATGCCAATAAAAGGGTATGCTCTCTGTCATGCCTGTGGTCAGAGGGATTTTGTTCTACTGGAACCTCTTGGAGAGTGTTCAGAATGCCTCCCAGAATGGTTCACCAAACAACAGGTGCCTGGGGCCTTTACCCACCGGCTCCTGTCCTGCCTCACACTCCCCCGCAGCCCCAGGCTGTGCTCTCAGGTTCAGTGAGCAGCCTCCGACAGCTCGAGAGAGGACTCTGGGGTTGACAATGGAGCAACACAGGGCATCTTTTTGAGGCAGGACAGTCTGAGCTCACAAGGAATTATCCACCTGGGGTAGAGGGCTTTGATAACAGCCACCACAAACCTTGGCTACAGTCATAAACTACCAAGGACCCTGGAAGAAGCAGTCACATTTTTAAAAAAGATACATCTTGGTCAATCATTGCTAAGTATTTTTTTTTTTTAATTTTTTTTTTTTTTTTGCACTCAAAGTACTTTTATTGTTGGGGAGTCATTGAGGGTACAATAAGCCAGGTTACACTGATTGCAATTATTAGGTAAAGTCCCTCTTGCAATCATGTCTTGCCCCCATAAAGTGTGACACACACACATCAATAAAGACGGTTTATTCTGAATTCTTTTGAATCAGTGGTAATAAGCCATGATGTTTGTCAGATCTTAAATAAAGAAGAAAGTGAATGCTATGTGCTTTAAGATTCTTAAGAGGTCAGTAATTAACACCTCTTTGTCCCTCTGAGAAGTTTTGAAGCAATTGAGATTAAGGTATAAGAAACTGACAGATGGAGATAAAAGTGGCAGTTGATTAGAGAACATGAATTTACACCTGCAGCCAAAAGGGCAGAGCTGAATAACATTCTGAGCCTGGACAGGGCTGCCTGAAATATGGGACAGGGCACCTGAGGGCATGCACGAATCCAGGACTGTTGATTTGCTCCGGTCTGGCCAAGTGGAAAGAGAATGAATCTCTGATGGTTGCAGCCTTGCAGCTCTGGAATAGACTAATTTTAATCAAGGAGCATGCACCATTAGGTGTGGGATCCTTGATATCCACCAACCAGACAGCTCACTTCTAACGTAGGCACATAATTCTAATGGGAGTTTCTCATTTTCATGTGGAACAATGGAGCAAGGTGAAAGAAGTTTTCTCCCAACAGTTGTGAAAATGAAATCACAGGAGCAACGCACCCTCCGAGCTCCTCCTGTGGTTCTTAGTGTTCCAGTTGACATTTGATTACCTTTGCATAATTTGTTTTGATAAATAAGAATACTATTGTCTTTCCTAAGATCTGTTCCTCAACTAGACTGTAAATTCAGAAAGGGTCCCTGTCTTATTTTCTTTTGTGGGATCTAGAAAAAAACACCAAATTGGGAGTTAGATAACCTGAGTTCTACTTACCAGTTCTTAGTAAAATGTAGTTCTATTTACATGGTCTCTTAGATCCATTCCAAGTCTAAATATTAGTTTCGGAATTACTGAGTAAGTTGAATTGAATAGACACTGACAGGATACTTGGGTTTATCATGAAAATAAGACATTTAATGGCATGGTGTGGCTCACTCCTGGGAGAGAAGAGGCCCAAGGAGCAAGTGCTGGCTTTGGCGTAGAACAGATCAAGGTTTACATGCCAGCTGTGTCACTTTCTCCCTGGAGAAATTCACTGGGCATCTCTTTGCCTTTTATAGTGGAAGTAAAATCATAATTCCTCCCTTGGAGGTTTGTTGTAAAGAATCAATAACATAATGTAAGTAAAATGAATAATGTAGTACCTAGTAGGCGTTCAATAAATGTCAGTGATTACCTTTGTTATCTAAGGAAAGAATTTTCAAATACTATTAAAAGATACTTTGTTTGAAAATTGGAGCTTCCCAAGGATCATCTTTGAATAGCTAATTAACTACTTTGAAAATCCCCAGGCATTTCTAGGTAAGAGTGGGTGGAGTAAATTATATGCCTATAAAGACTCCTGGCAGGCCTGCATATTAGCAAGAAAACAACATTGTCCCCTCTGCTTCCATCGCACTGTCTCTGCCTGGGCTCCGCTCCTTCAGCCATGCCCAGCACCTGCCCTCAGTTTTCAGAGACGAGACCAGAAGAAGAGAACAGTGCAGGGCAAATGTATTGAATGAATAAATGAATGGGTGAAGTAACGAAATGATGGCTGAATGAATCACATCAATAACAGAGTAGGAACATTTGTTTTGCCCTGTGGAAATGGCCAGAGACAATAGGTTACTCTGGGGGACACAGTTCTTAAAACAGTCAGGCAGGCTGCCAACATCTGGGTACCTATTTTCTACATTCCTGTGTCTCCCACGAAAAGGCAACAGGAAAGAAGAGAGCACGGAGAAAAAGAGTGTCCCGCGTGCCCCGTCTCTATCCATTACCCCATCTCCTGCCATCAAGTACAGCAGGAATTTTACTCCTGCCCAAGGGATCAACCTCATTTCTGGAAAGGGCATTGGGGTGGTTGATCTAAAATTGTCAACGTGTTCCATCTCCTTGGCCACAGAGATTGGTTCCCAGATGGACAAGTGACACAAGTTTGGTCAATGAGGTGGTGACTCCCAAGGCCTGTTCAGGAGCTAGCTACCCCAGGAAGTATGATGTGAAGACAGGAGATCTTTGAATGCTGTTACCATTCTGCCACCTGGACCCCTGGGGAGGAGTGGCGGGGAGACGCCCTGAAGTACCAGAAGATGATATTCTTCTTGCTGAGACTATTTAAACTGAGAGCTCAAACCTTGTCTACGTATGTTAGAGCTTTTAATTACCCGAGCCAATAAATCCCCTTCATTGTCTAAATTAGTAGGAGGTGTTTTTCTGTCCATTGCAAAAGGTCCTAATTAATACAAAGGATCTTCTTTCCTCCATGCCAGACGGAGTTTGCTAATGTGCTGACTTGGAAATAAATTCCAACTGAAGTCGGTATCTGAGAATACCTTATTATTGGAGTTACGACTTGTAAATAAATGACTAAATCCTTTTAAAAGAACTTGTTCACAATAAACTTAGTTATCAGCAACAGAGATTCTACTGAGTGGTTTTCTGTAAGATCCAAGTTTGAGTAGTTACTAAATACGGCTTCACAAATCACTAGAAATTATATCTAAAGTATTCAGAACTACTCACAGGATATTTCATAGTCTTTGATAGTACATCGAAATCTAGAAACATTTAGATTTGATTGAGAAATAAAAAACATTTACATTTGAAACAATAGTGTTTAATTCTTGAAATGTAAAAGGAGATTCCCTACGTGACCAAAAAGTCTTTGTTCCCCATAAATAAGATCTTAGGCTAACAGTCACAGAAA
The DNA here is from genome assembly GCF_027406575.1 of Nycticebus coucang. NCBI lineage: Eukaryota > Metazoa > Chordata > Mammalia > Primates > Lorisidae > Nycticebus > Nycticebus coucang. The sequence continues at coordinate 120,052,807 of NC_069786.1, read as the reverse complement.
AAAAGTTCTAGCTCCAATACTCCATAAGTGTGAGTATTACAAATAAAAAAGAGACATATTTTTGGATGAAAATATGTCTAAAAATCTCTACCGTAAAGACACAGAATCTAAAAACATTTTATTAAAAAATTGGTAGAGGGCGGCGCCTGTGGCTCAAGGAGTAGGGCGCCGGTCCCATATGCTGGAGGTGGCGGGTTCAAACCTAGCCCCGGCCAAAATAAAAATAAATAAATAAATAAAATAAAAAATTGGTAGAAAAATAGAAAAGAGGGTTTTTGGGTTGTTTAATTTCATGTGATTGAGATATTAAGTCTACCTCTGATCACAAACTGCAGAGGTTTGCCTAGCATGAAGAAGATAATCAGATTGTAATCCATCTGCAACAAACTTATTATATTATTTCTTGCTATATTCTAGGCAGATAACATAGATTTGACTCATAAGTTTCTTCTAAGAACTGAGCCTTTGAAGTTGAATAAGGATTTAAAAACTGTACAGGATTCAAAATGATCAGAAATTGTTGTATGACCGGAGACGCGAAAGAACAGCAGCTTTGCCGTGGGTATAAGCTCGCTCCTGTAAGTATTAAGGGTAAACAAGAAACAAACTACATAGCATGGGATGGCTTATGTGGGACAGTTTAACCCACAGAAATAGCCAATTAAGAAAAATTAGCTATATGTAGTGAAAATATATTTTCCAAGGCTATGACGTAGCCCCATTCTATGACAATGTGTTAAGAAGCAGTATTAAAGAGTTTCTTTATCCAGAAATAAAGATAAATTCCCTATGAGACTAGAAAAAAGTAAGGTTAATGCAAGAAGGGCTTGAGAAATAAACTGGCTTACAACTCTACTGTACTTTGAATACTACTTTACTGTTTAGTGCTGAATTTAAATCACCGTTTCAACAATGTTGAACACCCCTCAGCCCAGATGTGGAAGCAAATAAATGTCAAGCATGTTTTTCTTCATTTGGGAAAGTAATGCCCTTTGTTTTTATTTTTATTTTTGTAGTTGCTTTGTTTTTGGCCTGCCAAAGTACACTTCTTTCAGGAGGCAGGAGTGGTATGTTTAGGGGAGAATGGGCAAATTTGCATGGGGTACCAGAGAAATGTAGAGACTTACAATTCCTCCTTGTGGGTGTAGATTCTCTTAGATGATCTGCAAGGGGACTCAGGCCAAGAAGGAAAGGGCCCACTGACCTAGACTCCAGGTCTAGATTACTGAGAGCTGGTTCCAGCAGCATGCATGGCTTACTCTGACCCAGGAAGCTGTGCCTTTGGGAACTGTAGCCCAATAGAGTAAAAACCAAGGATATTCACAAAGCAGCAGCCTCTGAAAATGCAGTGGACTAATCATATTCCCCAGGTTCTCTTGGCAAGATGTCTGGAAGCTGATTTGTGGCCTGACTGGACTGTGTAACCCCTTGATGTTCTTGGGAGAGGTCCTCAAGAGAGAAAGCAGACTTCTGCATATCTGGGCACATAGGGCCTCAGTGATGAGCTTGATTAGTAAAGGGAGAATGACCTTACGTGAACCTAAAACATGATGGAACAAGCCTTAGTAATTAACATAATATGCTACGATCTTAGCAGGTGCTTGATATTTTACAGCTATCATTACGCTAGATCCACAAATGGCCAAACGAAGTATATGTTTGCTTTGATACAAGTGTCCCCTCTGTATTCATGGCCAGATTGCTATAGAATGCAATTAACCTTTGACAACATATAGATTTGGTTCCGTTTAATAGATCTTGCATTTGTTTCTTTTTAACTCTGAAAAAGACATGATATATACAATCTTTGTATCACTACTTATACTTTAATGTTTCTCCCTCCTTCATGTTTTAAAATACATGTATTTTAACTAAATAAGATATAAGTTTAAAGTTCCCAATCAGGTAAAAAACAAAATTTAAAAATAAACCCAACTCATGTTCTACCTCTTTAAGTTGACTCGTTTAACCTCTCTGAACCACTGACTTAAGAACTCTCCTTCTTGGCTCTTCCGGGACGCTGTCTAGAGGCACTCAGAATGGTGCAGAGTATGACATTTGGTCCTAGGCTTTCCTACAATACAGCCTCCAACAAAACTAAGCTGTCCAGAACCCCTAGTAATAGAATCATTTACCTCTATACCAAGAGGGTTGGAAAGCACCGAAATCTGCATAGGGTGTGCACCCAGGCATATTTCGAGGGGTTCCTGCCGTAAGACCAAAAGGTCTTATGAGGTGTGTAAAACCAAAACATGTCAGTGGGGCCTGTGGTGGTTCCTTGTGCACTAAATATGTTTGTGATAGGATCACTTGTGCTTTCCTTATTGAGAAGCAGAAAATCGTTGTGAAAATGTTGAAGGCTCCAGCACAGAGTCAGAAAGTTAAATAAGAAAATGAAGCTGTTTTGAATAATAAAAAGTAAGAATTAAAAAAAAAACAAAACCTCTCCTTCTTGCATAGAAAGTTTTGGAAATTTCTCCCTGTGATATAAAAATATATAAAAATTAGAAAAATAAGTAATATTAGTATGTTTTTAATCACAATGAGTTAAAAATATGATGAAAGGATAAATCAAACTTCATTAATGTGGTAGTCATAGAAAAATTTGTATAATTAATTTATACAGCAACATATAAACATCCCTAGGAATCCATAGGAAATTGGTCCCAGAGCTCCCAAAATCCAAAAATCCATGGATGCTCAAGTCCCTTATATAGAATAATGTAATACTTGCCTGTAACCTGTAAATGTCCACCTAGTGGATAAATTAAACCATCCCTAGATTACTTTTAATACCTAATACAATGTAAATGCTATAAATGGTCATATAACTTTTTAAATTTGTGTTATTCTTTGCTTTTGTACGTGCATTGTTATTTTTTATTGTTTGTTTTTTTAAAATGATTTTTGATCCACAGTTAATCGAATCCACAGAGGTAGAACCCACAGATACAGAAAGCCAACTGCAATTATTACCTTAAAAATTAGTTTACTTAATTAACTAAGATTAAGAAACTTTAATCAACTTTCTTTTTGGTCTCCCACAACTGTCATTTTGCAAGGTGTTACATTGCTAATATTTCTGGAGCAAATTTTTTAAAAACTTAAACATTCTAACTTATGAGGTGGTTACATTGAATTACTACCTCAGGTAAAGTTGCTTCACACAATTTTTATTTATCCTTCATTTTAAACATTTTGTGAAAATGATGCTTCAGTTAATATCATTAGATGACTTGGGTGACAAATCTGTTTTAAATGTTAATTGGGCTTTTTGTTAAATTTAAGACATTGTTTTCTGATTACTAAAAGTAAGTCAAAATATTACTTTTCCTGAAAGGATTAAGTCATACCTTTGATTTCAGAAGAAATGACTTCCTGACATGATAGCAATGACAGTTTAACTCACTCAACATTAATAATATTTTATTTCCAGCTTATAAAAATGATAACCAATTAAACAAGGGACTTTATAACTGAATCCTTACTGTTCTTTGCAGAGAATAATAATATTGGGTTAGAAGATAAACCGCTAATAGAAAGATACAAACCCATCAGCAAAATATTGAAGTTGGCCAGGCACGGCTCACACCTGTAATCTCACACTTTGGGAGGTAAAAGTAGGAGACCATTCCATACCAGGAGTTTGAGAATAGCCTGAGTAACATAACAAGGTGAGAACTTGTCTCCACAAAAGACATTTTTTAAAAATTCGCCGAGTATGGTGGAGTATACCTGTGGTCCTAACTGATCGGGATGTTGAGCTGGACGATTGCCCAAACCAGGCATTTGAGGTTGCCGTGAGCTGTCATTGTGCCACTGAGCCCCAGCCCTGGAGACAGAGTGAGACTCTCTCTCTTATAAAAGAAAACAAAGAAAAAAGAAGTCATTCTTAGCACTTTTCGAGCCAAGCTTGAGATGGGAATGAATGAGTGAAAAAGACAACAGAAGGAGAAGCAAAATGAAAAAAGAAAGGTACTTTACAGAGAGCCAGCTTTCCTCAACACCTAATCACATGACTATATAAAGAAGGATGCAGACAGAAGGTTAAGAGGGTTTTTGGTCTGGAGGGTCAGGGGAGGCTGCCTAGACAAGGTGACTTTTAAGCTGTGATGGAATAGAGACAACATTCTAAGCAGAGGGAGACTGAGCCCCAGAAAACAAAGCAGGCCAAGCAGGCCTGTGTTTCTTTGCCGTCATTAGTATTTTCCATCTCATGCCTCAGGCTTCTCGTTAGGATCTGGCTGTACCTCCCCACCCGCTAACCCCCTTAGCTCCACTGACAAATGAAAGAGGAAGGCAACTGCATACATAAAATGAGTCATAGCTTCTAGCAAAAAGAGAATGAGGTTAAGAACCACTGTGAACTCCCTTCAACCTGAAAAAGTAAGACTGTTATATAAGGCTGCACAGAGAGGCGGGACCCAATTTATCCACCAGTCGCTAACGAATGAAGGCCGATGCCCCCAAATCCTTCCGGTAATGACTCCGATATCATCACTGCAGTGATTTCTTAATGATTTCTCTGGTCTTCTTGTTTTCGCCTATTTCTTGACCTTAGGCCTATCAAAACTTGTTTTTGGCTGGCTTTGCTATGGAGACAGTTCCCTTCTGAGTTGTTGACAAGTGCTTGATGGCTGATGGTGCTCATGGATCTATTAGAAGGAAGGTCTCCTATTAATACACAATGTTCATCTGGTTCTGAGTCTGTGTTCATTTTAGTCAGAGACTCAATCTCTCTTCAATAATTACCCTGGAAGATTTCTTCACACTTGTACTTAAATGAAATATGGATTTTAATTTATACTACTAACCTAAGGCACAAAGAGATTTTGCAGAAATAAAAGATCAAGGCAACAAGCACCATTCCAAGGAACTGAACCTTCAGATAACGGGCTTTTTGGCTTTTGATCCTATTTATTCAGCAGACTTTCTTTGTTTCTTTCTACTAGGGGATAGGAGGCAAGTCTGGTAAAGACATCATTTAAGTGCCTGCCCTGATATTCCTGTGGAAAAAATAATGACACCAATCATGAAAACTAATTATATAGATAAAGCCAAAGTACTGGATTGGAAATTTACTACTTTTCTTGACAACATAGACCTGGAAAAGACTAGAAGGCTATATATTGGCTATAACCCAACCTACATTAATAATACAAGTAATTCCAAAAGAAAAGGACAATTCTATAAACTTGAGAACTCTTACTGTTTCTATGCCTAAGGAAAAAAAAATTCCTAAATTGCTTTGCTAAAAGGAGAGGACTGATAATAAAAATGTGATTTATCCACTTTAGGAAAGGGAGTGATTTAAGATATGAAAAGTTAATATTAAACTTTAATGAGACAGTCAAAAGATTGGATCCGGAGACATATACTTGATGTCATAATTGTAGTTTTGGAGCTGAAACAAACTTTAAGCCTGATCAATATCAGCAACAAATTAACATAGACTTGGAAAGCAAAAGGATCCTCAATAAACCAGAAAAGTTGAAGAATGCTAGGATTACAGATTGAGTCACAACATCCAGCCTTGTTTATATCTTTTCTATATTTCAGTTAAATATTTTGGTTTAAAAAAAAAAAAAAGAACTTCCAGGCCAGGTGCAGTGGCTCATGCCTATAATCTTAGCTCTGGGAGGCTGAAGCAGGTGGATTGCTTGAGCTCAGGATTTGAGACCAGCCCTGTCTCCACTAAAAACAGAAAAATAAGCTGGGCATTGTCACCAACGCCTGTGGTCCCAGCTACTTAGGAAGCTGACACACGAGGATAGGTTGGGCCTAAGAATATGAGGTTTCTGTGAGCTATGATGATGCCACTGCACTCAACCCCAGGGTGACAGAGTGAGATTATGTCTCAAAAAAACTAATAAATAAAATACATAAAATAAAAATTAGCTTTTAAGAGAAAATCATTGTCATGCCAAAGAAGGCTTTAGTCCATTAATCTTCTTTTAAATTGGAAAATTATATTTGTTAAACCTGGAAAAGAAGGAGAAGAGGAGGAAAAAGAGAAATGGTAGCAGCAACTAAAATGTACTTAGGTTCATTTTTTGGAACAAGAGGAGAATTTTTTAATATGAACTTCTTTCATATTCCAGGTCATTACTAAAGATATTAACAGTAAGTGTCAAACATCTGATCATAACCCACGGAGAAAAATGTGTGCTACCCTGTGCAGACAAACACATGTGTACATACAAAGTCTTCACAGAACAGCATTACCTCTACCATAGACACCAACCCTGATATTTTGTATTCTAATATGTATTACTGAAATTGTTCTAATTGTGGAATAAAAGCACTTCCTACTCCCAAATGCATATGGGGCCCAGTTTGGGAAATATAGTACTGAGAAATCTTATCCGAAAGGTGCTTGGTCATGCCTTCCAGAATGTTCCATCCCTGATAGCCATACACAGAGTGAGTTCTCAATTCCTGGCTTATGTCAGTCAGTACGTAGGACACATATGAAAACACCCCTGTTGCAGCGTTTTACTATGATCTCTCCATGTCCTTTTCCTCTTGGTAAAGAGACACTCTGATTTCACTCTTTATGCCTATTACACTTCAAGTATAAATGGCTTTTGATAAATTGCGTGGACTGAATACTTGCGTCCCCTCAGTAGTCGCATGTTGAAGCCTTAACCTACAATATGATGATATTTGCAGTTTTTTTTGGCTGGGGCTGGGTTTGAACCCACCACCTCCGGTATATGGGGCTGGCGCCCTACTCCTTTGAGCCACAGGCGTGACCCCAATATGATGATATTTGGAGGTAGAACCTTTGGGAAACAATTAGGTTTAGATGAGGTCATGAGGGTGGGAACCTCATGATGGGATTAGTACCCTTATAAGAAAAAGAAGAGGCTGAAGCTTGTTCTCTCCACCATGAGGACATACTGAGCAGGCAGTTATCTGCAAGCCAGGAAGAGAACCCTCAGCAGAACCCAGCCATGCTGGCCTCTCAATCTCAGATTTCCAGCCTCCAGAACTGTGAGAACCAAATTTCTGTCTTTTTAGCCACTCAGGCAGTGGTACTTTGTACAGCAGGCTGAGCAGACTAATAAATAAATTTGCGTAAGACCATATATCTTAACAACATTTATGTATGATAGGAGGAAGCTGATTTCTGGCCCCTTTCTTTGTGTTGAGGCTGTGAGACAGCCTGAGCATTATGAAGCCTGCCCCTTAACCTAGGGAAGATTTCCCTCTCCTTCTCATTGTGTAACTCCCATCTGCATCTCCATGAAGAGTGTCACTCTTAGTGACAGGGTGGAAAGGGTGGTACAAAGAGGGGCTATAAACAAAAACTAAGACAGGCAATTCACTAAAATCTCCAGGAGACAGAGGGCCACAGAGAGAGCTCAGCAATTCTGATTTTCAAACCCAAGTGTCAGCTCAAACATTTACTGGCCCTGGAGGTAGGTAAATTGCTTTAAAATTCCTATGCTTTGGTTTCCTCATCTGCCAAAAAGGGTGAGTAATTATATTTCCCCCATGGGGTTGGGTTAAAGGAGACACTGAAAACAATGTATTTAATGTAGTACCCAGCACTACTGTTAGCTTATTGCTCAGTACTCAAAATCTCCAGTGAAAGCATCCACTTGATGGAGCCTAGTCCTTGATCTGATTAGTGGCTACAAGGTGGCAGGGAGAGACAGAATCTAAATAAATGTTTAAGGAGATGGGGCACTGCTTCTGCCAATGTAACCTACAATATGAAATTTCTGAAATCTTGAGATTTGGGTCAGCTGAAACAACCACTATCCACCGCCCTACCTCCTTGTCTTGCTCCCTCCCAGTCTATTCTTCCCAATGTGTTTGATGTTTGTTACACCTGTGGGTGCCACCTGCCCCCTAACATGAAACACACTTTCTTCATCTTTGGGTCCACCCCGGTTCCTAATGCCCAAAGTAAGGATTTGAATTAATAAGCATTTACTGGGTGGGAGACAGTATGCTGGAAGCACAATGGGTGTTTAATGAATGTTATATGAACACCTAAGAGAATGGGGTCAGTGCTATGTGGATGCTCGTATTTCACACTCCATCCCTCCCTGGTCTCTCAACTCCTGGCTCTCTGCACCCTTCCAAGCCCAACAGCACATCTGGGTTCCTCAGACCTGTCCTTTTGAAGAATTATTGTGAAACTACAGACTTTCCTGTGAAAATCTACCAGGAGCTCACATAGACAATGTTCTAAATCTAGCTTACATAGGATGTTAGTTGTATAAACAGAATTAATGTTAAAACAATGTTCACTTCAAAACACATGAATTACTGAGGAATGGATTAACAAATTGTGGTACATGCACACCGTGGAAATATTTTTCAGCCATATTAAAAATGATTCATGATTTCACATCTTTTGTAATATCCTGGATGGAGCTGAAACACATTCTTCTTAGTAAAGTTTCACAAGAATGGAAAAGCAAATGTTTAATGTATTCAATATGCATATGAAGCCAGTAGGTGAGCCAATGTATGCCCAAATAGGAGAAAAACTCATTTCAATTCAAGTTGGGGGGAGGAGGAGGAGCAAGGGAGCTGGAGAAATTTGGGGTGCTCTCACTGAATGGACATGGGTGGGAGGGGGGTGGCACACCTTTTATGTGTGGAACATAACTACGAGATGAATTCTACATAACCACATCAAATATTTTGACCTGGTTGCTTATAACCCTCACATTAACCTGAAATAAATTTACTTAAAAAAATTATTTTCTATTTCTTCCTATTCAAAATGACAACCATGTAGACCATTCCTTATGAATTCTCCAACTTTTTTTTCGTTCTGACATATGTAAAATCGATTTTATGTATTTACGCAGTGATACTATTGCTGACTTCTGTGAGGGGCCTAATTGTCTAGGAATCTGTCAAACAGATTAACCAGGTCTGTGCTTTGGAAGCGGGAGAGGGGAGGTGAAGGGCCCAAGGGCCTAGGCTTCCCTCTTTAATCTGTTTCAGCGGCACATTACCTGGCCGGGCAGAACCGACCATCTCTATCATGACACAGCCCAGCTGTTGAATTGCTCTCAGTCACACCATAGGGCAGTTCAGATTAGAAAATGAAAAAGAGTGGCATGTCCAATTGAAATGACAGGGGGAAATCTGATGTCAAGTAAACGCCTGTTCACGGAAGGCTGTGTACTTTTCCGGACAAACCTCCTCTTTATTCAAAAGCACCACTGCTTCTCAAACACCATGGGTCGATTTGCTTCCTGCAACCACATTCCTAAGTCAGCAGGAAGCAGTGTGGGCTTCTCCGGCTCCCACCCCCGTAGGTCATCACCTTGCTGCTGCAGGGGTATCACTTGCCCTCCTCCCCTTTGTTTTCCCCTGGGGACAAATGAAGTCAAGGGCAGTTCTACCCACCTCACAGTGAGACGGCAGAGACGCACCATGCAGGGAGCTCCTTTAAAGCTGTAAATGGAGGCCTGAGCCAGTGGCCCTGATGAGATTAACCCTACAGACCAGGTGGGACTTGTTTTTCCATTAGTGACAGATCAGGTTGGAATTTCACCGCAGTTTACTAGCCCTCAGCTTGTATGGATTCATTCCAGGAAAGTGGCACCTTCTAATCTTTAACAGTTTCAAGGTTTTTTTCCAAAGCAGTTTCATAGGAATTTATACTCTTTTCATGAGTGAAAAGAGTATAAATTTTTGCCTTTTAAGATTCCTTTCTGATTATATAGTACGCATGAAATAGAGATCATTGTCAAAAAAAAATTTACAGATATTCCATGAAGGAAATAAAAATTACCTCTACTTCAGTTCCCATACAGAAATAACCACTGTCTACCCTTAGGGGTTTTTTGGTTTGTTTTGTTTTTGCTGTTGTTATTGTGTTTGCTTTGTAATTTATATTTTAGCTTCAGTACATCCCTTTGAAGTAGGGAGGTCAGGAGCTGTTATGTCAGTTTTACCTGTGATGTGCCCAGAGGTGCCCAGAAAATCACCATCAGGCCTGAAGTGGTCCCCACCGTAGCCGCCCGGGAAACACCCAGGGCCACTCTTCATAAATAAGCTAACTCACTTCCCTGCTTCTCAAAACCAGTGCCATGTTCCTTGGAGGTGAGGAAGGATTTATTTTTCTCAACAGTTAACAGTGACAGTTGCTTTTCATTATTCACTATACTTGCAAATTCGCCTACTTGTTAAAAGGTATCATATCCCCCAAATCAAGACTCACTTGTGCTTTCTCAGTCATTCCTGGACAATCTCAGAGCTCTGAAAATTTTGAGCCCGCCCCTCCCTTGTCACACATATTCCCAGAACAAGGTGACATTTTGTATTGTTGTTGTCGTTATTGCCTTATAAGAAACCACGTGTCCTCTAGAGTTTTTGGTGGCCACCCCATGGCACCCTCAAAAGCACTTCAGCCCGGCAATTAATCACCTGTTTCCAACTCTGACACCTGTTAACCTGAAGCTCGCTGGGAATCAACAGGCCAGCTCATTTTCAAGTTAGGGCAGGCTTGTTTCTGGTTCTGCCTTCCGAGGGTTTAGTCAGGGTCCTAAAGGCCTGGCCATCAGCCCTCCTTTCATCATTGTTCCTTTCAGGAGATAAAGGACAACCCAGGCCAGAATTTCTGCTGTCCTGCTTTGACACCCCAGAGTCTCTTAGGCAGATATGCAGATTAGACATCAATGCTTAACAGTGTTCTTTGCAAGCAAATGTTTACCTTTTATGACTTGCTGCCAAATAAATAAATCAGAACATGTACAGATTTGCTTACTTCTTAAAGAAACCTTAGTTTCCAAAGGACAAAATCACTTGATAAAATTATATGAAAGAAGGAAAATATTTGGAGAAAGTAAATTTTTTTTCTTCAGGAAATGCTAAACCTTAGCTTTTTTTGTTTTTTTCCTGAGGAATTCTAAATGGACTGGTAACAGGCATCTAACACATAATGAAGTGGTTCAATTGGTTATAAATGTTTTGTTTTTGCTTAATGTGAATTGCAGTTTCATAAAAAGAAGAGTTAAGTCGCCAATCAAAATAACCATCACCAGTGAAAGATAATTTCTTATTTAACTTTTTTAGGAAAGAAGAGCAAAATAATTTAGGAATAAACAAAGTATATTTTCATACTTGTGTTATGAAGATAATTATTTATGCTCAAGATATGTACCTTTATTTGTAACTATCAGTAAAAAAAATGTAAAATGTAAAAGATGTTAAAATCAAACACCGTGGGAAACCACATTATCACAGCTGGTAGACTCTAATTACACGTCTGATGAAGCCGAGAAAATATGGTTCAAAGGAGGAACTCCTGAGAGCTGTCAATACATATCAATATCAATCTCAACTATGGTGCCTGTGGCTCAGTGAGTAGGGCGCCGGCCCCATATACCGAGGGTGGCGGGTTCTAAACCCAGCCCCGGCTGAACTGCAACCGAAAAATAGCCGGGCGTTGTGGCGGGCACCTGTAGTCCCAGCTGCTCGGGAGGCTGAGGCAGGAGAATCGCGGAAGCCCAAGAGTTAGAGGTTGCTGTGAGTCCTGTGATATCACGGCACTCTACTGAGGGCGGTACAGTGAGACTCTGTCTCTACAAAAAAAAATAAAAATAAAAATAAGCAAAGGAAAACCACACAGAAATGCCCTTTTATGCCAAAGCATAGAATAGCAATCAATCGAGAGTCTGATTGCTGACAAGGTTAGAGGAAACAGCCTTTTCACACCTGGCTGAGGGATTGTGCAATAGAGTTATGTGGCAATATCTAACAAAATTACAGTTGCATTTACCGTCTGCTCCAGAAATCCCAGTTCTGGAAATGTGTTATACATATGAACCAGCACACATAGGAAAAGACATGTTCAAGACATATTCATGGCAACATTGCTTAAAAAAGCAAAGACTGGGAACATCCCAGGCATCTAAGGAGAATAGTTGATCACAGAAACTATAGTACTTCTGCATAACAAAATATTATGCAGCTGTAAAAAAGAACAAGTGGTACAACTTGGCTGGACCTTGAAAACATTGTGCTATGGGAAAGAAGCAGGTCACAACAGATCATGTATTGTGTGATTCCATTTGCCTAAAACATCCAGAGTGGGCAAAATATACACAAGGAAAGTAGATTAGTGATTGCTTTGGGGAAAGGGGTGGGAGTAGGGGTGGAGAATAGGGGGTGATGGCTAAGGGTATAGGATTTCTATCGGAGGTAATAAAAATGCAATAAAATTCAATGCAGTGATGGATGCAAAACTCTGTGAATATAGGAAAAGCCATTGAATTGTCCACTTCAAATGGATGAATTGTGTAGCATGTAAATTATATCTCAATAAACCTGTATTATAAAGGGATATCTGTCTCAGATCAAGGCTATCAAAAAAAAATGAACACTCTTGTTATACTGATATAATAAGGTCTCTAGAATATATTTAAAAGAGCAAAATGTAGAACAGCCAACTTGTTATCCAATCTTTTAAGAGGAAAAGAGGAAAATAAAACTGTGTCATTTTTTCATGTTCATAAAGAGACACGGGGAGGGGGCATATACATGAAATGAATTCAAGTTCTTGCCTGGGTGGAGGGAGAGAATATATAGACAGATCCAAAGTGTCTGTGTATTTATTATCAGACTTCTTGGCTGTGGGTATTAATTTGATATGATTGGTTGAGCCAATGTGCACACTTAGCACTGTGTTTTCATCTTGGGACAGCATTTTAAATTATCCAGGCACACGACACATGATTTTTCCTAAACAGATAGCTGTATCAAGCTGCCCTGACAGTGTGCTTGTTTGTTCCCTTGGGATATGTTTCTATTTGGACTCAGCAAAGGGTGGAAAAGTCACAGCCAGAAATACGCAGAGACATGCTGGAGGAACTGATGAACTGGCTCTGTCCAACACGTGTCCCCCAGCTCCGTTCCTCAGCCTGTGGGCAAGGAGCCCCTCCTAGCACCGCAGTGAGGATCTCCAGCACCACAGAATGTCACCCATGTGTCTGCTGATGACCAGGAAGGGAAATGAAGGCAAGGGACACGTTGAACAGATTCCACTTACGACAACGCTTTGAAGATGAAGCAGCAGCTGTTGAGTTCTGCTTCCTGACACGTTTAGGAAAGAAAATTATAATTCACAGATTTCAAAATATTAATACAATCACAGCTCTTTCAACTGATTTTAATGCATCTCCACAATGGCAACACATCAAATCTTGGCCCTGCATTCTATTAGGTCTAAGAGCCTGTGAGAGGCATGGCGTTGCCTCAGACGCAGCCAGAGAGAGCTGGTTCACATTGCACACAGTTGCCCTTGGGCTGTATCCTGGGGATGTTTCTTCAGTGTGTGTCTCTAGATGTTCTGTCTGCAAAAACACAAGCTTCAAATGTCAAGCATGTCACTGCTCTTAGACCACAGCTCAGTAACTCCATTATATAAATCATTTTTAATAAAAATGGCAGAAACCCCTGTTAAATTAGTGACGGAAAAACTGACAGGAAGTACATTCTTTCTGCAGACAAATTGTTAACAGTAACAACTTCCTTAATAAAAATACATTGGTAAGTGCCAGAAAACTAAATACACTGCATATAATATCAGTCCCCATATAGAAGTCACTTGTTCCTTGCTTAACTCTATGGAAGGATCAGTAGGGGAGATGAGGCTAGCTCCAAAATAAAGACTCTATTGTCATTTTTTATTCATTCATTTAATTTTATACAGACATATCCAGCATACCACAGAGTCTGAGAAAAAATGCACCCTTCTTAGCTTAGGGAAAATCAGCATGAATTTCTGTATTTTTATCACTTATGTTGTTGTGTCCAAAATATTTTTCTAGTCACCAAAAGTATCATATATTGCCCTTAATCTAAGTCTGCAAAATAACTTGTTCCAAGACATTTTTTGTTTGTTTGTTGGTTTGTTTTGCAGTTTTGGCCAGGGCTGGGCTTGAACTCACCACCCCCAGTATATGGGGCCAGTGCCCTACTCCTTGAGCCACAGGCACTGTCCTGTTCTGAGATATTTTTTACAGACAAGACTGACATGGAAAGATATGAAATGAAAAAAGAACATTGCAAAAGCAGTATGTATAATACATCATGCATGTTACTTTAAACAGTATGATTTTTATTGTGCTTAGGGAAAAAACTAGAAAAAATATATATCAAATTCTTAACAGTGGTTATCTTTAGAGAGTAAGGATATTTTAACCTTTTATTTCATATATTTGCATTTTCTATGGTTAGCATAATATTTTCCATAGCCCTAAGAAATAATAAAAATATTCTATTTTAGAACACAGATAAGAAATTTAAAAAGGGAGGTGGGCTGAGAGATATAGACACTCAGTCAGTTAGGAGGCAGTCTTGATAAGAAGTCATGGTTTCTGGTACAAAGGGAAAATAGTTGATTGTCCTTTCTATTTCTCTCCTTCAAATTGGGTAGTCATGCACAGAACAAATTAATTAGCTAGACATGGTACCCTGGATGATTGATTTCTTATCATTACTTCTAAAGAAGGGTTTCAATAAATCAGTTTAGTTGCCTTCTGAAATAAACTAAGATAACTGAAATTTGCCTAATTCTTCAAAACAAACAAAAGGTCTGAGAGCTTTTCTTAGGAATTTTTTTTCTCAGTTGCACAACACAAAAATGTTTTTTAATGTTTTTCCCGGTGCATTATCTTAACCGTCATGTTTTGCATCCCAAACAATAAACATTCCATTAGAAATACCTAATTGTTTTCTTAGGTTAGGAGTTTATCCAAGGATATATATAAATAATAATAACTACAATTTTTTCATCTTGGTTATGTACTTATTCTAGGTTAACCTCCTTGGGTTCTAGAGAAATACATTTTTTAAAGAAAGTTTTTTATGGGTTAAGAGGAAAATGTTTACAAAATTAAAATTAATTTTGGAATGGTGGTGATTTTTTTTTTTTTTGAGACAGAGTCTCACTATGTCCCTCTCTGTAGAGTGCTGTGGAGTCACAGCTCACAACAACCTTAAACTCCCGGGCTTAATCAATTCTCTTGCCTCAGTCTCCAAGTAGCTGGGAGGACTACAGGCGCCCACCACAACGCC
The DNA here is from genome assembly GCF_027406575.1 of Nycticebus coucang. Classification (NCBI taxonomy): domain Eukaryota; kingdom Metazoa; phylum Chordata; class Mammalia; order Primates; family Lorisidae; genus Nycticebus; species Nycticebus coucang. Next base: position 120,037,750 of record NC_069786.1, on the reverse strand, counting down.
CGGCTATTTTTTTTTGTAACTGTCATTGTTGTTTAGCAGGCCCAGGCCGGGTTCAAACCCAGCAGCCCTGGTATATGTGGCCAGCATCATATCCACTGAGCTACAGGCACAGAGCCAGCTGGCAATTATTTTTTTAAATGCAAGAAGAATATATATGTAATTATTTATCTTTGTTCTATCAATAATGCCTTATTTTTCCTTCAAATATAGTAATAACTTCTTAGTGCATATTTTATGTACCTAGTAGAATTCACTCAGGCTCCATTTAGTCAATCATTCATTCAGCCTCTGTGAATTTTCTGGATCTACTCTATGCCTGGCCTTGGGGCTGCAGTGGTGACCAAAACTCTCCCAGTGTTCTCCACCTTCTGAACTGGGCCATCTGCAGACTCTCTGGTCCAACTCTGAGGTGGCTGGATCTTAGACCAGGTCCGCTTGTTCTAGGTGCACAGTCTTCCGGTTGCAGATGAGGAGGCAGGTGAGGGGATTCCTGCTTAGGCTTCCATAGCCCAAGCATTGTTTATGGGAGAAGCTCCACTGGGGAGAGGGACCAACTAGCTACTTTACTCCCATTCATTTTTGTGCACATAGGAAGCTCAAGGAGGAGTTTCAGTTGGGACCATTATAAAACCCCACCGAAGTGCTACTGGTGACATTGTCACTACTGTCATTAATGTTGTTTAGTGTCACCCCTGCTATATCAAAGTCCTTAAGTGGTACTATCCAGCACTAGACCATATAGTCCCTTGTATGCCGGGAAAAGCTTTATGTAGTACACGCTTTCAAAGAACAAAGGTATAGTGAATATTTATCTATACACTGAGCCTTCTTTGAGGAGGATAATAACCACACATCAATCACGATCATCCAGTTGTGTGAGTGGAGGGGTAGAATCACTAAGATAAAGCTGAACAGACTAAAATTCCAGCCCTATTGGATGTGACTGCCTGAGCATGGACTTGAACTTCACCTTCTCGCTGTTCCTCATTTATCACCTCCCTTTCCTATCCACAACTCTCACCAGGACCAAGAAAATAGTGCAAAGTGAAATTCCAGGTGAGATGCTTCATAACCAGCTTCTCTGTACCCTCAAAGATGTAACGGTTAAGAAAATATTTAGTATTTCTCCATAAACTTTTAACATTTTCTTGAGCGATAAAGACAGCTCAAGTCTTTGATTTCTCCTAGTTAATGTAATAGAAACCTACAGGGAAGTAATCACAAAATTGCATGCAGGCAACAACTTCTGAGGCCTCTAAGACTTGTCCTTTCTATGAAGAACTCTTATCATTTGGTATAGCGATGTTATTTCCAAAATCACATTTGCAAGGTCAAACCATGAAAAGAAGTAACATTTTAATGAATTAGTCCTTAAATCACTTTAAGGTATGGCAGGATGATTATCTAAGTTTGGAAAGGGGAAAGAAACCCTGAAGTGTGTGGCAGAAAAGAATTTTTCTATGGACAGCAATTGGCTTTCATTTCCAGAACGTGGGGTAAAATGAATCCTTTACGGTCCTGGTTACAATTAAATGTGAATCCCAGATGAATACCAATAGGTTTCACTGGGCCATGTGCCCATCTTACCTGACACCCAGATCCCATCTCGCACCTGGGGCTCCTGTGATTGGGATTCAGACTAGACGCACCATATGCCTCAAGGAGATCTCCACTGTGAAACCAAGTGGCTTTCTGCTAAAACATTCGCCAGTCAAGTAGTAGGTCAGATCTGAAATGAGCATGCCTGTTAAACTGCAGTGTGGGGGGCACTTGTCCATTAAACTACACCCTGGGCCACACCTACTTTTTCAGCAATGCTTTCTTATTTCAAAGCTCCCAGGCCCCAGGAGGTATAGGCAGAGGTAGCTGCCACACTGAGTCACCTGTCAACACAGTTGAGTCACCTCTCCATGTATCACCTACAAGGTATTTTTTGGGCAATAGATAGGCTGGGATTTTAGAATTATCAACCCACACCATTCTTTAAATATTATCTAGAAAATTGGAATAATTAAAAAGAAAAGGAGGTATTATGTTTTTAGGTGCCACTCAAAATCAAAAGATTTGCTGTGTTTTAGTCACTGGAGTTAAAATAAGTCATTACTCATCCTCTTCCTGAACGTAAACCTTCCTATCTTTAAGAATTATAATTGCAGTCATGCGTCACTTAACAACGAGGATGAGTTCTGGGAAATGCGTTGCTGGGTGCTGTTGGCATCATGTGAACATCAGAGTGTGCACTTCCACACCCAGACGGGACCTCGGCTGTACAGTACGGCTACAAATCTGTACAGCCTGTTACTGCGCTGACCTCCACAAATAAATGTCATCTGCCTTTACTGTAGGCAATTGTAACTCAGTGGTATTTGCACATGTAAACATGTCTAAACATAGAAAAGGTACAGTAAAAATACAATATAAAAGATTTTAAAAATTGTATACCTATGTAGGGCAGCTCCTTTATAATCTTATGGGACCTCTGTTGTCTTTGAAGTCCATTTTTGAAGGAAACATTGTTATTCAATGCATGCCTGTACTTAGAAGCAAATAAATGGCCCTGATAAAGCAATAAGCAGAAGGTTGATCACTGAATGACTGGAGCTTTCAAAAAAGCAAGGCCAAGAACTGGTTTTGAAAACTTTCGAATAATTCCTTTCAAAAGCAATATTAGGAAAATTTTTGCCAAAGGCAGATGGCATCAAATTCAAGAGGAATAATGACTTGATGGGAAGTCCATGCTGTTTGGAGACAAAGAAGATCCACCCAGGGGAAGAGTATTTGGGGGGAGGAGGGAATGTGGGGGGAAAATGGTGACCCTTTTACATTTACTCTAGGTAGCGTTAACTTGCACACATAAATGTCATCTGCCTTTGTTTGCTGAGGGTTCAGAGATCCTCACGACAGTCATAGAAATCAATCCTAATAAGATTAAACATTCTCAAAAATGATCTCTGAAGTGTGATCCCTAGGCAGTCTTGCCTTTAACATCAGATATAGCTGCTGCTTGTCAGGTTCCTGTTTTTCACGTAAGAAAAAAAACTTCCCCAACCAGAAAAAGCTAAGGTCTTTGACACTTTAGGAGCAGATTTCAAAAGCTGTGACATTTTGGGTACAGCAGGGGAGACTCCCTGAGGCCTGAATACTGGGCATGCAGGAGCAGCTGTGATCCCTGTGGCTCAGCAGGCTCACATCACTGCCAGTCATGCCTGGGGGATAACCCACTGCAAGGAGCCCAGGTCCACCCCCAGGGGACTGCCAGCTCCTTAGGGCCAGGTCTCAGGTCTGCTTCCTCCACTGCTGGACATTCACACCCAGTACAGTGTTGGCACACAGCACCCAGTAAGTATTTACTGAGTGATGACTAAATGGAGGGACAGTGGCCCATGGCAGCCTGGAACCACCGGTGAGGTTTCTGGTTCAGGATCTATGCGGCCTTGTCCAGGATGTGCCTTGATGTCTGGGTGTCAACGCCTGCAGTGTAGAGTAAGCAGTGAGTAGTTGTCTCCCAGAATGACTCTCGGCATGAGGACAAAGGCATGCCCCTCTGTGGGTGTCTGGCTTTCTGGATGGCTCACAGTTCCAAGAAATAGCCTACAGAATCTTCCAAAATGGCGAAATGCTTCATTGTAATTTCATTTATGTGCAAAAGAAAAGAAGTGGCCAGGACCTCAGCCTTAGACGGGGCCCTTTGAAGCTATGGAGGGATGGATATTTTTCAGGGAGGGGAGGTTCTCTCGAATCATTGTCTAGAGGCAGTTTATCATTACAAGCTTTCATCAAAGAGTGCCTTGATTTGCACGCTATACATAGCCTAGAAAAGAAAGCAAAACAACACAGGGCAGCCAAAAAAATAAAAAAATAAAAGCTTTTCATCTGTCAAAATGCTGAGTATCCTGCAACTTATCCTCTGAGCAAAGTTCTGCTTGTACTATAAATATTTATTCTAGTAATGAATATATGTAGGACAAAAGGAGGCTACACACAACGGAACCCTGTTGAGGAACTGGAGGGTGTCCAGGTAAAGTTTCAACGTGTTAACAAATTTGCTGATCACAGACCATTTCCTTTCCCCTCTGGACAAGGTGACACTGGAGGGAAGTGTGACCAAGTTGGGATGAGTAAAGCTGCCTTTTAATCTTTAGTGACAGTGCCTTGCCTAATTCTGGTTCCTTGTAGGTATCACTTGCTGACTGACAAATGGAGGGGTTCATACCCTGCCCCACAGGTGCTCTGTGCCCCAGACAGCCCAGGAGACAGGGAAGTTTCTAAGCCCCGAATGGCAAGGGTGAAGGCTGCTCCCTGTGGTAGTGCTAACACCACCCTGAGTCAGAGGGGGAGTGAAAAGAGAAAAGTAAAAGAAGGAATACAGAAAAGACAAAAAGTGGAAGAAAGAAAAAGGATGAGGTGCTTCTGGTGTAGGAGGAGGAGCTCGTTGGGGAGGCGGTTGAAGACTTAGGAAGGAAAGCGTTTAGCACCTGGAGTCAGGATAGCACAGAGGAAGGACGCGGCTGGGAAGGGAGCACTTGAGAAGCAAATGGGTTCCCATTAGTGTTTGGGCACTTGGAAAATCAGGTGGTACTCTGAGCCCCAAGATCAGGTCAGGGAAGGGAACAAAGGCAACGTGTAATCTGCATCATGAGCGGTAGTTAGTACATACCCTGAACTAGCCAGACAGCGGAGGTCAAATCCACAGAAGGAGGCAAATGACCTCAGAGACCCAGATAAAATGTTTTGAGGAAAACAGACTGATGCAAAGACCCAGATACAAAAAAATCTGTAATTGTGTCAGACGCGAGCCAGTGAGGACGGTGAAGAAAATTCCCTGTCACCAGAGTGTGGATCTACAGGGAGAGGAGCCAGCAGCCAACCTGACTTGATTTTACGCCAACCTCAGCCATGGCAGGCACCGTAATTGAGATGTGAGAGTGACGGAAACATAGGCATCTCTGGCACCTGTCTTCTCAGAAGGCGGCAGAGAGGAACAATGTCGAGTATGACCGAGCTGTTCCTGCTCCATCACCTGCCAGCTACACGAGCTAGTCCAGTTTCCCTAACCTCCAAACTACCCTGCTCTGCTTGAGCAATGGGAACAATTCAGGGCTCGCCTTCAACCAGGGAGCCCTGGAGCAGTAGCCACGCTGGCTATTTATGGCCAGTGTTCATTCTGACCAGTCGGTGCTCGAACCGTACCACTTGACACGTATATCAAGTGTCAGTCACGCTGGGGGTAACAACGCCCACCTTGTGAAGTTATTCTGAAGACTGCCAGCAAAATGCTACAGCGGGCCGTACACTATCTGACACATAGAAGGTACTTAAATAGATAGTAGCCGTTATTTATTAAAATAGCACTATTGCTGACTGTTGTGAACTGAATCGTGTCCTCCTCCCCACTCTCTGGCAAGTTCATGTATTGAAGCCCTAACTCCCAGCTTGACTGCAGATGCTTCTTGACTTACGGTGGGTTTTGACATGATAAACCTGTCATAAATTGAAAGTATTGTACATCAAAAATACATTTAATACACCTAATCTACCAAACATCGTAGCTTAGCCTAGGTCCCCCTAAACAAGCTGAAAACACTTTCATTATCCTACAGTTGAGTAAATCATCTAACACAAAGCCTATTTTATAATTAGGTGTTGACTATCTCATGTAATTTATTGGGTACTATACTGAAAGTGAAAAGCAGAATGGTTGTATGGGTACTGGAAGTATGATTTCTGCTGAATGATGTTGCTTTCACATGATTGTACTCAAAAAGCCGTAAGTAAACAGTTGTAAGTTGGGGATTGTCTGTATACAGGGATAGAGCCCTTAGGGAGGTAACTTAGGTTAAGTGAGGTCATAAGGGCTGGGCCCTAGTCTAATAGAGTGGGTGTCCTTTTAAGAAGGAAAGTACCAGAGAGCTCTCTCTCTAACCTCTCGTGCACAGAGGAAAGGCCGCAACCACATGAAGATACAAAGACATGGTGGCCATCTACAAGCCAGGAAGAGAGGTCTCCCAGAAACCAACCCTGCTGGTCCTTAACCTTGAATTTCCAACAACCAGAACTGTAAGAAAACAAATCTGTTGTTTAAACCATCCACTCTATGGAACTTTCTTATAGTAGCTGAGCTGACTAAAACACTGATTTATATATATTAATACAATTATTAATTACCCGTAATAATTAAAAATAATTTAAAAAAAAACACTGATATACATTTGTAGAACAAGTACTCTACATGGACGCTAATGGCAAAATAATCCAATCATTTGTGCCCTATAATTTAGAATTACAAGTATTCTAAATGAGATTTTTTTTTATTGTATCTGATCTAGGCAGGAACAGACTGTGTGTTTCGACCTATGGACAAAAAGCAGGACGGTCCTGTAGGGAATTCTATATGGATCCAAAAATTCAGGAGAGAGCCTATCTTACAGAATTCACATTATGACCTCCCCTTTCTTCTTTAGAACAACAGATGGTCTTTCACTGGGTTGCAAGTCTTGTTTTGTCTTTGCAAGCCACAAAATTCATTTATATACAGAAGATCTCTGAAAATATGTATAAGAAACTGGTAATAGTAGCTGTCTTCAGAGGAAGAAGTGAGGATCAGGACGGAATTTTTTAAAAAGAATAGTTGTATATTTCTGCACTTTATGCTTTAAGGGAAGTATTTCCGCACTTTAAAAAAAATACTAATTTGCAGTATTTCTTTTTATACCTCTTGAATTTTGACAATGTCTAGAAATAACATTTTATTATAGAAGAAAGAGCAGGAGTTGGGGAGGAGCAGCTTTATTTTGGAAATAAAAGAAAAAAAGAAGAGCTTCCAAAAAAGTGACACAGCAGTTTTTATCTTGGGTTCACATTTTGGGATTCTTACCCAGTAGCTGGGAGCCTTTTTTGGATGTGCAATAGATTTAAAAAGAAGAGATACACAGCTGCCTAACTGCGCCACAGATGACCTGCTTTCCTGCCCAGACTCCACAAAGCTCCGTCGTCCTGCAAATCCTTCAAACATCCTCACACCATCATCATTGACTTGACAGGTTCTGTCCAAATATTCGCTCCTTTTTTGTATTTGCATGTCTCCGCCTTGTGCTGAATCCACACATTCTCTGCTCTAAGACAGACAGCTCTAGATGGGACATGGAGAGGGATCTGTGACTAGCCAGAAAAATACTCAGGTGAAAGCCAAGGTCAGGTTTTCCAGCTATTGGTCTGCTGTGAGAGGAGGGCAGCTTGGTCTGTGGGGAAGGAACAAGTGCTTGGAAACCCCTTTTTTCAGACATTAAGATGGTGTTTGGCCTTGGTCCTAATACTTGTCAGACAGGGCCCGTGATGAATTAAACGATTGCGAAGGGACGTCGTGAACATTAGGAAAGTGTGTTTAATTGGCTGCAACTGTTAAAGGCTTGGCACAGCTTCCCAGAGACACCAAATGAAAACATGCACAGTCTGGAGGGAACGCAGTGTCCAGGCTCTGTGTCCCCATCAGTGGCAGTGGTTTTGTTCTGTACGATTCAGCCGAATTGAGGCAGTCGGCTAAGGCACCAAATGTCCTACTTACAATGGGGAGGGAAAGGCCTGGGCCCAAAACAAAAACCAAGGACAGCCGAGTCTGTCCCATTTCTGTTCAAATAATGCTTCTGAGTAGAAATGCTTGTGAGCAAATTCTGCATCTGTTTTAAAATTTAATTTACAAAATAGAACTATGGGCCACAGAGAATGAAAGAGCAACATACATTCAAATACCAGGGAAATAATTCAAAAGTTAATTCCAGGGGCTTTTTTTTAAGTGGGAAAATGTGATCTTTTATTTTCACTGAATGGAAGATGGTACGAACCTAGAATTCCCTACACCTGACTTTGAAATTAAAATATGGTGTAATTCGCTAATTTGGAATAAATTATGCCAGTTTAATTTTTTAAAAACCATCAAATCAGAAATAAAGAAATACAGGTTGGGGGGTGGTGCCTGTGGCTCAAAGGAGTAGGGCGCCAGCCCCATATACCAGAGGTGGCGGGTTCAAACCCAGCCCTGGCCAAAAACTGCAAAAAAAAAAAAAAAAAAAGAAAGAAATACAGGTTGGGGTTTTTTGCTTTTAGATATATATATAGGTTTAGTAAGTGAAGAGTTTTCTTGCCTCTTCTTCAATGACTAAATAAATGAGAGGAGATTATTTGTAAGTAAATTTTTATTTTAAAGTTCAGAAAATGTTTTCTAAATGATTTGGACAAGTTTAAGAAAAAAATAGCTTCTTTGTTTTCCTATTAAGTGGTTTGCTTTTCCTCAAGACCCCCACCAATTGGGTAGACCCTGGGGGGTGACGTGGGGGGAGAAGTGTGTTACTCTTGAGGGGCCACTCACTGGGTGGATTAAACAACACATAATCTTTCCTCATGGTTCTGTAAGCTAGAAGTTCCAGTTCAAAGTACCGGCAGATCTGATCCCTCCTGGGCCTCAGTTCCTGCAGATGACGGCCTTCTCTCTGTGTCCTCACACGGCCTCTCCTCTGGGCACACACGTCCGTGAGTGTAAACTTCTTCCTCTCTTGAGGACACCAGTCGGATTGGATAAAGTTCTGCCCTAAAAAAATGCATTTTAACTTAATCACCTCTTGAAAGCCCTTATCTTTATATATAGTCACATTCTGAGGTAGTGGGGGATAAGACTTCAACCTACGAATCTTGGGGAAACACAATTTGGCCCACAATAGGGGAAAACATCTAGGGTTTAATGCGGTTTATTTGAGTCCAATCATTTACCAGTTCTTTCAGACAAAGGCTGGGTCCTTGGAGGTGTTTCCTATTTCTTCTTCTGTCTGCTCCTCTGTACACAGCCTCCAGGACTAACAGGATGGGGGAGGGGAGAGGACAGTCGTTTACAGGGCCCTGAGGATGGATGAGGGTCCCCGCTCCATCTGCTGGATTCCACTGATCTCAGCAGAGCGGCTGGGCTGGTCTCCTCTCTGGTCTGGTTGACAGCTGAGACCTTTCTGGTCCTATCTTGGCTTTGGGGATAATTGGCTGCTTCTTCTAGTTTGCACCTGTGGTCTTGGGATCCCCACCTGTGCCGACCCCAGGGCTCTGCTGGCCCACTGTGTCCTGAGAACAACATACACGCCCTCCCTTCCAGGCATACAGGGGGGTCTCATTGCCCTGAGCACCATAACCCAGCTCTCGCTGCCCACCATCCCTAGCAGTACCATGTGATATAAACCTACAGCTTCGGGAAGCAGCAGGTAGAAACCCTTGCTTTAACTTACTTGCTTTCTGCTTTCTTCTTCCACTTGTAAGGGTTTTCCTCTTTGCTATCCTTACGCTGGCCTAGCCATGACATGAAAGCAAAGGATATATCAATTTTTAAAAAATTATTAATAAATAAATAAAATCATAAAAGTTGGAAAGGCCTTTTTGTGTTTAAATTTTTAAGGAAGATGCTTTATGGTCCAGGCTTAGTTCCGAATTCAGTGACTGAAAGAACTTAGTAATCCTGATCTCGCTGTCACGCTTTCTCAAGTCTGGTAGTCAGGCTGATTGAACCATTGCTTCTGCAAGCAGTTTTCTAATTTAAGAGTCAAGTCTCAGAATTTGCTCACCTTTTTCTGAAATGGACTGTTTCGGTGAGTGGGAAGCCTACAGGGGAAAAAACTGACAGAATATGGAACCATCCTTCAACATGTTTCTAAAGAGCATCTTCCCTGCATTTGTTTGTGATGTTCACGTACAGAACCTGGCTGGAAGAGCATTCTGAGTTCTGAAGCCGTTACCAACGCACCCAGCTTTAAAACTTTCAATGATGTGACCTTGACCAGGTTACTTAAACTTTCTGAGACAAATGCTCTCTCTCTCTTTTTTTAAACAGAGTTTCACTATGTCACCCTGGGTAGAGTGCCATGGAGTCACAGCTCACAGCAACCTCAAACTCTTGCTTCAGCCTCCCAAGTAGGTGGGACTACAGGCACCTGTCACAACACCTGGCTATTTTCTTATTGCAGTTGTCATTGTTGTTTAGCTGGCCCTGGGCAGGCTTGAACCCACCAGCCTCTGTGCATGTGGCTGGCACTGTAACCACGATGCTACGGGTGCCAAGCCCTGAGACTAATTCTCACCTGTAAGATAAAGATAATAATACCCTGTTTCCCTGAAAATAAGATAGTGTCTTATTTTAAGGTATGCTCCCAAAGATGTGCTAGGTCTTATTTTCAGGGGACATCTTATCTTTCCTGTAGGTAGGTCTTATTTTCAGAGGATGTCTTATTTTCGGGGAAACAGGGTAGCATACCATGGATTATTGTGAAGACTATTAAAAACAATGCTTGTGAGCCCCGGGTACCTAGTCAGCATTCCACAAATGGGAATTATTATTATTGAAAAAAACTATTCAAGTATCCTGCTTCCTACAAAAGTTCAGAAAATGAACCCTTGGGTGGTGGCCCCTCGGAACATCTCAGTGTGTTCCAGCAGCTTGCTCAAGGCTCATCACCCAAAGAGATCTGGCTTCTGTTTACTGTGATCTCCTTGTGAGCAAACAGAAGAAACTCATCTGAGCAAGGAACCCAAAGCTGTGCAGAACGTTGACAGCAGACCCTGAACAACCAGGACGTGATCCCCTGGGGGGGCAGAATATGAGACTGTATTGTTAGGGGGTGTAGGTGGACAGTAGATTCAAGGCACCTGACTCAAGCCAAATGTTACCGGGAGTGACCTGCCAATCTGAGCAGGAAAGTAGCACAAGAGGAAACCTCATCCAGCTTGAAGTACCTCAGGGACCTTTGAGCAAAGGAGTAGCCTCATCCAGTAATAGAACTTTGCTCTGAAAGCCTGGGTTAGAATCTCCTGCCTGTGGCTGTCTCATTCCAGCCAAGTCTTGCTGGCGATCTGGCACTTTGACATCACATGAATCGCACGCTGGGGTTGGTTCCCTTCCTTGTGGAAGGTAAAGAGGCTTCCCAGCCAGGCTTACCCGTCTGGATTCTGGTTTTTTTAAAACATCATGTTTATTGAGGATTAATTTACATACATTTCATAAAGGTTTAATATATTGATGCACCAAGTAGCTACCACCACAATCAAGGGAGAGAACTTTTCTATCACCCCCAAAAGTCTGCTTCATGTATAAGAGCCTTCTTACCTGTGCTTCTTCAAAGAATGGCCTTATTGATATGTAATTCATCTATCACACAAGTTACCCATTTAAAGTGTTAATCAAGTAGTTTTAGTAGCTCAGACTACAGGTATGTGCCACTGTCCTTGGTTAATTTTCCATTTCTAGTACAGACACAGTCTTGCCCTTGCTCAGGCTGGCTTCAAACTCCTGAGATCAAGGGATCCTCCCATCTGGTCCTCTCAGAGTGCTCGGATTACAGGTGTGAGGCACGGAGCCCCGGGCCCCAACTTTAGAATATCTTAATCATCCCCCAAAGAGGTTCTCTAGCAGTCACTCTCCATTGCCAGACAACTTCCCTTCTCTCTCCCTCCTCCCAGCCTTAGGCAACCTCTAGTCTTCTGTCTACCTCTAAAGATCTACCTGTTCTGGACATTGGATGCAAACGGAATCATACAACTTGTCACCTCTTGTGTGTGGCTTCTTTCACTTAGAATAACGTAGGATAGATCAGCACTTGACCCTGTTTTGCGATTGCATATTGTGCTCTTGTATGTACATATCACATTTTGTCTATTCTTTAATCAGTTAAGGGAAATTTGGATGTTTTCCACCTTTGGAGTGTTATAAATAAAGCTGCTCTAAAGCTTGGTGTACATTGTATGTGTTCATTTCCCTGGGCTGTGGAATTGATGTGTTATATGGTAACTCCATGCTTAACATTTTGAGGAACGGCCAGACTATTTTCCATAGAGGCTATCCCATTTTCTATTCCCATCAGCAGTGTACGAGTCTTCCAATTTCCTCACATTCCGGCTAGCCCTTGTTACTTTCTTGTATTTTTTTCTGTCATTTTGATCACAACCATCCCAGTGGGTGTGAAGTCGTGTCTCATTATTGGCATTTCTTTAATGGCTAATGATGTTGACTATCTTTTCATCTGTTTATTGACCATTTGTGTAATTCCTTTGAGAAAATGTCTATTCAAATCTTTTGCCCATTTTTAAACTGGGTCTTTGTATTATTGAGTTGTAAAAGGTCTTTCTAAATCCTTTATCAGATGAATAATTTGCAAAAAAGTTCCTTCATTCTGTGGATTTTCACACTTTTGATGGTCTCTAATTCTGGACTTTTTGTCTCTGACAACTTTGTCCCTTTTCAACTTCAGTAAAATTATGCTCAGAGACTCTTGGATATGGAAGGAGACTTCAGAAGGGGATGACTACCTCTCCCTCACTCTTCAGATTAGGAAACTAAGGACCAGAAAGATTAAGTCATATGTTCCATAGCTAGTTAATAGCAGCATGAAAATTAACAAGATGCTTTGGGTTACAAATGTCAGAAAAAACATCCCAAGTGACATAAACAAAGGTGACATAAAGGTGACTGGCAGAACATTAACAACCAACATTGAAATCCACAGGATTTTGCTTACTGCATAATACTAGAAATGTATTTGTTAATGATGGTGCTGGGGGTGGGGGAGCAGAGAAGGCAGATTACTGGCCAGGTCATTGCAGTGATGGGCCAGGATGGAGGGAAACTGAGCAGAAGACAGTGACCACGGGAGTGCAGAAGGGGAGACTGTGGCATGAGCAGGACTAAAGTAGAAGGTGGCAGAGACGGGGACTCGGCATAGTCCCTACAAGGAGATAAAGCTAAAGTATGAGAACAGAAAAACAGCAAGACAAGCCCACGTTTGATCAGCCGGCAGAGACGAGGACCCGAGTAGATGATGCAGGTCTAGGGTTAAGGTTCTGGTGCTCTATGAGGGTTAGAGACTACTGAATCCTGTAGCCCCAGTGCAAGTTTTTGATGAGAAGAAGTAACTTCAGTTCCTAACGGCCCCTCCTATGAGGTAGCACGATGTTTTAAAAGACCAGAGTCTGCCTTGGCTCTGCTGGCATTACCCAGCCAGGAATTCCAGTGCTCCTTCCAGACCCAAAATGGAAGAGTCCTTGAGCTCTCTTTGTTTTGTAATATGACCCTAATTATTTCATAAGAGGCTTCTAATTATCTCCATATATGTGACAATATGTGGCAGTATGTATTCAACAGAAGCCTTTACTGCCCTCTGGCACCAGCATCTGTCAGCAGGTTCTGAAAGCTGTGTTCTTATTTGAGATCTTCAATAAGCACTAAGTAAAACCAAAGAAAATAAAACAAGATCCTTAACCTACCTAAGTGAGAAAGTGAAAAGCCAGGAACACCCTCAAGCCCCTTCAGCTACAATCTAGAAAGAGAAAGAGGTGGGGGAGAGGAGAGAGAGAGAGAGAGAGAAATGGTTTGATTTTGGTTTTTAAAAAACAGACTAAAAGGAGGAATGTTGGAGCCAGTGACCAAAATTATGGAAATGAAGGTAGATAATGTTCCAGGAAATAAATCACTAACCATAAGAAAGAAGGAAATAAGAGCAGCAAAAGAACAAACAATCCACTCCCTGAAGAAAAAATGAATATTTGTATACGCCAAAAGGACAACAGAGAACCAGAACACGTCACCCCCAAATCAGCAGACATTTGTTTAATAATATCGGTGGATGTCCTGGGTCACTTTGCTTCCTGTTAGTTTAGTCATAAAAATAAAGCAGGCTGCACAATGTCCTTCGACTATATTATTCTAGTTAAGTATTTATCTAGGCAGTGAGACTCTTAACCAGTGGCTTTCAAGCATTTTTTTAGTCCTGAATTACATACCATAAGAAGGATATTTTCCATCAGAATCTGGTACACACACAAACACAATAATGGCGTTTCATATTTTAATTACTTTTACTACAGGGAATGCGTTCTGATATTTTCTTTGTAGCCTATTTTATTTTATTCTAGTTCACATTTTTTTAAATGCTATTTGAGACCCACTAGGTTGATTTTATGACTCACTAATAAGTTGCAGTTCACGGTTTGAAAATATTTATTAAACAGCCTGATGTGCAATGTCCTAATTTTGAGGGCACATCTGCCTCTGCTGCTGCTCTGCTGCTGCTGAGAAATCTCTGACCTGTGTTACAGTGGAAACTTTATTCAGTTCAAGCCCACAAAGTTTCTAGAATGTGAACTGGACTGCCCAGCTATGTTTCTAGTGGTTTTTCTCCCATCTCTTAGGGGGATGTGGTTTCTATCCCTTCTCTAAATAGGCTGGGAAGCTCCTGCTCTTGGCAAGGCAAGACAGAGCCCTTAGCATAACTTCTCCCTCTGCTCACCCATCTTGCCTTGGTGGTGTTGTCCTTGGACACTACCGAGGCATCAGGATGGGGTCCATCTCCACTTGTGGCCAAAGTTGGCCTTAGCTCTGGCTCCATGCGACCAGACTTGAGTCCCTCCTGGTTCCCTGGCTGACCATGGTATCCCTGCTCAGTACTTCAACCATCTTGCAGAAATTTTGCTGCAAACCCTTGCTCTCAGATCACTGTTCCTACTCCCATCTCTGACATGCTTGTATTCAGGAGACTCCTCAGTCTGAGGGCTCCTGCTTTTCAGCTAACAAGGATTGTGCTAGTTTAACCACATAGAAACAGAGACGCTATCTTCAGAGAAAGCTATTCCGTCTCCATCCAAAGTGCTGGAGTTGAGACTTCTCTTCAGACTATACCCATGTTCAAAAGCAATTGCCACAGATGCCCCCCTGGCTTAGTGTCCCACCCTATTGCCCCAGCATACTTTCCCCAGCAGTTCCAATGTGACCTCACCTCTCCCATATCATGTGTGTGGTGGGGGAAGGAGAGATGTTGATCCGAAGATGTGGGACCTATTGGAAACCCCCAAACCTTCTTCACTGACCCTGAGCCAAAGGGCATAAGCTTTGTGAAATAAATATGAATCTGGGTCTTAAATAATAGTCATAGATTACAAAATTGAATTAGATTGCTATATAAAACTCATTCAAAAGTAAAATCATCTTTCTTTAAAATGACATTGTTGTGGGTTTCGAGCATACTCATAAACTCTCAGCAAAAGGTAAGAGGCTTTGGTACTATACACACGTAAGGACTGTTCAGGGGTCTGAGCAGAGTACCATCTACACAGCAGAGATACTTGCTGGTTAAATACAGAAGAGTGTAAGAACATTAGTTTAGCTTATGAACTAAAAGAATCTCAGCGTCAGAAGGACGCTAGAGTTTATGCTGTCATTGCTCTTTGTTTTCCACTTTTCTGAATTAGTTATGAATTCATTTGGCTGCAAATAACAGAATATCAATTGCAGTGACTTAAACAAAGAAGGAAAGAAGGATCCTCGTGTGTTTATCACACAGCTCAGTGTCTGGAGGTGTGCAGCGGCTGGCTTTGGTGCAGCAGCCTGGTGAGGTCGGAACTCATTTGCTCGGTTCTCTTGGCCTTTCCTCGTGATTTGAAGATGGCTTCTGCAGCTCTACACATTACATCTGCATTTTAGGCACCATAAGGGGGAAAGTGGTCACCAGCTCCATCTGTCCCTTCTTATCAGGAAATCATAAACTCACCCAAATACCCCAGAAGGGAATTTCTCTAAGATTTAAGGTCCTCTAAGGCTAGAACTGGGTCATCCTCTCATCCCTAAATAAAATTGAGGTGTGGTGCAAAGAAAGCAGAGGATAGATGTTAAGTAGGTATTGTGAGTGACAGGCAGATTTCCTCAATCAGGGGCCATTTGTACTTGCTTGAAAATCTTCAGGGAGAAGGGAAAGTCTGTTCTATCTTTGACAGGTCTAGAAGGATGTTTTTATTTTGAATCAGAATCATCCTTCCTCTGGCTTACCCCCATGGTTGCTGGTTCTGCCCTGTGGGAGCTGTGCAATTGAATTTGAGTACTTCTTGGTGACAGCCATACAGACATTTGAAGACAGCTGTCATATCTCTAACTCATCTCTCATCCACATGAAGCATCTCTGGTTGGGTCTTCACGAGACATGACTTCAAGGCTTCTGGTCTTTCAGGGTTCTCTCCTCTGAGTGTGCTTCAGCTTATCAATGTTTCTATTAGACTTCATTGCCCCGCATGACACCCCTGGTCAAAGCCAGAGACATCAGACAGTCATCTCCATTGTTCTGGGTTATCACTAAGGTAGTTCAAGTTTGCGTCACTTTCTACCCACTTCCTTCTCATGTCTCAGCCAACAAAGAACGTGAGTCTATGATCACGCCATTGCACTCCAGCCCGGGCGACAGAGCGAGACCCTGTCTTTTAAGAAAAAAATCATGAATCTTTTCCACCCCTTTATCTTCCTTTATTTATGTGATTGGTCTAAGGATCCTAGAACAGAATTTGTATTTATTATGAGATGTGACTTGTGTTTCTAGTTTATTGAGTTCTTTTCAGATATTAAAACTATTATCCAGGGCATCAGTTAATCCTTCCTTCTAGATTGACATTATCTGCAAATGTGACAAGGCATAAATTTATACACTTTCTAACTCTCAGAAGATCAGAGTAGAGTTTTTTCCCCCTGTCCCCTGATGGCTTTCTAAAGTGAAGCTGGTCACCATTTGGTTCAGGTCCATCAACACATGATAAACCACCTCATAATCACTCTGCTCACACTTCACCTGTCATCCTAAGGATATTGTGAGATTCCCCTTTCAACTCCTTTGCAAAAAACATTCACATCAAGAGAAACTGTCTCCTAATCCAATAACGTAGACCCCTAGCAAAGTGTATGTGGGAAGACTTGTTTTCAATGAATTCATACTAACTCCTGGAGAGCTAGAAGCACTGGACTAAACTAAATAAAGGTGCCAAAGGGCAGCCACCACAGAACATGTTATACATTTTATCAAGTTCATCTCTAGAAGTAGATGGCGAAAGGTGAAGAACTTTACCTACAGTGTCCTTGCTTGTCAGTAGATATGATTTCTGTTGTTCTAATTTAAGCATTTTAAAATCTTGATACATATCAATAGATTTTGTTATTGCACAAGGTCTGACACTCCGTAGGGGTCATTTGAATGTAAAATTTTTTAGATTAAATATATATATATACACACACCCCATTCTTTGAAAAGTCAGAGAAAACATTTTGGTCATTAACATCTTGTTTTTCCAAAGCAGCCCCATCTCTTTCATGACCTTGGAGACTGATTTTGTGACTATTTTTTAGTGTAAGTTGACTCTTACAATTAGTTCCTTTAATAATGAAGTTGTGGACTTCAAAGGCAGACTTTGTTTTCAGGATGGTAGTCAGTACTGACTTCACTAAGTCATCTATGAAATGCACGCAGCCCAGAGTAGACCCAGGTCTCCATGTTGTTACACATTTAAGTCATATTTCAAGAAAGAATGGTTTATTTCAAAAAGATGTAAAAAGGAAAATGATTTCCTTGAGAATTAATGTAAAAAAGTCTAGCTAAGTCACACGAAGTCCAGCATTCAGTTATTTATATGTAATATTGCCTTGAGTCACATAGGTAACGATTTAAAATGAATTGCATATATAATAAAATGTAACAAAAGGCCGGGTATTGTAGCTCACACCTGTAGTCCTAGCATTCTGGGAGGCCAAGGCAGGAGAACCCCTTGAGCTCAAGAGTTAGAGGCACTCCTGAGAAAGAGTGACACCCCATCTCTACTAAAAATAGCAAAAGTAGCCGGGCACGGTGGCAGATGCCTGTAGTCCTTGCTACTTGGGAGGCTGAGACAGGAGGATCACTTGAGCTCAGGAGTTTGAAGTTGCTGTCACTCATAGCAAATGTGTTCTATACAAATTAGCAATGGAAGTAGATAATAACATATAATGGTTTGACACGTAATAAGCAGCTACACCTATACTTGATAAATAAAATTAGAGATTTTCCTCACTTCTGTTGACTATCGACTTTGCTAAAGTTAATTTTGTTAGACTCTCTGTAGCAACCAAAAAAACCACCTTGCCAGATAACAGATAGTGTCCCAGAAGGAGAATTTCAAGGCAGGCTATTTATAGGATTTGGGGTCAGGCTCAGGTAGTACTAGGCTGATTTTTTCATTATAGAGAACCAACTGACACTGAGTGGAGTTTACGACATAAAGTCTAAGACTGGTGAACCCAAGAAGGGAAGGGTTTTGATGTAAGCTATATCTGATAGGCAAGCTCTTTTCTCAGATAAGTGATCCATCTCCTAATAGAAGAACTGCTTTCCCACATGAGCCAACTGTTTTCCTGGATACATTGGTTTGTAAGAATCTTCTTTCTTTCTTTCTTTATTTTTTATTGTTAAATCATAGCTGTGTACATTAGTGCAATCAAGAGGTACAATGTGCTGGTTTCATATACAATCTGAGATATTCTCATCAAACTGTTCCATGTAGCCTTCATGGCATTTTCTTAGTTATTGTATGTAGACATTTGTATTCTGCCTTTAGTAAGTTTCGCCTGTACCCATTCTAAGATGCACCGTAGGTGTGGCCCCACCCATTGCCCTCCCTCCACCCTAACCTCCCACCTCCCTTCCCCCCCCCCTTGGCCCTTTCCTCATAGTCTTGTGCTATAGTTGGGTTATAGCCTTCATGTGAGAGCTGTAATTTAGCTTCATAGTAGGGCTGAGTATATTGGATACTTTTTCTTTCATTCCTGAGATGCTTTGCAAAGAAGAATATGTTCCAGCTCCATCCATGTAAACATGAAAGAGGTAAAGTCTCCATCTTTCTTTAAGGCTGCATAATATTCCATGATATATATGTACCACAATTTGATAGTCCATTAGTGGGTCAATGGGCACTTGGGCTTCTTCCATGACTTAGCAATTATGAATTGGGCTGCAATAAACATTCTGGTACAGATGTCTTTGTTATATTGTGATTTTTGGTCTTCTGGGTATAAACCTAGTAAAGGAACTATAGGATCGAATGGCAGGTCTATTTTTAGGTCTCTAAGAATTCTCCAAACATCCTTCCAGAAGGAACGTATTAGTGTGCATTCCCACCAGCAGTGTAGAAGTGTGCCCTTTTCTCCACATCCACGCCAACATCTCTGGTTTTGGGATTTTGTTATGTGGGCTACTCTTACTGGGGTTAGGTGATATCTCAAAGTAGTTTTGATTTGCATTTCTCTGATGATTAAGGATGATGAGCTTTTTTTCATGTGTTTGTAGACAGTGCATCTGTCTTCTTTAGAGAAGTTTCTCTTCAAGTCCCTTGCCCACCCTGAGATGGGGTCACATGTTCTTTTCTTGCTAATACATTTGAGTTCTCTGTGGATTCTGGTTATTAAACCTTTATCGGAGGTATAACCTGCAAATATTTTCTCCCATTCTGAGGGCTGTCTGCTTGCTTTACGTACTATGTTCTTGGCTGTGCAGAAGCTTTTTAGTCTGATCAGGTCCCAGTAGTATATTTTTGATAGTGCTTCAGTTGCCTGGGGAGTCCTCCTCATAAAATATTCACCCAGGCCGATTCCTTCAGGAGCTTTCCCTGCACTTTCTTCAAGTATTTTTATAGTTTCATGTCTTAAGTTTAAATCTTTTATCCAGTGAGAGTCTATCTTAGTTAATGGTGAAAGGAGTGGGTCCAGTTTCAGTCTTCTACAGGTTGCCAGCCAGTTCACCCAGCACCATTTGTTAAATAGGGAATCTTTTCCCCACTGAATGTTTTTAATTGGCTTGTCAAAGATCAAATAATGGTAAGTAGCCAGATTCATCTCTGGGTTCTCTATTCTGTTCCAGACATCTACTTCTCTGTTTTTGTGCCAATACCGTGCTGTTTTGATCACTATCAATTTATAGTACAGTTTCAGGTTTGGTAGCGTGATTCCTCCTGCTGTGTTTTTATTGCTGAGTAATGTTTTGGCCATTCGAGGTTTTTTTCTGATTCCATATAAAACGAAGTGTTATTTTTTCAAGATCTTTAAAATATGACAATGGAGCTTCAATAGGAATTGCATTAAAATTATATATTGCTTTGGGTAGTATAGACATTTTAACAATGTTGATTCTTCCCAGCCATGAGCATGGTATGTTTTTACATTTGTTAACATCTTCAGCTATTTCTTCTCTTAAAGTTTCATAGTTCTCTTTGTAGAGATCTTTCACATCCTTTGTTAGGTATACTCCCAAATATTTCATCTTCTTTGGCACTACTGTGAAAGGAATAGAGTCCTTGACTGTTTTTTCGGCTTGGTTATTGTTGGTATATATAAAGGCTACAGATTTATGGGTGTTGATTTTGTAGCCTGAGACATTGCTGTATTCCTTGATCACTTCTAAAAGTTTTGTAGTAGAATCCCTAGTGTTTTTCAGATACACGATCATATCATCTGCAAAGAGTGAAAGTTTGATCTCTTCTGACCCTATGTGGATACCCTTGATCGCCTTTTCTTCCCTAATTGCAATGGCTAAAACTTCCATTACAATGTTAAAGAGCAATGGAGACAATGGGCAACCTTGCCTGGTTCCCGATCTAAGTGGAAATGATTTCAATTTATCTCCATTCAATACGATATTGGCTGTGGGTTTGCTGTAGATGGCCTCTATTAGTTTAAGAAATGTCCCTTCTATACCAATTTTTTTAAGTGTTCTGATCATGAAGGGATGCTGGATATTATCAAAAGCTTTTTATGCAATCGATTAAAAGAATCATATGGTCCTTATTTTTTAGTTTGTTTTGTGTGCTGAATTACATTTATAGATTTACATATATTGAACCAGCCTTGAGACCCTGGGATAAATCCCACTTGGTTGTGGTGTATAATTTTTCTGATGTGTTGTTGGGTTCTGTTTGTTAGGATCTAACAGTATTGAGTATTTTAGCATCAATATTCATTAGTGATATTGGTCTATAATTTTCTTTTCTTCTTGGGTCTTTCCCTGGTTTGGGGATCAAGGTGATGTTTGCTTCATAGAATGTGGTGGGTAATATTCCTTCTTTTTCTATATATTGGAAGAGGTTTAGTATAGGTACTAGTTCTTCTTTAAAGGTTTGGTAGAATTCTGACGTAAAGCCATCTTGTCCTGGGCTTTTCTTTTTAGGGAGATTTTGTATAGTTGATGCTATTTCAGAACTTGATATAGGCCTGTTCAACATTTCCACTTCATTCTGGCTAAGTCTTGGTAGGTGGCGTACTTCCAGGTATTGGTCGATTTCTTTCAGATTTTCATATTTCTGAGAGTAGAGTTTCTTGTAGTATTCGTTAAGGATTTTTTGAATTTCTAAGGGGTCTGTTGTTATTTTATCCTTACCATTTGTGATTGATGAAATTAGAGATTTTACTCTTTTTTTCCTGGTTAGGTTGGCCAAAGGTTTATCTATTTTATTATCTTTTAAAAAAACCAACTTTTGGATTTACTGATGTGTTGTATAATTCTTTTGTTTTCAATTTCATTTAATTCTGCTCTGATTTTGGTTCTTTCTTTTCTTCTGCTGGGTTTGGGGTTGGAGTGTTCTTCCTTCTCCAGTTGCTTGAGATGTCCCATTAAGTTATTAACTTCCTCTCTTTCCATTTTCTTGAGGAAGGCTTGCAGTGCTATAAATTTCCCTCTCAGGACTGCCTTTGCAGTATCCCAGAGGTTCTGGTAATTTGTGTCTTGATTTTTGTTTTGTTCCAAAAATTTGGTGATTTCCTTCTTAATCTCATCTATAACCCATCTATCCTTCAGCATAAGGTTGTTTAGTTTCCATGTTTTTGTATGGGTATGCAGGTTCCTGTTGTTATTGAGTTCAACTTTTATTCCATGATGGTCTGAGAAGATGCAAAGAATAATTTCTATTTTTTTAAATTTGCTGAGCTTAGATTTGTGGCCTAGGATGTGGTCGATTTTGGAGTATGTTCCGTGGGCTGATGAGAAGAATGTGTATTCAGTTTTGTTGGGACAAAATGTTCTATAGATGTCTCTTAAGTCCAGATGTTGAATGGTTAAGTTAAAATCTAAAATTTCTTTGCTTAGCTTCTTTTTGGAGGATCTATCCAGCACTGCTAAAGGGGTGTTAAAATCTCCAACTACTATGAAACTGCAAGAAATCAAGTTGCTCATGTCTGTAAGAGTTTCTCTTATAAAATGAGGCTCATTCTGGTTGGGTGCATAAATATTAATAATTGAAATCGCAAAAAAAAAAGTAATTGAAATTGCATCATATTGAGTATTACCTTTAACAAATATGAAGTATCCATTCTTATCCTTCCTTATTTTGGTTGGTTTAAACCTATTGCATCTGCGAATAGGATTGCAATGCCTGCTTTTTTCTGCTTTCCATTTACCATCCCTTCACCTTGAGTCTATATTTGTCTTTTAATGTAAGATGAGATTCTTGTATGCAGCAGATATCTGGCTTGAGTTTTGTATCCAGTCAGCCAACCTGTGCCTCTTTAGAGGACAATTTAAACCATTCACATTAATTGAGAATATCAATAAGCCTTTCAGGAGTCCAGTAGACATTTTTAATCCTTTTGCAACTGTGGAAGTTGGAATTTGATCAAAATTTTCTGGGTGGGTTTACTTTTGTGGTGAAGTATTATGCTTGTATTTATGGAGGCTAGGTCTCAGAATATCCTGGAGAGCTGGTTTAGTTATGGTAAATTTTTTCATCACGTGAAAGTCATTGAAGTATTTACTTTCTCTGTCATAAATGAAACTCAGTTTAGTTGGGTACAGGATCCTGAGTTGAAAGTTATTTTGTTTTAGGAGATTAAAAGTTGATGACCATCCTCTTCTAACTTGAAAGATTTGAGCAGAGAGATCTGCAGTTATTCTAGTATTCTTCCTCTTGTAGGTGATGGTTTTCTTTCGCCTGGCTGCTTTCAGAATTTTCTCCTTCATATTAACTTTAGTGAAATTGATTATGATGTGTCTGGGGGATGTCTTATTTGCGTTGATTCGTGCTGGAGTTCTGAAACTGTCTGCTATCTGAATTTCAGAATCTCTTGGCATGTCTGGAAAGTTCTCCTTCATAATCTCATGGAGAAGAGACTCTATGCCTTGTGAAGCCACTTCGTCACTTTCGTGGATCCCTACAAGTCGAATATTGGTTTTCTTCGAATTATCCCAGAGCTCTCTGAGTGAGTGATCTGTTTTTGCCCTCCATTTCTCTTCCTCTTTGAGAGTTTGGGAGCATTCGAAAGCTTTGTCTTCAATGTCAGAAAGCCTTTCTTTTGCTTGCTCCATTCTGTTACTGATGGCTTCTACTGTGTTTCTCAGATCTTTGAAGGCTGCAACTTCTTGTCTCCATGTGTCAAAATGTTTGGTCATTTGGTCTTTGAATTCGTTGAATTCTTGAGATATCTTTTGGGTTAGTGTTTGGAATTCTAATTTGATCTTATTTGCTATCCAGATTCTGAATTCGATTTCTGACATCTCAGCTATTTGTTTGTGTGTGGGATCTTGTGCTGTGTCTGCCCCATTGATCCTTGGGGGAGTTGATCTACTCTGATTTTTCATATTGCCAGAGTTTTTCTGTTGATTTTGCCTCATGATTGTTTTTCACCGTTGCCTCTGGCCATCCTCAGAGTTGGGGAGGTGTTTCTCCAAGATTAGACCCCAGCAGGATCACTCTATTGTTGCTGGATCTTTGTAGGGAGTGGCCCTGTGTAGCTCCTCTGGGACTGCCCCAGCCAGGGAGTTCTGGTTGTGAAAGCAGTTCCGGAGTGTGACACACCTGGATTCAGCAACAGGGCGGGAGGTGGTGCTCACGGTTCTGGGAGTGCCTGGCGCCCACTGACTTTGGCACAGAGAGCCCAAAGCTCCAGCAGTCTCTGGCCAGGAGAAGGGCTCTGCACAGAGGCAGGGAAGGCTCCAGAGGGCATATGGCTATCAGAGTCCCTGGTGAGATGAGCGGGCCGGTATGGAGGCAGGGAGAGTACAGGAGAGAGGCTGCAGGGTTGCGCAGCTCCTGCAATTCCTGGTCTGGGCATGCAGAGGCCCAGCGGGCATGGGTCGTGGGTTGGGGGGTCGCGGCGCAGGTCTTATGCAGGTCCGGGTGGTGCCAAGCCCAGAAGTTTGAGGTTGCTATGAGCTGTGATGCCATGGTACTCTACCCAGGGCAATAGTCCAAGGCTTCAGTGTGCCAAAACCAGTCTCACTCTGCCTCTGAGGGTTAAGGCTGTAAGGCAGCTCAGTCCCCGCCTTTAGGCTACTCAGTCACTAGGTTACTAGCTCCCACCCAATCCTTGCTCTGTGACCCTGAGGGTGGAGGTTGCTGGGGCAATTCTATCACAATGGCCCCCTGCAGCCCACAGCTGAACACTATTAGCTCTGTCTGGCTCAGCGGCTCAGTCTGGAGCCCTAGAGAATGCCCAAAGTTCTCCACACTCATGCTCAAGCTCTCCCCAAAGGCAGTTCAACTGAGTGCCAAGTCCAAAAACACCGAAACAGTTCACAGGTAAGGCCTTCCCGGTTTGCAGTCTCACTGCTGCTTGTACTAATGGCTGCCATTGGGATTAGGTTGATAGGACACACGCAACCACTTGCCAGTTTTCCACTGTTTTTTGTCCTCCTCTTGGGGTCCAGAAGTCCCTTGCTGACTCCCTGTATCCTCAAAGGGATGATTATAGGCAGAGCCCACCAGTCAGAGATGCCTGGAGTCTTATCTCCCCAGACTCACCATGCACTGTTGCAGGGAGCCTGTTACTCAGCCGCCATCTTGGATTGTCTCTTGCAAGAATCTTGTTATGCAGATAGTGAACTTCTTTATTGTTTACATGTATCTTCCTGGAGAATAACTTCCAGAACATGTTAACATAGGCATTGTCAGTTTCACCTCCCTCATATTCTTGGACACAACCTGAAAATTTTCTATTTGAAAAATGCATGTTCAGTTATCCTCAAGGAATAAAATAATTAGCACATTATAAAGCATTATTTTCAATGGATAAAAGAATGTGCCTCTTGTTGGGC
Source organism: Nycticebus coucang (assembly GCF_027406575.1). Lineage (NCBI taxonomy): Eukaryota > Metazoa > Chordata > Mammalia > Primates > Lorisidae > Nycticebus > Nycticebus coucang. Next base: position 120,012,878 of record NC_069786.1, on the reverse strand, counting down.
TAGAAAGACCACAGACTCACCAATAGTCCTTGCATAAGAAGTATCCATAAACCTGTGGTCAGTACATGGTGCTGATCACTTTGTGGTCACAAGTGTGATTTCTGGGCACCCAAGAAACTTTGGCTGTTTTGTGACCATGGTTATACCTATAACCTCAACTTTTCCATTATGACTGCTTTTCATTACAAGAGAGAACAAACATGAGAGACTTGGAATGAATAATCACTGTATGAAGAAAATCTATCTTCATTAACATCAACAGAGCTCCAAGTATATAACCTTCAAAGAAACATTTCTTGCAAAGCTCAGTGTAGTGGCCATGAAGCCAGTCTATTTCTGGCCTGACATCAAGGTTTACATAAGAGTTAACTGCGTTAGGAAATATTAATGTGATAGCAGTGAAAGAAATCTCCATATCAGCCCTGGACATCAGAATGGAAGTATGCGGGAAGCAGGGTGAAGAGTCAGGTGTGAAGCTGCCAACCTAGTCAAGTTTTCTCTAAATAAACAGACTGTGCTAAAATAGCAACTTTCTCCCTAATAGCAGATCAGCATTTCTTAAAATCAGACTATCATATTTCCTGCAATAGCAATCACTGGTTTGATGACATAAGCATCATTTCTGCTTCTCATTTCCATTCCATGGAAATTTTCAAGCATGCGGATGTATTTTGGTATAATATTTTGTTGCCATTGAACACAAGAATAAAGACCAAAGAAAAACAAAGTACTCTCTTGAGAGATTCTAAAGAACATTACTCACAGCTTGAAAGAAAAATTCTTAAAAAGCAACCTAAGGTGACTACTCATAACTGTAACCTTGTTGGTTATTACCCAGAGAAGAATAAAAAAAAGCGTGTTTACAACTGTGTATAAGATGCATCTTCATATATAAAACTGAAGAGGTTTGTCTGAGAGTTGGTGGGAGGTAGGGAAATAACAACTGCCCCAAGAATAAATACTCAGATATTCTCAAGGTCACAGACCCTGTGTTTATTTGGAGATGGATTCCTTCTCCTTGACCACCTTAATCATATGACAACCTGAATTTGTCAGTTCACTTGGCTGATTCCACATGCCTTTGGGTCTTTTATGCTTCTGACTGATAGAATTTGCTGTCAGTGTCACAGGAATTTGATGGGGATGGTGGGAAATGCACTGCGTTCCTCTGACTCTACCTTCCTAGGCTGGCTTTAAACAGCAATCCACCTCCTGAATCCAGGCTTTTTCTACTGCTCATTCACTCACTCAGTATCATTCCAGAACCTTCTATATACCTGTGTCAGCCAGAGACCCTGGAGAAAACAGATGGAGCAATCAAAAGAGGTAATTTAAGAAGTGCTTAGTAAACAGATTACATAAAAGATTCAGGCAAAGCCATGCACAGTAGGTGAGCCCTGTAATCAAAGCAATTAGAGACTGAGATGTGAGGATCACTTGAGCAGGGAGTTTGAAACCAAACTGAACAACATAGCAAGACCCTGTCTGTCTCTACTAAAATAGTAAAATTAACTGGGCATGGTGGTGTGTTCCTGTAATCCCAGCTACTTAAGAGGGTGAGGCAGGAAGGTTGCTTGAGCCTAGGAGTTAGAGGCTGCAGTGGGCTATAATGATGCCACAGCACTCCAGACCCAGTGACAGAGGGAGATACTGTCTGAAGAAAAAAAGGAGTGGGGAGTTAAGTAAAGTGGGGAATCACAAGCAATAATGTAGTGGGGCACTCTAACCATGCCTGAGCCTGAAGAGACAGAATGGACCAGTTACTAAAACTTTTAGAGACCCCTCTGTGGAGAAGGCCTCCTCCAAGAAGTTGCGACCCTTGCTTGAAGGACTTAGCCAGCCTGCAGCAACCCACTAGGAGGAAGCCAAAAAAATCCCCATTCTCTTCCCTCTCTCTGCTCTCCTGTCATTCTCTCCCATTGGTAGGATCATAAAGCTAATAATTGTTAACCGTCTTCAGCTTTCACTTATACTAGCTCCTCCGAGGCCCTGGCGTGCCCTAGCAATGTTCACATGGCCATGGTTCTCATAGGGGTTTGGAGAGTTTGCAGATGTTATAGATTTCACCTGCAGTGGGTTAAGTCCGTTGTCTCTTTATAGCCTAACTTAGCTTCATCAAACTTCTTCCCTATCATGGTGTGCTGGGAATAATCGTGGCCACTTGAGGGGCTCAGCTGAGGGGATGCTGAGTTAGAGATATAGTTACTTTGTGTTGGGAGAAAACATATCCAGTACGTGTCTGGGTCTTTGCCTTCCCAGGAATACTCTCACCATCCTCTGTGCTGAATCACCTAGCATTAGGGCATGGAGCTGCAGGGCCAGAGTTTTTTGTGGTCTGTGTGTGTGAGAGAGCATACCCGTGTGTGTGCACATGTGTGTGCACATCTGCGTGTGTAGAAGGAAGGAGGGGGCTCAGAGATGGACTTGAAACAATCAGAATCTGGTCTGGGTAGAATTGCTTCAAATCTTATAACTCAATTACTGACAAATTAAAACACTTCAGCAAAATATTTCCCAAAATGGACAAAAATACTAGAAATTGACATGATGCCACCAGTAACAGGTTATGAGATAAAAGAACTTTTATAAAAAAAAAAAAAAGCACACCATGTCAAAGAGGAAATTGAATTATTGAATTTCTTCTTTGTAAATAATATTACAAAATTCATAAAGGAGACGCTCAAGAGAATGGAGGCAAAAACTGTAGAGAAAAATCATAGAGGAAGGTGTTCCCTGTGGAGTCTTAAAAAGGAGTGTCAGAGAGCAGCTTGGCGTTGGTGCTGGGGCAGCATGCTAGACAGCAGACTGGGCTCAGCTCCTCCCTGCACAGATCTGGGCCTCGCTTTGAACCCCTCATATCCCTCCCCCCACATCCAACTGGTCAGTGACTCCTCTCTGTCCATTCTCTGACTCTCACGTCTTCTCCTGTCTTCCTGCCACCACCCTAGTCTTGCAGGTTGCCACCTCTCACCTGCACTAATGAAGGGACTTCCTTGCTATGACCTTGTTCCAACCTGAATAGACAAGATGCAAAGGACGAGAACGGCGGGCACTCGGAGATGTCTGAACCAGTGACTTGGTGTGACATGTGCACTCAGAACTGGCCCAGAGCAAGCCATGGCAGCGAGTCCAAGAGCAGCCAACAAAACTGGAAGAATCCAAGGAAGACCTGAGAGCTAACCAGAGGCCTGAGTCCAAGGAAGGGGGAGCATCACCACCGATGCACTGAGACGGGAAGCAAGAACTTACAGGTGGCTGAACAATTTCCAGTCCCCAGGCAGGGCCGGCTCCCGAGGCCAGGACTTTATGCACTGCTGGGAAGTGTCCACATAGGGATGTTTTGTCTCTTGAGGAATTTCTCAAACTCACCTTCTCAGCGGTCTGAGTGAGCTTCCTAAGATCAAGGTCTGGTTACACTTGAGGTCCACTTTGGGTAGAGGTTTTAAACTTTTCAAAAGCTTTTCATTTTCTGCATATAACACCCAGAGGGGCTGTGACAGGCAAGACCCTGGTAGCTCTCCCATCCTCCCACCTGCTGCTTACTATCTTGTCACCAGGGTTCCATGAAAACTGAGCTCCCCACGCTGTCGCTGACCTCGGAGCCCTCACTCCCACTGCTGTCCTCACCTAGAGTCCTGCCGCTCTGCCAGGCTCACTCTTGATCTTTCTTATCCTCTGTGCAGCTTTTCCCATCCCAGTTTTCAGTCCCTTCCAAAGCCCATCCCAGCCAAAGCTGATCACTTGTTCCTTCTCACACCACGCTATTTTATACATGCTCCCATTCAACCACCCCTGAAATCTCATTAGAATGATACCTTGCATTTTGGAGACTGAGGTAGGAGGCTCCCTTGAGGTCAGGAGTTTGAGACCAACCTGGGCAACATAGCAGGAATTTGTCTCTACAAAAAATTTAAAAATGTTAAAATTAGCCACGTGTGGTGGCATGAACATGTAGTCCCAGCTACTTGAGAGGCTGAGGCAGGAAGATGGCTTGAGTCCCGGAATTCAAGGCTTCAGTGAGCTATGAATACTGGCAGTGCACCGCAGCCTGGATGACAGAGCAAGATTGTTTCTTACAAAAATTAAAAATGAAGAAGAATCGCTTGTTGTTTACACACAGGTCACAAGGGTGATCGTGCACAGGTAGCTTAGGGAACAGGGCTAAGAATGTTTATTGGTGTAGGGCGGCTTTAACTATAGCAGCTGACTCAAGCTACCATAATGAAATCTCACAGATTGGGTGGCTGAAACAACAAAATTGTATTTTCTCACAGTTCTGGGGGCTGGAAGCTCAAGGTGTTGACAGGGTTGTTTCCTGCTGAGGCATCCATCCCTGGTGTTGTTCTCTTCTAAGGACACAGGTCACGTTGAATTACAGCCCCACTCTAACAGCTTCATCTTAACTTAACCACCTCTTTAAGGATCGTTATCTCCAAATCCAGTTACCTTCCTTGCTTCTTGGGTTTGGGGTTTCAGCACAGTTTAGCCCCAACACAGAGTGAATTCGTGCCTCTGCCTGGCATATGGGAGCAAGGCTGGGGCATCACCTGAACACCAGGCAGAAATGTATGTGGAAGGTGGGCTCCTCCCCCAGGGGGAATTGCACCTATGGTGACATGTGCTTGTATCTCTCTCTAGGCCTTGAGGCTCTTGAGGTCAAGGACTACAATCCATCCATCTTGGCATCGTCAGTGTCTAGGAGTGTGGAACAGCAAAGGAACACAGCAAAGTTTGGTAAAGGAATGAATAAGCCTCCTGATGTGACTGTAAATGACTTAATTCCTTGTTTTCAAACCAGCTGTGAGCTGGGTTACTGGGAAGGTCGATGTTCCCTTCAGTTCTCTGTTTGTTTTTACCCTTGTTGTCAAACTTTACTTCCTGTCCACCACCCCTCAGGGCAGAAACACACACACACACACACACACACACACACATGCACAATCGTCTTCTGGCTAGAGCAAGAAAGTGTGACTGAGAAATTACATGCCTGTTTGTGTAAAGGGAAGTTAAATCAAATCCTCATTGGTCCGTGAGCCTTTGCTTATGGGATCCTTAATGCAATGGAACTCTTGCCTTAAAAAAAAAAAAAAAAGCGCTTGTTCTCCCCTTTGTTCCAACCTTTGACCTTTCTTAACTCTGTCTTACCCTCAACACTTTTTGAAAAGGTGAAAAGGTGGCTTTCAGGTGGTGGAAGTGGTAATCCCAGCTGCTCTTAGCATTGGACCTGTGTGCCTGTCACTCACCGAGGTTTTTGGCACCCTGCCCCGCCTGCCTTACTACTTGGCTGCTAACTAATAAGAAATTTAAATTTTTGAGCCAGTGGAGTCTCTTCTGTGACCCAAGAGGGATAAGTGGTGTGGACAAAACACTAAACCATGTCTACAAGCAAGGATATAGAAGAAAACTCTTTTTAATCCTGATTTCTGGAATAGCAGAATGATCTGGGGGAAAATGCTATGTCCAGATGAAGTAAAAAGAGGTGTGGTTGCGTGCACCTGGCCAGGTGTTCCATCTCAGGCCTACACAGGGGAGATTGACAGCCAACACACCCTTATACCAGGTAACTGAAATTATTGCTTGCCAAGTCCTCTCTTAGGCAAGAAAAGTACAGTCATTTCACAATGAAGTATAATATTCTCAATTTCTAATGCTTAGATCTCTACAGTGCACAGCTTAGATCTTTACAGTATTCCCAATGTCTACCCTCTCAACAAGCCAAGAGACAGGGAAGCAAATATTATAGGCCCCTGGTGAGGACTGAATTTTTGCCCTCACACCTCAAATCCACGTGCTGACGTCCTAGTGCCAGTACCCCAGAATGTAACCGTATTTGGCGATAACTTTAACAAGGTGATGAAGTTAAAGTGATGCCCTTAGGATATACTCTGATCTGGTATGACTAGATTAGAAGACCTTCTTATAAAAACACATGTTTTTTTTTTCCATAGAAACACACATTGGTGTTTTCATAAGAAAAGATAAGGACGTACACATCACAGAGAACAGGGACAATGAGGACAGAGAAGACGGCCATCACAGATGCCATCTGCCAGCCAAGAAGACAGGCCTTAGGAGAAACTAAACCTGCACACAGGATGACATTGGACTTCTAGGCCCCAGATCAGCAAGAAAATCAACATCTATTGTTTGAGCAACCTGGTCTGTGGTATTTTGCTATGGCAACCCTAGCTAATTAATATACCCCATTTTACAGGAGGAGCTCTACCCCAAAATCCCAGAACAAATTAAAACATGAACCAAGAAACCTAGGTTTTTAAAATTTTTTTGCCTTAGTATTAGTCTATTACTCCATTTTGGAATTATTCTATTACTCCATTTTATCTTTCCATCACAAAAAAGAAACAAGTATTTTACCTAACATTTTAAAAGGAATCTTTATTGATTTTTTTTATTATTACAAATGTACATATGCCCACTGTAGGGAATTTAATCTTAAACTAATAAAGGTAACCTAAAAGAAGAAAATATAAATCTTCTCCTCCTAGTCAGGTATCAGGGAAGCAGCCTGGCTTTCTATTGTGTGGCTTTGCTTCAAAGAGTCCCTCGATTCTTCTCTGGGATGTGGGTGAGGGGATTGATCATGTAGTATGACAGGGTGGGGCATAAAGCGAAATGGGAAAAAATGACATCTGCATGTCCGCTAGCTTCTAACAGCAATTTACACTACTTTTCTAATATGAATGTAGGCAACAGACCAAAGCAGGATTACACAAGCCCATAACTTTGTCACTATCAGAAATCATGGATATTTTCATATCATATTAAAGTTTTTATGGATACCATTAAATATCATTTACCCCCATTCCTTTGCAATTAGAGTAGCTATTAGACCCACTGCATGGTCTTGTTAGTTTTTTTAATTTTTTTTCTTTTTTGCAGTGTTTTGGCTGGGGCTGGGTTTGAACCTGCCACCTCCGGCATATGGGGCTGGCGCCCCACTCCACTCCTTTGAGCCATAGGCGCTGCCTTGCATGGTCTTGTTATTAAAAGGCATGTAGATTCTTTTACCACCAATATGCTTTTCAAAATATGTTAATAATTGCGTGTTACCATGGTGGGCCTCTCTTGTGGTTCAATGTATTTTATTCTATGCAGTAAAATATTTTTCTAAGAAGCTGTCTACATGCTTCATCAGGTCGTCCTGGTGTTGAAGAGGGTCAGGCCCCAGCGCACAGTGGGAAGTGAGGGAGTGGCATCTTTGTTCATATAGGGACAGACATACGTGTTTCCTTTGAAGGCTGTTCCTGGGAGATGAGGAACTGAGGCCCCAGAAAGACGGATGACAACAATAACCGGAAAAGGCCCAATGTCTGAACCTGCTTCTCTCTCAGCCTTCTGGCCCGACATTGAGCCCTCTGCTTAGAGAATTGAGAGCCAGAAACAAATGAAATAACACTTGAATCCAGGAGTCTGAGGTTGCTGTGAGCTAGGCTGAGGCCATAGCACTCTGGCCTGGGGCAACAGAGTGAGACTCTGTCTCCAAAAAAGCAAAAACAAAAACTTCAATCAATCACATTCAATAGAAAAACACAATAAAATATTTATTAAGGGGTCTTTAAAGTTAGAGATCTGAGAAAATTCATTCTAATTAATCCAGATTATTAAAGAAGGCTACTGTTAAACAGAAAGAAATCCCATTACTTAGGTCCAGAGATCTTATGAAAAGATACCTTTAGTCTTTTGCTTTCTTTCTTTTTTTGAATTTCTTTAGAACTCTAAGATGTGAGAAAAGAGTCAACAAAGTCTACCTATGGGCAAGCTCTTGACTCTTTGAGGAAATCCAATGAATTTTGAAAAGATTCAGATCTGACTCAGGATACTGAGGACATACAGAAATGTATTATGATGGAGATGACGTAGAACTATCATAATCATCCCTGCTTATTGATACGACAGGTTGTGCTGACATTGTGATAAATGCTGTTATATAATCATTTAACCCCAAGACACTCTTGGAATGGGCTCATATCATTATGCCCTATTTTAACAAAAAAACAAACAAAAAAACCCCTGATGCTCAGGAAGGCAAAATAACTTATTCACAGTCATAAGGATCTGTCTGACTGAAGAATTATGTTCCTTAAAAGTTCTAGAACTGACCTTGGCCCAGGAACCCCCATCTCCAAGCATAGAATCCAAAGGCTGAGCTCAACAGAACAACTAAGTCAACTTCAGCCCATGTGCAAATATCCGCCTCTTGGTGTCCCTTGAAGTTTGGCATGAAGGGAGAAGCAAACAGCAGTGTTCCATTTTTTGTTAAAATACAATTGAAACAGCTCATTGTTTTTTTTTTAATCCCAGCTCTCTATGAGCCAAGAAATTGTCAGCAGACAATTGAAGGCAGTTCTAACACAATGACCGCAGAGAGTTCGTACAGTAATAAGATGTAATGGAAGCTGGCAGGAAGGATTTAGAGGCAGCCTTGCTCTCCTGCTTGTCAATAACAATAATGAGTTTATGTAAAGACAATGCCTTGCTCAGAATTCAACATTTTTTTTTTTCCTCTTCCAAAACTCTGAATTACCTGTTTTCCCTCTGTGGTATTTTAACAGTTGTTCCTTTAACATATAAGAATATTGGGGAGTGCGTGGCTCAGAGGAATAGGGTGCCGGCCCCATATAATGGAGGTGGTGGGTTCAAACCCGGCCCTGGCCCAAAACTGCAACAACAACAACAACAAAAAAGAATATTTATAGTTTGGGCAGATTAAATATATATATATATTTTTCAGTTTTTGGCCAGGGCCAGGCTTGAACCCACTACCTCCGGCATATGGGGTCAGTGCCCAACCCTTTGAGCCACAGGCGCTGCCCGAGATTAAATATTTTATTTCAAATAGTAAATACTTTGAATGTAGAATTTACTTATTTTTGCTGTTGCTATACAAGATACCTATGCCTCAGATAACAAATAGGAAACGGTAAGTAGTGTAACAATTTTGACCAAAGTACCATTAAAATTAGCGTTTAATGTCCGCCTATTATTCCTCTGCCGTGTTCCTCCAGCGGAAGATAGAGTATCTTTAAGACAAAAGCATAGTCCAAGTAAAGCCAAGTGTACTTATTAAAGCTATACCAGCCCAGCTGTCACCTTTGGGCTTGGGAAGGCCCAAAATGTATATTCTTTTCCCTGTTAAAGGGCAAAACGGCTGCTTGTGCCACCTTAACTCCATCTACCCCCTCCCATAGCCTAATTCTAAAAATATATGAATAAAAGAGAAAAACTCACCGTGATTGCTTCTTGTCATTTTGATTTCAATAAAACAGAATGTTTAGTCACCCAGGAGCAAAGAGCAATGAATAATGTTAAGCATAAAAAGGATTAAAACCAAATTTAAAAAAAAATAGGCCATGAGCAATTGCTGAACTGCTACCCTCTAGAGTGGTTTACCCGAGGAGCATACCTTGTCCTCTAATTCAATTATGGAAGAAAATTCAACAATTCAATAAATATTTACTAAATATGTCTTCTATTTGCTCCCCATATTATGTATTAGGGATTAAAATACAAATAAAAAAAAAGTGGGCATAAGAAAAAGTCGTGACTCCACACACTCAGAGATCTCACAGTCTCCCATGGGAAAGTGACCAGCTACCCGTAATAAGCCCCATAATAGAGAACGTATGTGTACGATCCTATAGGAACACAGATCTGGGGGAAGACACAGTCCATCTGCCTGAGATTGGCCAGGAAAATATAAAAGAGAGGTGCTCATCTGTGATGGGCATGGAGCATTTACAGCAGCTTGCTAAGGGAGAGGGGGTAGGGCGGTTCTAAGAGCAGCACTTGATGAACAGACACAGGTGCAAGAAGGATGTGACTTTATGCAGGAATGCCCAGGACAGTACAGCCAGTTCCCAGGTGATGGATGAGATGGGTTCTACATGCCTGTTCTTAAGTTGAATTTGCTTGTCAGTTGGAACAGATACATTTACCTATAACCTGTAATAGCCTCCATTTGTAACTTTGAGTTGTACGTCAGTTGGATATTTATAACTCAAGGACTGCCTGTACTGGTAGGAAGCACCAAAATAATGCCAGTTATTACTTCTTGGCTCTGGGATTAAAGGTGAATCAATTTCGTCTTCATTATTCTCCATCTTTTCCAAAATTTGAACAAATGGATTCAAGTGTTTTAATAAGAAAGAAAGATAGCAATTTGGGGTGGTTGGTTTATGATGGGTTTTTTTTGTTTGATTGGTTTGTTCGTTTTGTTAAGTGTGTAGAGTATTTGGGAATATGGCTAGGAAGGGAAGACATAGGGTTGAAGGGAGTAAGCAATGATTCTGGAAAAGAGGCTGTGGTTAGGGCAGCCTCTCAGTCCCCTGAGTGAGGGAGTTTGGCCTCTGTGGGAGACCAGAGGTTCTTAACCCTGGCTGGGGAGCATGGAAACACCAATGCCCAGGCCTTGCCCAGTTGGGTGAACTGAGACTCTCAGGGGTGGGATTCAGGGCCTAATAATCCTCCCAGGGAAGGCTCCTGAGCTTAAGGTAGACACGCCAGACACAGATGCCCCAGAACAAGTGCGCAAAAGTGGGGTTGACTGGAGCCTGGAAGAAGAGGGCTGACAGTGAGAGGGGAAGCTCTGAGAAGGCAGCAGCCTGTAACATTTTGAGGCTCGAAGAGGTAGGACATTCCAAGCAAGAGGACGACATTTCTGGCAGAGGAAACAGAGCTCATCCAGAGGTGGAGTATTTGGGGGCAGCAGGAAGTGGTGTTGTGACTAGAACAAGGTGCACAGGGGATGGTAGGAGAGGAGTATGGCCACGTGGATGACAGTGGCTTTAATTTATTTGAAAATACATCTTTACCATTACACTCTTAGTTTCTCACGAGCATAATATAACCTTTTTAAGCCACTAATCAGTTATGCACATGGCTAGTGAGTTATTATTGATTTTCAAATCATTTTAATTTTCAAGATTCAGTTGTGTGGATACTGTGGTTAATTCTAAATGGCCAATTATAGGCCTATCATTTCCTTTATTATTAATCATCATATTACTATTTTGTGGGATAGAGCCTGATGGTCTTGAGCACATTTCTCATTCTCACTACCACTGACATTTTGTGCTAGATAATTCTTTCATGGTTTTTTACTGGGGGGAGGTTGTCCTGTGTAGTGCAGGATATTGTAAAGCATCCCAGCCCCCACCTCCTAAACACCAGTAACATCCCCCCTCTGCCCCTGTCCACAGCTGTGACAATCAAATGTCTCCAGTCATCAGTCAGATGTTACTTGAAGACAAAATCACCCTTACACCCTCAACTGGGACCCACTGGTTTATAGAGTCCAATTCTAGACCAATGCTTCTCAAATGCACACTCAGGTAAACTCTCTGTGAATCCTGTTAAAATGTAGTTTCTGACTCTGTAAATCCTGGGGTATGGACCTTCAAGTGACCTTGCTGCTCATCTAGGAAAGCAGACTTGAGTAACCAGGCTCTAAACCCCACATGTAGTAAGTGCTAACATTTAAGTGCTTCTTTGACTAGAACAGGGGTCATGTTCATTGCAGTTTCATTAATGCATTTGACAATTGGCCATGACCCATGACCTCTGAGTATTTTACAGAATCACGTTATGCCATTTTACAAATTCATAAATATGGGGCTGTAATCTTGTAGACTGCAGTCTGTTTAATTTATGTATGTAATATTATTTACCTGGAAAGCAAATTAATGCCGCATCAATAGTCCTTCCAGAGCAATTCTAATTTGATCTTCATTGGCAACAAGTGAGTCCTTTCGGTCATGTGACACTTTCTTATTTAAATCACACTCCATTATCTAATCAAAGTCCATTTCTGGATCATGATAAAATGTTGTCCCTTTAAATAGCCTAGGAATCTGTCTTACAACTGATGTAAATTCAAATTGTCCATCCAGATGAGCCTCACATGATGGAGCAGATGTTATTTGAAAGAGTTGAGCTGGAAAATACATTTCTCAAAGAATATTTTCTCCAACTTTACATAATTGGAAGTATATTTCCTTTGAAATGATACCCGTAGAAGACATTGTCCAGCAAGATTTCACTGCTAAAAAGCCATTAAACATTTGTTTAGCCCCCAAATGTTTATTGACCCCCTACAAAGGGTGAGGGACAGTTGCAGGAGCTGGCAAGAGAGCTATAAACCTGGCAGACAAGCTGTGGTCTAGTGGGGGAAGGCAGACAACATGAATTGATGTTGGATGGTGAGAAGAGCCCAGAAGAAAAGCATTAATGTGCTGATGAAATAAGATTGGGGAGAGTGCGCAGGGTGGCTTCTCTCAAGAAATGTTGCATGGGCCGTGCCTGTGGCTCAGTGAGTAGGGCGCCGGCCCCATATACCGAGGGTGGCGGGTTCCAACCTGGCCCGGGCCAAACTGCAACAAAAAAATAGTCAGGTGTTGTGGCCCCAGCTACTCAGGAGGCTGAGGCAAGAGAATCGTCTAAGCCCAAGAGCTGGAGGTTGCTGTAAGCTGTGACACCACAGCACTCTACCAAAGGCAACAAAGTGAGATTCTGTCTCTAAAAAAAAAAAAACTTAAAAAAAAATAAGAAGAAGTTAACTGATGACTCCATACTGAATGTCAGAGTCGAAGCATTCTATGATAGACATACTCTTATTTGACAATGAGAATGTTACTTTCTTTGACTTATTATTATTATTGCTTAATATTTCGATGAAGCAATTGTCTGATTCCTTTTCTGAATGTATTTATGTTTGTTCATTCTTTACAAGGTTTTTGTTTCTAATCCTTATCTTAAAAATTGTTATTGTTATTAAATTTTAAGTCTTTTTAATTTTGTGAAGGCAAAAAAAATGAAAACTTAATTAACACATGTATATGTAAAAATTAAAATTAAAATTAAAAAAAAAGGAAGAAAGAAATGTTGCATGGAAGCTGAGATCCAAAGAAGGAGGTGGCCTTGCAAAGATCTGGAGGAAGGACATTTCCCAGGAAGACAAAGTGATGTCACTTATGAATAGTGGACAGGGAAGGCAAGAAGAGGAAAGTACAAAACCAAGAGCCAGAAAAAAAGGGCCTTGTCCCGGCGTAGCGCCTTGCCAGCTCTAAGAACTCGAGCAAAGTTCCCTGCTCCTCTTCTCTAGTTCCTAGTGCCTGCAAAAACAAGGGGGTGACTTAGGTCAATGGCTCAGGCTTGGCTGCATATGGGAATCACCTGGGACACTTTCCAAATGCTGATAACTCCACTGGTCTGGGGGTAACGTTGGGTCTGGGGATGCTTTTAACAGTCTCTAGGTGATTCTGATGTACACAGCAGTTTGAGAGCCTTGAGCTGGATTGTCTGTGAAGTTCCATCCCACCCCACCACCTGCGGATATAGGGCTGCCCATGCAGGGAAGCTCAGTGACCTCAACGAGCTCAGATGTCCCAGGCCTCTGTACTTCCCCTGCTGAATGTGGGGAGTTGACCTGGGTTTATCTATCCTCTTTCATATTATTATTATTCTATGGCATGGTTAGATTGTTTGCTTATTTAACAACAGGGCTGAAATCCCATCTTGGGGCGGCAGTCTTTCTCCCAGCTGGAGGAGGTAACGTGATAGTCCCTGCAGGGTTTCTTTCTGTCTCTGAGCCTCTCCAAAGCCTCTTTATGTACTTTTCCATCCCTTTCAACTGTAGTATAAAAAGCTTGGGCGACAGTCATAGGCATTTCCTTTATAAATGAAGACAATGAAATGGTTCTCAGTCTGCTATCCAGGTAAACTCAAGACAAATTTAGAAGCATTAAACTTGGACCATCATTTGCAAAACAGAGTGAGAATATATTTGATTTTATCCTTTGACAGTTGCATTCCCTGTCCTCTCTTAAATTCCTTAAGGTACAATCCAAAAAGACAGGTAGTATTTTCAAAGGCAAAAGCTCACTGAGGGGCTTAACTCCATTAATGACCAAGGCCACTAAATTCCGGCTCAAGCAGATTAGCCTAGTTAAGTCCTTGGCATTAGGGTCTTGTCTAACACCAGGCCTGCTGAGAAGCTGTCAGCCCTCCTTCCCACAAATCCTCCCTAAACTTCCAATAATAGCAACTTAATCTATGAAGAAAGCAACAAAGGAGAAGCTCTAAGTATAGCCTGAGCCTGAGAGCAGAGGTATCTTTTAGAATAGAGTGTGAACACATGGATTATTTCAAATTTTCCAGTAGTCCTATTAAAGTAAAATGAAACACATGAAATGGATTTGAATTCATTTCCTTAACCTCTATAGCCATGTTGTTGTCATTTTAACACACAATTGATATAAAAACTTTATGAATGTTTGCGTAAGCCCAAGAGTTGGAGGTTGCTGTGAGCCATGTGATGCCACGGCACTCTGCCCGAGGGCGGTACAGTGAGACTCTGTCTCTACAAAAAAAAAAAAAAAAAACAACTTTATGAATGAGATGTTTTACATATTATAGGGTGTCCATAAACTTTGTGTGCAATCTTAAATTGCACACGAACTTTATGGACACCCTGCATTTTACGTTTTCTTTTTTTTTTTTAAGCACTTCCTGTGACCAATACATTCTCCGTTTCTTAACAAGCCTTCGGAATCCTCTGAGTATTTTACAGCACATCTGAATTTGAGCTAGATACACTTCAAGGACTCAATAGGCCATATGTGACTCCCATTGCTATCTTGGATAGCAAAGCCTCAGAGCATCCTGTTTGCTTTTGCAATACTGGTAGCTGTGAGAGAAACAGGGCAAGTTGGAGGGTAAGGGTGTGAAGCCCATTAAATATTTCTTTAAGCAAATAAACAGTATTGTCCCACCTAGGAAAACATGTTTGCAAATTTCTTTCTTTCTTTTTTTGGCTGGGGCTGGGTTTGAACCCACCGCCTCCAGTATATGGGGCCAGTGCCCTACTCCTTTGAGCCATAGGCACCACCCTGCAAATTTATTTCTTTGTTAAAGATGGCATGTAGTGAGCTGAAATGAGAAAAGGCTCTCAGGCCATCCGGGCCGCTGCAACAAAACTCCATCAGCTGGCTCACTAATAAACAACAGAAATTTATTTCTCACAGGTCTGGAGACTGGGAAGATCAAGGCACCAGCAGGATCAATCTCTAGTTAGGATCTGCTTTCAGACATGGCACCTTCTAACTAGCTATGTCTTCACATAGTGAAAAGACAAGGTAGCTTTCTGGAGCCTCTTTTATAAGGGCACTATTTCCATTCATGGAGGTTCCATGCTCAAATCACCCCACTATTTAATACTGTCACCCTGGGGAGTAGGTTTTAACATATGAATTTGGGCTAGAGACACAAACATTCAAACCATAGCACAAGCTTTGGAAGACAAATTGATCTAGATTCAAATTCTACCTATTTGAGTCTCACTTTCCTCAACTATAAATTAGGAAAGGCTCTCTTCCTCATCACTACATACGGAGGTGGCAGCCATCTATTCAGCATCATGGCTACCTTCAGACCCCTTGTGAAGCCGAAAATCATCAAAAAGAGGACCAAGAAGTTTATCTGGCACCAGTCAGACCAATCTGGCAAAATTAAGCGTAACTGGCGGAAACCCAGAGGTATTGACAACAAGGTTCAGAGAAGATTCAAGGGCCAGATCTTGATGCCCAACATTGGTTATGGGAGCAACATGAAAACAAAGCATATGCTGCTCAGTGGTTTCTGGAAGTTTCTCATTTACAATGTCAAGGAGCGGGAAATACTGTTGATGTGCAACAAATCTTATTGTTTGTGAGCCAGAAATGGCTCACAACATTTCCGCCAAGAACCGCAAAGCCATTGTGGAAAGAGCAGCCCAGCTGGCCATCAGAGTTGCCAGTGCTAATGCCAGGCTGCACAGCAAAGAAAATAGACAGGTCATGTGCACATTCTATTTGTGTTTAAATAAAAACTGCAAATAATAATAATAATAATAAATAAAATAGGAAAAATTCCTCCTAATCAGACTATTAAGATGACCAGCTATGTGTGTCATTCCATTAACTCAAATTAATAAAACCAAATTTAAAGCATGTTTAAGGTAATAGACAAAGCTAACCCTTAACTAAGCTGGAAATTGCTAAGTTAAAGTACTATGTCAGTATTTGGGGCTGTTTAAATAAACTTAGTACTAAATGTACCAAGTACTTAATTTTGAACTAGAAGACAAAACATCCATTAGTGGACTGATCACAGACTCATCACTGAAGAAATGTGGAAACCCTCTCTGCTGTGTGTCTCCCCAGTATCTTGTATACAGCAGGTAACCAGCAAACGTGAGTTCACTATAAAATTATGGCATTAGCAGAAGCAGCAGCCATAGACCTGATTCTTATTAAAACAAAGCTCAAGGGCCTTAAAGCATACATACTAAAATAAACCCCAATGCTATTATTTTACCTAGGTGTTTTCCTTTAACTTCTTTGGTTTTTACTCAGGAATGATTTGCAGCAAGTTGCTGAATCAGTTGTCAACATGGCTCTGAAATTTAGTTTTAGCTTTAAATGTTTCTTTTAGATAATTTTTCTTTAAAAGAAATAGAAGGCTGTGATTTTCTTCTCTCTCAGACTCCCACTGCTAAATGAAAAACCACCTTCCTCCACACTCTGCTTCATAAAGTCCCTGATAATTATCATCCCTGGCACACAGAGTTCCAGGAGTAATTCTTTCTGCCTGGCTTCATAAGAAGGACAGGGCTTTCAGTTTAATCCTATCAAAATTCCAATGAAATTTTTTATAGAAACAGAAAAAGAATTCTAAAATTCATAGAGAACCACAAAAAGACCCTGAATAGCCCAAACAATTTTGAGAAAGAAGAACAAAGCTGGAGGCATCACACGTCTTGATTTCAAACTATGTTATGAAGCTATTATAATCAAAACAGTATGATAGTGTCATAAGAACAGAACAAAGGAATAAAATGGAGAGAGAGCCATTAAATAAATCCATGCATATATAGTCAGTCAGCTAATCTTTGACAAAAAATAGCAAGAATACACAATTGGGAAAGGAATTCTCTTCAATATATGACTTTGGGAAAACTGCATAATCATATGAAAAATAATCAGA
Organism: Nycticebus coucang; assembly: GCF_027406575.1. NCBI lineage: Eukaryota > Metazoa > Chordata > Mammalia > Primates > Lorisidae > Nycticebus > Nycticebus coucang. Next base: position 119,995,838 of record NC_069786.1, on the reverse strand, counting down.
TTGGACCCTTGTCTTATGCCATATTTAAAGAATTAAGGATTTAAATATAATATCTGAAACCATAAAATTATTAATAGACAACATGGGGGAAGCACCTTGATACTGGTCTTAGCAATTATTTTTTTGGATATGGAACCAAATGCACAACCAACAAAAACAAAAATAAACAAGTGGACTACATCAAACTAGAAAGCACGACAAAGAAAGGAATTGACAAAATAAAGAGGTAACATATGGAAAGGGAAAAAATATATATTTGCAAACCATATATATGTATATACCTAGTAAGCAGTCAATATCCAAAATATATAAGAAACTCACACAACTCAATAGCAAATAATTAAAACAAACCAAAAAACACCTGATTGAAAAGTGGGTGAAGGCCTTAAATGTAAACATCTTTCCTAAAAAGACATACAAATGGCCAAAGCGTATGTGAAAGGTGCTTTATATCCCTAACAACTTGGAAATACCATGGTAAGATGTCATCTCACACGTGTTAAGATGGATATTACAAAAAAAGACAAGCGATAACTCACGTGGGTAGGTTGTGGAGAAAAGGAAGCCTTTGTACATGGTTGGTGGGAATATAAGTTGGTACAGCCATTACCAATTACCAGAAAACTGTAAGGAAGTTACTGAAAAAAAAATAACAAAAAGAAAACGACCATATGCTCCAACAACTCCACTTCTGAGTGCACTTCCAAAGGAAGAGAAATCAGTAAATCAAAGAGATATCGGCGCTCTTATGTTCAATGTAGCATTACATCAAAGCTAAGACATAGAAGCAACATGTACTATCAAAGGATGAATAGATAAAGACCTTGTGGTTTAAATACAAAATGGAGTAGTATTATTCAGCCATGGAAAAGAAGGAAATGCTGCCAGTTTTTGACAACACGGATGAACCTGAAGGACATTGTGTTAAGTGAAATAAGCCAGACTCAGAAAAATAAATATTGCATCACTTGCTCATATGTAGAATCTGAAACAGTTGAATTCATAGAAGCAGAGACTAGAACAGTGGTTCTTGGAGGTTGGGGAATGGGAGAAATGGGTACAGGTTGGTCAAAGGGTGTAAACTTTCACTTAAAAGATGAACAAGTTGTGGGGAGCTAATGTACAGCATGGGTAATAATGAATGTGTTAATTTGATTTTGGTAATCATTATAGAATGTATATGAATGTCAGATCAACAAGTTGTACATTTTGAATATATTCAGTCTTATTTGACAATTAAATATTTTAAAATAAAATTAAAAGGAAGGGTAAGAGCTGAGAATGGAAAGAAATAAAGAGAATGATCAAAGGTAGAGTTGGCGGTGTTAGGAATCATCACATTACTATTATACTTTCTAAAATAGATGGCATTTTACAATGCCTAGAAGTTTTAATGTTGAGTTTGGTGTTGATAGTTGGGCAGGTGCCTGTGTGTGGAGGATGCAGGGAATTATGTGGGGACTCTCTATTTCCTGCTCAATTTTGCTGTGACCCTAAAACAAATCTTTAAAAGTAAAGTCTATTTAAAAGAGAGGGAGAAGCAGCCATTTGGCTCAAGTAGAAGAAACCCAATTCTAAATATAGAATTATGCAATGGCCACCATGTTACTGTGTACAATTTAGCTCTTTTTTTTCTCTCGTTTTTAGTCCTAATGAGACCTAGTTGAAAAGAGGTTTCCAAGAAATTCAACAGCTTAAAAAAAAGATGGACAGAGAGGCAAGGTTCAAATTAAGAATTGCAATTAGCAAGTCAATAAAGGTTTGGATGTCGGTTTGTTGCTCTTTCTTTTCTTTCTTTTTTTTTTTTTTGAGACAAAGTCTCACTCTGTTGCCCAGGCTAGAGGGCCATGCTGACAGCCTAGCTCACAGCAACCTCATACTCTGGTGTTCCAGCCATCCTCCTGCCTCAGCCTTCCGAATAGAGTAGCTTGGACTACAGGCACCTGCCAACACGCTGGAGCAGTTTTCTGTTTTTGATAGAGACGGGGTCTCGTTCTTGCTCAGGCTGGTCTCCAGAGCTCAAGCAATCCACCCGCCTCTGCCTCCAACGGGACTAGGATTACAGGCATGAGCTCCCACCCCCGCCCTTTATTTTTTGATGGCTGTGCAAAATCAATTTGGCTATGAATTCCAATGCCCGGATTCTAATACTATCACAATATCTGATAAGACTGATAAGATATCAGAGATACGTTGTAGTAGGGTCCTAGTTTAGGTTCCCTCAAAGTAGACCCTAAAACAGCTGGCGCGCATTAAGTACCTAGAAGGGAGGGAGAGAAAGGCCAGTCGGTGCTATGTAGATAAGCCGCTTCTGCGGGCACAACCAGAGCTCAGTGTTAAGCGACCCGCGGAATCCCGGAGAAGCATCTGGGAACCCCTCCCCCCCAGCGGGAAAACTGCCCCCGTGCCCTCCTCCTGTGAGGGGGGCTGGACCAGGTAAGTTGCTGGGTCTTCCAGGCTCCCCTGAGCACACAAACAGAAGGGACACCGAAAAGCATTTAAGCTAGAGAAAAACCCCTGGCAGAAAAGCAGAGGGAGGCCGCTCTCCTGGAGGTGGGACTAGGCAGCTGTCGGTGAACTAAGGACGGAGATGGGAAGGAACAGGAGGGGAAAGAGGTTGGTTTCTGTTTATTTAAAAAAAAAAAAAAAATCCTGCGAGTGTATGATGCCCCATGATCATATCAATGTATACAGTTATGATTTAATAAAAAAAAATCCTTTATCAACAGATGCATCTTCTTAATCCATAATGATGTTCTGACATTTTTTGATGTTTCCTTTCCTTCCTTTAAAAAACAAAACCCAATTTTTCAGCCTTCCCTGGTAAGGGAGCCTTTGCTTCCAAACTGGCTCCTACCACCTGGTGGCAGCTCCTGGGACTGCAGGTAAAGAGTTTTGGTCCATAATGTCTGGGGCATAAATGATGTAAATCTGATTTGTTGGGGGGGGGGGGCACTGAAAGTAAGATTAAAAATAAAGGTTTTTGTCATGGGTTAGCACTTGGTGTGGTTCCAGGAAATTTTACTAATACCTTATAGCCCCAGTTGCCTAATGTATAAAATTATACCACACAAGAAAGTGAAATAGTGGAAGAAATTAAGTGCAGTATATTAGAAAACGATACTATCTTGATAAAAGTTGATTTTGATGACAATGAAGAAATACTGCTGAGGTGAAATTAAATATTTTAGAGATCCAGGTTAAAGGACATCACAGCACATATGATGCTAACTTCTGAAAGATTGAACAGGTTTCTCAGTTACCGCGGGGCTTCGCGGAGCCTTTGCACCAGGGACGGGCAATTCCCAAGAAGGGGGTTTAGTTTACATCTGTTCCAAGTGTAACAGAGGCACCATCCACCACTCCAATAAGAAGTGTTTTTAAAGCACTTTGCGAGACTAGCTGGCTTATATAATGCCTAAAATAGTTCTTTGCTTTATGTGAAGGTAAAAGATTCAAATTTCGAAATATACATTTGACCCTCCTTTCACTTTCATTTTTGAGACAGCAGTAACCTTTTCAAGTAAAGAATATTTTTTTCTCAAATTTTAATACTGCTTACATATTTTAATTTTTATCATTTTTAGAAAGTACAGAAATAAGATAAATGGATAAAACTGGTTGATAAAATGGTTTAGTATGCTGTCTTCACTGGAGTTTAACTATACATCCTCATCTCACAGTTCCTAAAAGAGGAATATCTTATTCTTCCTACATAATCTAACCACCCACATTGGGTTTGAAAAAAAAGAACAACGGAAGTTCCGTTTCTTACAAGCAGTGGAATATACACTTAGCCACATCCTTACTTCTTCGATTTAAGGCCCTTTTAAGAAAGAATTTGGGGAAATGAGTTTTTGGTGACATAGATTGTGTTCCTTTTAAGTAGGTGAAAATATAGCTAAAGAAATCTGTCCTCCTTCTTCCCACTCACCAATACTTTGTATTAGTAAACTAACAGCTATTTCTAAAAAAAAAAAAGTTATTGAGGTGTGCACTTGAAAATTATTAAAATGGTGAATTTTATATTATGTATATTTTATCACAATTTTATTTGTTTTTTTACCAAAATTTTTGAAAGTAAAAGGAGGGTGATAAAGGCAGACATTTCAAAACATGTAAAAGTCATCGAAAACTAGAAAGTATCCAAATATATCCAATTTCATTTCCTTTACTGCTATTATACTAACATCTTGGGTTTCTCTTCTTCATCTCTCTGCAGGAAGGGATGGCCTCATAATTTCTTATACCATGGGTGGCACCTGTGCCTCAGTGAGTAAGGCGCCAGCTCCATATACTGAGGGTTGTGGGTTCGAACCTAGCCCCAGCCAAAGTGCAACAAAAAAATAGCCAGGCATTGTGATGGGTGTCTATAGTCCCAGATACTTGGAAGGCTGAGGCAAAAGAATCGCCTAACCCAAGAGCTGGAGGTTGCTGTGACTTGTGATGCCACCGTACTCTACTGAAGGTGACAAAGTGAGACTCTGTCTCTAAAATAATAATAATAATAATCTCTTATACCAAATTAGAGAGATTGTCAAATTACTAGCTTCATGAGAGACAAGTACCTTGTAAATATGCTGACTGTGATTCAGTATTTCAGTCTATGTATCAGCCCTAATACTCACTTTTAAAACTCCCAATGGTTATTAATCATCCTGTCAATTTCTAACAAAGGGGAATGAATCTCGGTTTGATGTCTGTACTTAAAAACAGGTCTTTTGATAGAGCAATTATTTATTTTAATGTTCAAAAACTATGATCATAAGATTGACTGATTTATCCTGGTGGCTGGAAATAAATGAAGTCCTGTTTCAGGAAATACTCAGCCTAGCCTACTATCCCTGTAGCCTACTGGCTGTGAGAGTCTGCTTGGTACAATGCACTGGTGGTGGTGTGCCTGGGGGAAGGCAATGGCCCGGAAGGTTCCCTCTAGGTGTAAAAGGAGAATGAGCACCACTCAAATACACTGAATGGTCTGCATCTAGTATTACTAAGACCTTGTTAGTGAGGCAGAAAGAAAGTACTAGAATTGAAGATCAAAATAAATCCTAGAAGACCTCTCCTTTCTGTCATTCAGCTATGTACCTGATTGTCGAAATAATAGTTGTTATTATTAACCATTGTTTTAAAAACTTTCCAGCTGTCCTCAAGCATGTGCATACAGGTCTGTGAAGCCATGGAGCTCACTTGAGCCTTCCAGAACCCATCTTGGTGGTTCTTTTTGAGAACTGTGCACCTGCTTTTATGTGGCATCTAGTGCAATGAACAGTGGTAAAGAGGAGTGTGTGGTCCACTCATGAGTCATCAGATTTATATTCTAATATACTTTCTCTTTTTATCATATATCTAATATGCTTTCTCTTTTTTTGTTTGAAACAGAGTCTCTCACTCTGTAAGCCAGACTAGTGTGCCATGGAGTCAGCATAGCTCAAACCACCCTCCCGCCTCAGCCTTTTTAGTAGCTGGGACTACAAGTTCACACCATGATGCCTGGCTAATTTTTCTATTTTTAGTAGAGATACAGTCTTGCTGTTGCTCAGGCTAGTCTTAAACTCTTGAGCTCCAACAATCCACCTGCCTCAGCCTCCCAGAGTGCTAGAATTACAGGCATGAGCCACCACACCTGGCCACCTGATATACTTTATTTTGCCAATATCTTAGCCCTTTCAACTTCCATTCAACTTCCATTCACAAAGATCTGATTTTGCCCTTGCAGCTCTCCCTTGCCAGGTAGGTAAATAGATTCAGTTGTGTTTCAGACTTCTGTCTTTGTTTATTTCTTCCTATACCATACATAAATGGGATACTTAACGTGAAATAAAAAATCAACTACTGTAAACATTTTAGGGATACTCAAAATAGGAATTGAACATTTATACATCTTTAAAGGGGCCAGGCAGGTAACACAAACAGGAGAAGGGATGGGGGCAATTCCAAGAGGTGAGGGGAACTCTGCTGATTCCCATGTGGCCACGTGGCAACGCTAATAGATTACTGACCAACTTCTTGTTCTTTCTGACAAGTTGTTAATCTATATCTTAATGTGAAAACTCTCAAGCTTTATAAGGGCTAAATAAAACATGCTCCAAGCCTGTGGGCTGCCACTGTGTGACTCCAAGCTTAGAATATTTTAGGATTGTGTTGTGCAGTGGAGATAATAAAAGAGCTGCAGGATCCACAGGACACAGACGCATGGGGAGTTAAGGTGTAGGTAAAGTGCTGTAATAAAGGAAAGTTCAAGGTTGATGGGGAGGCACCCACAGAGGAATTGGCATTCCTTGTGAGATCAAACTCTTGGCTCCTCTTGTCTTTTTAATGTGCATCAGACATTTATTAGAAACTTGAATTACAGAGTACGGGCCACAGGTCATGTCTACAGTGTTAGTACAGTAATAAAGTGTCCCAGTACAATAAGCCTATAGTTGCGTCCTGTTTCTTATCCTGAGAGTATGCATCTTGGTAGATGGCTGTTGTCTTTCTTAAAGCACAGTAGCCTTTACTAAAGGTCTAACACAGTAGTTTTAGACCAGGGGTGACTTTGCTGCCCAGAGGATAATTGGCAATGTCTGGAGACACTTTTAGTTGTCATAACTGGGAATAGGAGGATGGTGCTACTAGCATCTCGTGGTTAGTGCATAAGATAGCTCCCACAACAATGAATTATTTGGCTCAAAAGGTCAACAGTGCCCAGAGTGAGAGACCCTGGCCTAGAGGTTTATAATCAGACATCCTACAATAAAATATTAGAATATTTCCATTTTATCTGCTTTCAGATGTACCATGACTGAGAATTGTTTCTGCCTTTCTTTTTTCAGTGGTTCCAGGCTAGCTGGGTCTCTTCCCTCTATTATACACAGACATTCTGCTTTCCTTTGGCTATCAGCACACACAAAACCAAACTCACAGCTCTGCGGAACAAATAGTCTCCTGTTACCGGGATCTAGGCTCTAAAACAGGCAACTTACCATGAGGATGAGGATGATAATAACTTAATCACAACCTTTAGATCCCATCCTTCCACCACAAGTGACTTATTAAAATATTTCTCTCCAGGGCGGCGCCTGTGGCTCAACGGGTAGGGCGCCGGTCCCATATGCCGGAGGTGGCGGGTTCAGGCCCAGCCCCGGCCAAAAATAAAAAAAAAAAAAAAAAATATTTCTCTCCAATAAATAATGGGCTTTCCCAAGTGGAATTCTGGCGCCTAACTTTTTTTTTTTTTTTACCTTTCTATGGGTTGTTTCAACTGATCATTATCAACTTCAAAGTCTTATTTGACAGATAAAAGTGTAGCACATCACTGAGGACCTTTGTTACAAAACTGTTATGAAATTCTGATTTGATTCTTTAGAAATGTAGGGATTTTAATACATAAAATGCATTGTAATAATTGAAACAACAGCTCATGCAAAAACACATCAGATGAACACTAACAAATATGCTATTTTCTCCCGTTTCACAGAACAAGGCGGTGTTGTGTGGAGCTGGCCTAGTTTTTCTCAGGGCTCTTTGTCAATTTTTTGACTAAGGTTGTGTTAAAGGGGATGTGGAAAGGAAAGAGGAGCAGTGTGTGCATTTGCACGCACGCCTGTGTGTGTGGGGGCCTGACCTGTGGGTGGACGGACGCTGGTACTGACAAGAGGCGGTGAGTCCTGTTGCTTTCACAGCTGGCAAGATTGAAAACATTAAGAAAACTCCTTCTGACAATAAAAAAAAAAAGAATGAACTAAAAAAGAAAGAAAAATCTTTCTGGACTTAGGGTTTATACAGTAATTTCCCTGTTATCTGACACCCATGGGGATTGGTAGATTCTAGATAAATGTAGTTTCTGGTTGCATGAGAGTTATTATTAAAAATAGGCCTAATTCTATGCCCCATATCATACCATTACCATACCATAAACTCTGTATTGACTTGATATTAATATTTAAATATACTATTAAAGGAAAATTAAGACAATAAATACAAACATCACTCCCTGTAATACAGTTTTACTGTCTTATAAAACAGCTTTGTAAATGCAGTGCACAATTTTAGTTAAATGGCAGTCACTACAATTTTCTTTTTCTTTCTTTGTTTTGTTTTTTGTTTTTGTTTTTAAGAGTGTCTTCCTCTGTCACCCAAGCTAGAGTGCCGTGCCACAGCCTAGCTAACCTCAAACTCCTGGGTTTAAGCCATCCTCCTGCCTCAGTCTCCTGAGTTGTTGGGACTACAAGCGCCTGCCATAACACTCGACTAATTTTTCTACTTTTAGTAGACATGGAGTTTCACTCTTGCTGAGGCTGGTCTTAAACTGCTGAGCTCAAGTGATCCTCCGGCCTCAGCCTTCCAGAGTGCTAGGCTTACAGGCATGAGCCACCACACCTGGCCTCTTTTCTTAATGATTATATATTTTTTAACTTCAAGTAACATACATTAACACTTAAAACTGTTACAGGAAACACATGGGAGCTGTGGACGCGATGCCCAAAGTGTTGGCTTACTGTACAATAAGCCTGCAGTCACATCCTGATTCTGTGCACCAAGTTTAACCTCTGATGTAGGTGCTGGGTTCTGTGTTGGTTGCTTGAGAGTGCCAGTTGCTTGAATTCCAGATAGTGGAAGGGCTATCATATCATTTTTTTTAAAGTATCCATAATTTGGAATTCAAATGAAGAGTATAGAAATTCGACTTGATCTAGGTTCAGAAAACTGGGCTGGAGAAGTCAGTTCCTACCTCCCGCCCGTCCAACTCTATTCCTGATAATCCCCATCGTCCTCCTTATCTTGTGGTTCTCACTCAACGAACTTGGCCGATGTGAGTAAAGATCAGATTCTTCCTCCCTCACCTGTGAGAGTGGAAACCCACATAATTTCCTCTGTCTGTGTTAAACATAGCTGGGAGGGGACAAATTATCCTTATGTTAAACAATAAATAAAACTATTTTATCTGCTTGCCTGAGGATATAAAGACTTGCTCCTAGAAGATAAGATTAGAGATTGTCAGAGGCTGCTCGCTGGTTATTGGGTAATGACAAGGTTTCAGAAATAGTGAGGATGGTTGCTCAATAATGTGAAAGTAATTAATGTTATTGAATCATAGACGTAAGAATGGTTAAGTTGGTGAATTTTATGTTATGTGCATTTTACCACAATGTTTAAAAAGCCTAAAGGGCTTCTCTCTCTTCCCATCTTTCTTTTCCACCTCCTGCCACCATCCTCCCACATGGCAGAGCTTAGGGGCAGGAGATCACAGATCTCCTGAACTCAGATGCGCTCAGGGGACCAGGCCAGTAACATAAATCACTGGGACCAGCCAGGTGGTCCTCATTAGGGAGCAGTAGGGATCGAGGCAAACCAAGCGCACGAGCCCTTTCTAATAGGCACATTCACAGCTCCCAATAGTTGTTGCTGTGCAGAAATGTGAGCCCCGTGTTGCCAGAGCTTCCCATTCTCCCAGAAACACTAGAAATCAGGATTTACATGAGGAATTTTTTATTGTAAATCCTTGTGCCTTCTAGAACTTGTCAGGGAGCAGATTTAAGTGGAAATTGTCTGTTTGTTATTCCTGGTCTTCTACCCACTGACCTGACTCCAAGATTGTAGCCAGTGTCATTTCCCACTCTAGATGATGGTCAAGCAGGGCATGGTCTTTTTCTAGAGTTAACATATAATCATGTTAAAGGGCACATGTAAGAGAATGGGTTACTCCATATATATATATACACACGCCTACTCACATCTGTGTATATGTTTCTTTTATATACAGAGGGGGCCAAGAAATGTATGCACAATTTAAGAAAAGAAAAAACTGCATTAAAATTGTAATGCACAATGTATAATGACGTACCCGATACCTTCCGTAACTGAGCACAGAAACACTTGACGGTAATGAACGCCACTCGGCAAAACACGGCCACGGGTTGGCACGAACACAACGGTGAGACATCGAAACACTAAGCTTAGGAAACCTCATGGAGCCGTTTGTACAATATTGCCATTGGAAGCTCATGGTGGCCATTTTGCAACCTTGTACAAGGACAGCTCTGACGGTCCTTCCAGAAAAAAATTTCCAAAATTGTTTTGAAGCATGGATTAGGTGCCGCCACCAGTGCATAGCTTCCCCAGGGGTGTACTATGAAGGTGACCATAGTGATGTTCAGCAACGAGGTATGTAGCACCTTTTCTAGGATGAGTTTGTGAATTATGCGTATATACATACATATGAGTATATATTTTTAATTTTTATTTGCCCATAGCCTGTGTTGATAAAATTGTCAAGCAGAGTCTTTTTCATTTCCCTGTCTTTCTGACCAGGGATCTGTGACTGTCGTCTCACAGGTAAAGTGAAGGAAGGGGTGAGACCCAGCCTGGGAAGAGGCCAGTGGGAAGGAAATAAGAGGAGGAAGGTGGGGAGATGGGTGAAGGACAAGAAAGAAGAACAGAAGGAAAGGAGGCAAGGAAAAAAAGACAAAAAGAGAAAGAAATTGCAGAATCCGGAGCAGACAGTTGACTCGTATTAAACTTTAGTGTGTGGCTGGTAGTGCCCTGAAAAGCCCCTTTGTTACAGAAGCCGGAGAATTTTAAACTTACCATCCTCAGTTTGCAGAGAGGGAAGGTGAAGCTCTGACCCGAGCTTTAGTGTTATGGTCCCACACTTGGTAGGTAAGCCATAAGGACATACACGTGGGCCAACCTGGCTCCCAACCAAGTCTTTGCATTCTCTATGATGCCCATGTGTGTAAAGACCAAGAGAGAAGGGAGGTCTGAGGACAAGTGGGAGGAAAGGGAGTGTCAGTCAGGTGCAGCAGCTCACACCTGGAATCCTTGCATTCTGGGAAGCCAAGGTGCAGCGGCTCACATCTGGAATCCCCACACTCTGGGAGGCCGAGGTGGGAGGAGATCTTGAACTCAGGAGTTTGAGACCAGCCTGAGCAAGGGCGAGACCCCATCTCTACTAAAAAAAAAAAGAGAAATTAGCCTATATTATGATGAGCACCTGTAGTCCCAGCACCTGGGAGGCTGAGGCAAGAGGATCACTTGAACCCAGGAGTTTGAGATTGCTGTGAGCTAGGCTGATGCCATGATACTCTAGCCTGGGGCAACAGAGTAAGACTCTGTCTCCCCCAACCCCCCCCAAAAAAGAAAAGGAAGTGGCACATTTGGTTGGAAGCCTGAGCATGCCACCCACCACTGCTTTCAGAGTCTAAATGACAAAGGGATCTTGACTTAGTTTTTGTTTTATAATTCTTGTCTCAATGAATATTCCCACTTCCTTCTTGTGTATCTCTTGATGGTGCTGGACGCCACTGCAGGACATCAGCTGCTCTGATGACCTTCTCTGGGGCACGTGAGCGTGTGTCAAGGTCACCTTCAGAGCTTATATAACTCGGACCCCTGGGCCCAGCCCCAGAGTTTCCCCTTTAGTAGGTCTGGGTGGGGCCGAGTTCCAGATGATGCTGATGAAGCTGGTCCAGGGTCGCTTTTGAGAAGCACTGATCTAGAGCAGCATCAACAGAACCTTCTGAGGTGGTACAAATGGCCCGTACATGCATCTTGCAGCAGGAGAGCCACCGTGTGTCTGTGGAGCATCTGACATGTGCCTAGAGCAACTAAGGACCTCATTTGTTTATCTCGTTTACTTTTTATTATTTAATTTTAAATTTAAATAGCTACCTGTGGCTAGTGGCTTGAGCATTAGACCACACAGGATTAGATCCATGCTATTCCTAAATGTCTCTTTGGACCAATATCAGTACCACTAGAATTATGTTCAAAATGCACGTTCTCAGCCACCACCCCAGACCAACTGAGTCAGAACCTGCATTTTAACAAGATGTGCAAGAGATCCCTATATACACTAAATTGAGAAACATTAGCTTGGAAGCTTTTATTTGTGCAATACTGGACCATATTTTCTACCTATTTTGGGTTGAATTCTATCCCCCACAAAGATATGTTGAAGCCCTAACCCAGGTATCTGTGGATGTAACTTCATTTGGAAACAGGGTCTGCACAGATGTAGTCAAGTTAGGATGAAGTCATCAGTGTGGCCCCTAATCCAAAATATAAGGGGTGTCCTTATAAAAAGAGAGAACTTCAGACAGGGAGACCCAGGGAGACAACCATACGATGACAGAGGCTGAGACGGGAGTGACGTAGAGGCAGACCAGGGACTCCAAGGACTGACGGCCTGACTGACTGATTGACGGCCATCAACAGACGCTGGAGAGACAAGGAGGGATTTCCCCCTAAGATTTTGGAGGGAATATGTCTCTGCCAACACTTTATTTTGGATTTCTAACCTCCTGAATGGTGAGATTAGAAATTTCTGTTCTTTTAAGCCCCTTAGTTTATGGTACTGCGTTATGGCCACCCCAAGAAACTAAGACACTGACCTTAAGTAAATCCCTTAGGCTTTCTGAGCCAAAGACCTCTGTGCAAAAAGGCATTATTTAATTATCCACTAAGATGAAAGAGCCCATCAGTGATCTCTGGAGGAAAGATTGGCAGATGTTATTAGAATTTGACAGGGAAATCAACTCTGTGCATCACACTTAGTGATGATATGAAGAGAGGTGCCGGGCTGGGTCCACGAGTTTTCTCATGTTCACGGGTTTGTTTCATTCTTCTGCAGCACATGCATTCACACACAAGGCTGGCAGTGGCTACCATAACCTCCCACGAGGACACATCAGCTCTTACCTTTGCCCTAGTAAGCACAGTAATTTTCATCCAGGGAATGAACCCAGTTCTTTGTCCAAAGGGATGATAAATGCAGAACAATCTCAGTCAAAGTCTATTTAAAGAAATAGATAGACTTTCCCCAAACCCTCCTTTCCTTGATAATCTGACCTGTTTTTCCCCCATGTCAGCTTGTAACAGCAACTCATATTGCAAAGACAACTGCAAATTCTGGACTATTCTTGTTACTTCAAGTTCAGCCAATAGCTGCTGTTTTGCCTAGCTGCTTTTTTAAAAACTTTTGCCGCTTTCCAGTGTTGAAGAAACTGATGTGATGAGAATGAGAAGAAATTATTATTTGTTAAAAAAAAAAAAGAGAGAGAGAGAGAGAGACAAAAACAGAAATGACAGTGATCACTTCTACAGGGTGTCCCAAAAGTCTCCCCCAAAGTCGCCATACATAGGGAAAATGGGAAATGGCAGCTACATGTATGTTTATTTACAAAACATTCATTACAAAATTGTATAATATATGCACAGAATATCCTCTAGGTATTTGTCCACCACTTTGTAAAATTTTTTTTTTTTTTTTGCATTTTTCTTTTTTTTTTCCCTCTTTTTTTTTTTTTTTCTTGTTGGGGATTCATTGAGGGTACAATAATCCAGGTTACACTGATTGCAATTGTTAGGTAAAGTCCCTCTTGCAATCATGTCTTGCCCCCATAAAGTGTGACACACACCAAGGCCCCATCCCCCTCCCTCCGTCCCTCTTTCTGCTTTTCCTCCCCCCCGCATAACCTTAATTGTCATTAATTATCCTCATATCAGAATTGAGTACATAGGATTCATGCTTCTCCATTCTTGTGATGCTTTACTAAGAATAATGTCTTCCACTTCCATCCAGGTTAATACGAAGGATGTAAAGTCTCCATTTTTTTTAATAGCTGAATAGTATTCCATAGTATACATATAACACAGCTTGTTAATCCATTCCTGGGTTGGTGGGCATTTAGGCTGTTTCCACATTTTGGCGATTGTAAATTGAGCTGCAATAAACAGTCTAGTACAAGTGTCCTTATGATAAAAAGGATTTTTTTTCTTCTGGGTAGATGCCCAGTAATGGGATTGCAGGATCAAATGGGAGTCCTAGCTTGAGTGCTTTGAGGTTACTCCATACTTCCTTCCAGAAAGGTTGTACTAGTTTGCAGTCCCACCAGCAGTGTAAAAGTGTTCGCTTCTCTCCACATCCATGCCAGCATCTGCAGTTTTGAGATTTTGTGATGCGGGCCATTCTCACTGGGGTTACTTTCAAGATTTGGAGAAAATGATTCTGCGTTTTGTATGGAACCGGAAAAAACCCCGTATAGCTAAGGCAGTTCTTAGTAATAAAAATAAAGCTGGGGGCATCAGCATACTAGATCTTAGTCTGTACTACAAAGCCATAGTAGTCAAGACAGCATGGTACTGGCACAAAAACAGAGACATAGACACTTGGAATCGAATTGAAAACCAAGAAATGAAACTAACATCTTACAACCACCTAATCTTCGATAAACCAAACAAGAACATACCTTGGGGGAAAGACTCCCTATTCAATAAATGGTGTTGGGAGAACTGGATGTCTACATGTAAAAGACTGAAACTGGACCCACACCTTTCCCCACTCACAAAAATTGACTCAAGATGGATAAAGGACTTAAATTTAAGGCATGAAACAATAAAAATCCTCCAAGAAAGCATAGGAAAAACACTGGAAGATATTGGCCTGGGGAAAGACTTCATGAAGAAGACTGCCATGGCAGTTGCAACAACAACAAAAATAAACAAATGGGACTTCATTAAACTGAAAAGCTTCTGTACAGCTAAGGAGACAATAACCAAAGCAAAGAGACAACCTACACAATGGGAAAGGATATTTGCATATTTTCAATCAGACAAAAGCTTGATAACTAGGATCTATAGAGAACTCAAATTAATCCACATGAAAAAAGCCAACAATCCCATATATCAATGGGCAAGAGACATGAATAGAACCTTCTCTAAAGATGACAGACGAATGGCTAACAAACACATGAAAAAATGTTCATCATCTCTATATGTTAGAGAAATGCAAATCACTTTGTAAAATTTTATACTAAATATTTTGTCAATGTACTTTACAATGTGAGGAGGGTTTGATGAGAGAGGTGGGGAGCATTTTCCACTACAGAACCTACCATTGGTGCCTTACTAATTGAGGAAGGAGATGCTTTCCTCAGCATGGTCTAGAAGAGGATTATATTAAGAAATAAGTAAATAGGGTGGCGCCTGTGGCTCAGTCGGTAGGGCGCTGGCCCCATATACCGAGGGTGGCAGTTTCAAACCCGGCCCCAGCCAAACTGCAACCAAAAAATAGCCGGGCGTTGTGGCAGGCGCCTGTAGTCCCAGCTACTTGGGAGGCTGAGGCAAGAGAATTGCTTAAGCCCAGGAGTTGGAGGTTGCTGTGAGCTGTGTGAGGCCACGGCACTCTACCAAGGGCCATAAAAGTGAGACTCTGTCTCTACAAAAAAAAAAAAAAAAAAAAGAAATAAGTAAATAAATAACAAGATGTGCCATATAATAAAGTAACAGGTAATTCTGGAAGTAGGACATTTTAAAGGCTGTTGAGTTCAGTAAAACAGGATATGGGAAACATATCTGGAAAACAGTGGATCAATAATAAAATGATTACAAAATAAAGTGGGGGTAGGGAGGAGATCTTTGACACCTGGAAGAGTCACAATAGTAGGTAGGGAAATAGGACTAGAAAATCAAGCATCTGTATCTTAAGTACATGGACAGCAGAGATGCCTGCCATGCTACACAGACTTTTGTTGTTGTTGTTGTTGTTGTTGTTGTTGTTGTGAGACAGAGTCTCACTCTGTTGCCCAGGCTCAAAGGCCATGGCATCAGCCTAGTTCACAGCAACCTCAAATTCCTGGCTTCAAGCAATCCTCCTGCCTCTGCCTCCCAAGTAGCTGGGACTACAGGGACCTGCCACAATGCTCAGATAGTTTTTTCTATTTTTAGTAGAGATGGGGTCTTGCTCTTGCTCAGGCTGTTCTCAATCCTGAGCATAAGTGATCCTTCTGCCTCCCTGAGTGCTAGGATTACAGGCCTGAGCCACCATGCCACGGCATGACGCCATGACATTCTACCAAGAAAGTGAGACTCTGTCTCAAAGAAAAAAAAGTCACGGGTACCCCATAAGTATGCACAAGTATTATGCACCCATAATAATTATAAACAAAAAATAAAAGTAAATAAAATATTTTGAATTGAAAATAAAAGAAACTCTAGGAAAGATGAAAAGTAAATGTAATCAGAATGTTGAACTGACCCTGTAATAAACAGAACCATGCTGATTTTCAACCTTTAGAACCAATCTAGAGATAATGTATGAAGAACTAAGCTTGGTTACAGAAGAAAATGTAAATAACTTTGACGGTGACAGTGTAAAAGGCAAGTGTGGGAGGATAAGTATTAAAAGGTGGAAGGAGGAAGGTCAGTTGTGGGAAAGGCTGGGGGTATCTTTTGATAATGATGGACTCACAAAATCTGGCTATAGTTGATGAGCAAGAAATAGTAGTGTTTATATACTATAGTGTTAAAGCTACAAGTGTAACTTACTGAGCAATCATAAATAGCAATATGATTTTACATATTGCAAGAATGAGAAAGTGAAGAGTATGATGAGCAGATCCCAATAGACAGTGACAAAAGTGATTTCAAAACAATAGACCAGACAGCACTGACCTGGAAGAGTGTGTTAGAGGCAGACAATGAAGGTGGAGGGGTCTTTGTGGGTGTGGAAGCGGCGGTCCTGGAGGCTGCCCTTGGGAAGCTGTAGGCCTGGCTGGAGCTCATGGGCTTCATGGTCGCCATCCTTCTGCCACCCTTACTCACATGTCTTGTCTTAGTCTCTGATCAGTGACTAGTAGGCACAGGGTTGGTGCTGGATTCATGAGGTGCTCCAAGAGAAATTTAACTGCCGTATGGGAAATCCATAGACATCACGGTACAGCAGGATGGTGTTGAAGATGGGGGGGACCAGGACACCTGAGTGTCTGCAGAACCGTCACTAACAAGATGGGTGAACTTGGCCAAATCACTCTACTGCTGGAAGTCTCATTTTCCTGAGAAACGAATAAGCCTACACATGTATCTCTGAATATTCTTGGCACTAAGGAAAGCTTTGAAAATCTGATGAAATAAATTCATAGGCTCGGACTCACAGAAAACACATTTTTGTACTTAAATATTTGTCTATCTCTGAAAGAAACAAAAATATGAAAATATAGGTGATCACAGATTTACCCCTCTTTTCACACTCTAAAGAAGTTACTGTATTTTTCTACTTTCCCTGGATCTTTGTTATACAGCTCAGGGTAACATGCAGAAAGGAGAATTGGAAGTAACAGGAGAGGCCAGATAGATCTACCTAAGAGAGGTCAGGATGCTGATGTGGAAGAGAAAAAATAATAGATCTGGGGTAGACAAAATGTACTTTATCAAACTTAAAAACTTTTGTGCTTCTAAAGACAGCATCCAGGAAGTGGAAAAACAACCCATGGAACGGGAGAAGACATTTGCAAATCAGGTGCTGGTATCCAGATTGTATGAAAAGCTCTTACCAACTCAAGAATAAAAAGACAGATGACCCAATTTAAAAATGGACAAAGGATTCGAATAGACAGATTCTAAAGGAAGGTATACAAATGTCCAATGAGCTCATGAAAACATTCACTGTCATTACTCCAATTTATCATTAAGGAAATGCAAGTCAAAACCCTCGATGAGATACGAATTTTTACAAAACCACCAGGATGGCTATGATGAAAATAATGGACAGTAACAAATGTTGACAAAGATGTGGAGAAATTGGAGCTTTCAGACATTGCTGGTGGGGGATGTAAACATGTCTTAGCCACTGTGAAAATAGTTTGGCATTTCCTCAAAAAGTTAAACATAGCAGCTAGGTGCAGTGGCTCACACCTGTAATCTTAGCACTATGGGAGGCCAAGGCAGGAGGATCCCTTGAGCTCTGGAGGATCCCAGTCTAAGTATGAGCAAGACTCCAACTCTACTAAAAAAATAGAAAAATTATCCAGGCATTGTGGTGTGTGCCTATAGTCCCAGCTACTTGGGAGGCTGAGGCTGGAGGATCACTTAAGCCCAGGAGTTTGAGGTTGCTGTGAGCTAAACTGATGTCATGGCACTCTAGCCTGGGTGACAGAGTGAGATTCTGTCTCAAAAAAAAAAAAAAGTTAAACGTAGAATTAAACCCAGTAGTTCTACTCCTAGGTATCTATCCAAGATCTACACAGACAGACAGATTGGTGGTCGCCAGGGTTTGGGAGTAAGGAATATGGATTTGGGTTTCTTTATGGGGTGACAAAAATGTTCTGGAATTAGTAGTAATGGTTGCAAAATCTTAGAAATATAACGAAAGTCCCTGAAATGTACACTACTAAAAGGTAAATTTCCTGGTGCATGAATTATATCTCAACCCTCCCCCCAAATAAATCAACCTGGGGTCATGGAGGGAGAGAAGGAATGTGGATGACAAGAAGCCATCAGAAAGTTTTGAAGAATGGAGGAAAGCAGTCCAAGGCACCTGCCTGGTACAGGAAAGATGGGTGGGTAAACAGGATTTGGGGGGAGTTTGATGTGTATTTGGGGTACAGTCCCACCTTTTGTTACTTATTCTAGAAACTCCAGAAATTATATATTTTTAAAGGATTTTGGAACTGGATTTGTGATTTGAGGACAGTGAGACTGAACTGAGACTTATTTGGGTTGATACATTCATTCAGTCAACAAATGAGCATCCACTGAGTACCAGGCCCTACTCTGTGGGCTCTGGGTGCACGGATGACAGGATGAAGTGCCGTCCTCCTGGAACTTACAGTCCTGTGAGCGTGTGTGCGCGCGCGCGCATGCGTGCAGAATGGGAGCTCAGGTACAGACTTGATGAAAAAACC
This sequence comes from Nycticebus coucang, assembly GCF_027406575.1. Lineage (NCBI taxonomy): Eukaryota > Metazoa > Chordata > Mammalia > Primates > Lorisidae > Nycticebus > Nycticebus coucang. The sequence goes on along the minus strand of NC_069786.1, from coordinate 119,977,173 downwards.
GCATATATGATAATTTCAAGTGGTGTTAAGAGTGATAGGATTTGAAGCCTCCATTTGTGGGTTCATGGGAGCTTAAAGCTCATAAATTTAAAGACCCCAGACTTAGAATCCTGAATAAGATAACCCCTAAATATCCCTTTTATCTAAAAAAAAAATCTTCAATTCGTGGAACAGGTATGAAAGATATAAAAGTGACAAGTGCTTTAAATTAAACCTCGGTAACATAATATGTCAATAATTTGGAACCTGCCAGTTTGGAATTCATGTTAATGTGAAGATGGGCTGGGCTAAGAATTAGTTTTTTATATTTATCAATGAAAAAAACAAACAATGTTAAAGTCAAACTGCTAAACTAACTTCTTCAATCAACTCACAGGCATGTCACCCTGGTCTGCTGTGCCCCCAGGCATTGAGAGACACGTGGGGGATTCTGAGACTGGACTGAACTTTGGTGATGACGCAGTAACGACCTCAATGCCTGCATTGTACAGAGGAGGAAATTGATACTCAGGAGCTCAGGGGACTTGGCCGAGTTTCCCCAGTTCGCTAGTCACAGAGCTGGGATTATAGTCCAGGCGCCCTAATTCCTGGTTCAGTCAAAAGCATTCATTTAAAAATAATTGATGTGTTAATAGAATATTGTCTATTTACTAAACCAAGAACCTAAAGTGCCCTCTGAAACAATATATTACTTCCTATTTTTGCTGCTATCAGAAAAGTATAATCAGGGATGCTCTGGAGATGGGGAGGGAGCAGAGCTGTTCAGGCCAGATTTATTGAGGGAACAGTAACCTGCCTAGGCAGTTGTAAGATGGCATCTGGGCCCATGGGACAGTTAGAGACCCCTGTTACATGGGGCGGAGAGGGAGGGCTTTGGTGAGTTAGGGTCCTTTGGCTCAAACTTTGAAGGTGGGGATAACAAGGTCCTTTGTACCTTTTGTCTTAAGAGGAGGGGAGGGAGAGGGTTTGTGTAGGGCCACCTTAGGGCCCCCCAACTCAATTAACAGTAATGAAACAGCATTTTGGTGTCAATGTCATTTGTTCAGCTTCTCTATGAAATAACACGTCACTTCTTAATTCTGTTTTATCAAGTCGCAATAACGATGGTTTGATTCTTTTTCATTCACTCAGGACTATACTTAGAACCATTAGGAATGGGAACATCATTTCCATATAAACTCCGGCCTCGAAAAGCTAAAAATTCAGGGGAGCAAATAAGATGTGCTCACAGATAGTGATAATGTAGGGTTCCTCTTGTAACTCCATTAGAAGGCTACCATTGTCGCAAGGTTCCAGAGGAGCCAGGTCACTCTGCTTGGGAGAACTAGGAAAGAAGAAAAATTCATTCTGACTTTACAAAGCTTTGGATAAATAATACTTTGAGTTAATAGAAACTGTTGAAATCCTTAGACAACAGTAAGTATATAAATTACAAAAGAAAACCAGTAATGTCCTTTAAAGCATACGAACAAACTATCCTTGTTTAATCCCAGGGCACATGTTTTTAATTGATTGCTGAGATTTTTAGAACTCTTAACCAATACTCTGGGCAAATATCTTTAATGGCACTCAAATCGACATTCATTATGTTTATACCTTAGGATAAGATCAAAACACTTAAATTTAGTTCTCTGTAAATGGATACCTCTAGGTTTCATATTTTAAGTTGCAGTTGCAATTGTGCAGGGATCACAATTGTGCAAGGATCACTGAAATGACAGGGCTTTTAATGAGAGTCGGTCATTTGCAATGGAATAAATGCTTCAAAAGAAAACACAATTCAGGTTTATTAAGTGATGATTTACGAATAGTAAAGTTCTTATTTTCTAAGCACAGTTTTATGAGTTGTGATGAATGGAAAGCTTGTGATTCCCACAGTTATCAGTCCACTAAAGAGTTTTGAACTGCACAGAGGGGTGCAGGCTAGGAATGAGTAATAACAGAAAGCAAACATTTCACCATGCCCTGTGCACCCCGGCAGTAGGGTTCACCCTTTACATCAGTGGTTCTCAACCTGTGGGTCGTGACCCCTTTGTAACAATGAAAATACATCGCAGCATTAGTAAGGTTGAGAACCACTGCTTTACATGAATAATCTCAACTACTTCTCCCATTCCCATAGAAAAGGTACTTTTACAATCTCTACTTTACAGATGAGGAAACTCCATCTTATGAAGCTGAAGCTTCTGGGTCAACATCACACACCCAGGAAGTGGGTCCCAACCTGGACTCTGCAGGGTTGACCACGCTGGGGACAAGTTTCATCCATTCCTGCCTCTGTCATTGACTAGTTCTACGATTTGGGAAAACTGATTTGTCCTGTTAAGGCTTCAAGTTTCTCACCTGCATAAAGAGAAAGTTGGGCCCACCCGCTATTCCCCAGATGCCTCTAATTCTCTACCAGAGGCCCACTATCCCAGTCCCCAAGTAGAAATAAACATTCTGACCAGCAGTAGCCCCATGGCTGAGCGTCTCAGACTAATTGCCCCAGAAGTCAAAGAAATAAGTAGAAATGCCACGTATGCTTGGACGTAGCCCAGCCTTTCTCTACCCTGGGCAGCTGGCACAGGGGACGAGTACAAGGCCATCCAGTGAAGTTCAGGAGGCTAAAGAAACACATGGTGAGGAAGAACATTCAGCTTCAGTCCAGTAGAACAATGTGGCCACTGTCTTCTGTGCTGGCTCCTCTGGTCTTGTCACATCTCTGCAGACCATGGACAAAGAAATTTGAGTTGGCTGAGCCGCCCTGGTTCTCTGGGATTACATCACATCACCCCATTTGCTTCCTCCTCCCACCACCTTCTTTCGGCAATGAAAGTCCATTATTGTCAGGTAAACGCAGAGGGCAGTGTAAACTGAGAAAGCGGAGGCAGACTTGTAAGGATGCCTGTTCTCTGCAGCAGCAGAGTGAGTCTGGAGATATCGCTCCAAATTCTGACTCTGCCACCAAATGACTGTGCCGACTGGGATCCACTGTCCAGGATCTAAGGTCCCGTTTCTACATTTGGAAGATGAGATGAATAATGACTTGGAAATACTCCTGTGAAGACCAAGAGAGAGTGCACCTGGACGCCGTAGTGAACCCCAGAGCGTGGCTCCCGGGTGCATTTTTCTTGATGGCACTTGGAGTAAAGAATTATGTTAGCACAGTGTACTGGGGGCCAATAGGTAAGGAGGCCCAAAGGAGTTTCAGCAGCAGCCCTAGAGATCCCTGCCACCCCCAGTCTCCTCTTGGTGACCTCCAGGACGGAGGGATCAAAACTCATCACACTTGTAACATCTGTGTGTCAAGGCACACACTTCTTCAGATGTTTTGTTGGAAACTTTCATACAAATGTATGAATGTAAGAATGATGGTAGTGAGATGAGTGAATCATTTTACTTCCCTTCACTCAGTTGCTATAGGGGACACTGCCTGATCACTAAGGCTGTAATAAAATTTAAAAAAATAGCACAATGCCAATTCACATTGGTATTTGGACCAATGGTGAAAGTAGAAATTCTGTCAGTTGCCAAAAAATAAAAATTAAAAAATAAATAAACAGAAAGACAGATTGACCTTGGATTTACCATTCTTGCATCACAGGGAGATTTGAATTAGACGTAACCTGTATTGGTTTGGGATTTATTGATGCCAGTGCTTTGGACTGATGTCTTCGGAATTCCTTTGGAATTGCCTCAGGGTTTACCAGATGACTGCACAGAGCTCCAAATTGACACCACCACTCTGTTCAAAGCCCCTAAACAGACTTACTTACATCTTACTAGCCAGAACTGGGTCGCAGGGGCACACTTGGCCCAGAGGAAAACTCAGAAAACAAGGATCCAACTTGTGTAATAGGACATCAGCCAGGGAGAAGGGGTTTTTAAGAATTCAGTTAGTAGTATCCGACTACAGCTATGCAAAGCATTTCTAATTACAACTTAGAAAAGCAAGTCTTCATTTCCCAATGTCATCTAAACACATTGAATTCCTATTATTAAAATATATAAATAAAATTAAAAAACAGAGCATCTGCAGTTTCTACAACACCTGCCAACCTTCGGCAGACATTTGGCAGCTTGGTCTATAATGGTTTACTCAGATTTCTCAAAATAGGAATTCCCACATTCCCTCCTGAAATTTCCAGGATTCTTTTAACTGCCTCAGCTCTTCAGTTCATGAATTCCTTTGTAAACTGCCTTGTCTCTGAGGTCTGTGGCTGCTGCTCTTTGCATTAATTACTTCACATGGGGATTTCTACGTTTACGTCTCACCATCTTGCTGGCGAATAGGCTTTCAGATATGGGGTATTCGAATTTCTTATTAAAGTGTAAGTTACTTTAAAATAAATATTAAAATCAATACAAATGTTAAAATACATTTTAATGTGATCGTAGACATGGCTAATACGTCAAACAGCACTGGCTTATCATGAGAAGCAGCCATCTTCTGCCTCACCCTCAATTCCCACTTCCAGAATGAATAATTTTCAACTCATTTAGAATTTCCAAACTACATGCATGAACTGCTACTTCATTTTTTAATTTGAGACATCGTCTGCTGCCTCTCTCCAGCACAACATGAGAATGTGGGTTCCTCACATTACTGCTATTTTCCCCTCCGCCCATCATCTCCCTATAGTTATGTCACTTTCTTTTTTAATGGTTTTTACATCTTCCTTTTTCCATGCATTCTGTTGTTTTACTGTTGCAAAATTTTCCTTTATCTCTCCAAAACTATAATTATCATTTTCTGAAGTTTTCTCCTGCCGTCTCCACCTCTCCTGGGTTCCTTGTCTTGTATTTCTTTCCTGTTGAAGCCTTTCTTGAAATGGCTGGTGATTCTTGGATGTCCCTTTACTGCCAGTGACAGCTGAGTGGCAGCTCTGTGTGCATAGACAGTTGTTCATTGGTGGGCTTCACTATGGTGTGACAGATGGGGACCCACAACGATCGGAACCTGGCAGGTCTGTGTGGGTTAGTCAGTTTCCCCAAGGAGGACCTCTCCAATCTCCTACTAGAGGAATATAAAATTGGCTTACCATAATGACAGAAACCAAGTGTGGGATTGGAGATTCACCAATCAGTAGGAAGGTTTCTGCTAAATATATCAGATGCCGTTTCACCACGATCTCCTTCAGTTGAGCCTTGTGCCCTAGAGCTCAGAGGTTCTCTAAAATTTCCAAAAGCAAAGCTCTTGCACCTATTCTGTTAGGGGCTGGACTTGCTGGAGGAGCTACAGCAGGAAATCTGAGCTCGACTGCTGCTTCCAGAGACTTCCCACTCCTCCCTCCAGAGCTGGCCTTTCCACCTCCAGCCTTCGGAGATGGGTGGTGTCTCCTGCGGCTCAGCCTTTTTGAGATTCTGTGGTGGGTGGGAATTGGCTTACTTCTTCCTGGCCTCTCCCCTTCAACTCCCTCTAACATTAAGTCTCTGCTTTTTCTGCTCTGCCAAGTCAGTTTCCATTTGTCCATCTGTTTTTCGTTTTGCAAATTAGTGTTGACACCACTGTCTCCTCCTACTCCCCTCCTGTTCTCTTTGGGACTTTTTGATTTTTTCCATTTTTATTCCTTTGTTCTCATTCAGGGGAGTTTCATGAAGGAATAAATATTAATGTAAGCATTCAATTTGTGAACGTAACTGAAAATAATGAATGTTTAATTTGTAGGTGTCCAATTTTAGCTGGTGTATGTCCCCCCATTTGTGTGTGTGTGTGTGTATTTAGAGAGACAAAACAAAAAATGTATTTATGTCCTAGGTGAGAGAAAGACTATACTTTCCGGCTTCTCCTGCAGAGTGCTGTACCATGTGACTAAGCTCAGGCCAATATGGTGAAAATGTATGTGACATGTGTCACTTCTGAGCCTTGGTCTTAACATACAACTCTGTGTTTCTGTGGTCCTGCCTTCCGTTTTCCCCATGGGCTGGATTGTGGATGTGGGAGCAGACAGCTTCAACTGGGTGTATAAAGACAGGAGAAGGAACTTGGGTCTTTGAGTGAACACATAAAACAGAGCCACCCCCCATCCTGGACCATTGACCTGTACACATTACAAAGTAATTATATGTGAGAAAGAAGAAATCAGCTTCATTGTCAGGCCTATTTTAAGGTCTATTTTTTTTTTTTTTTTGTAGAGACAGAGTCTCACTTTACCGCCTTCAGTAGAGTGCCATGATGTCACAGGACTCTCTATTTTTAAAGTACAGCTAAGCCTGTACTTAATGCAAGCCTGTTCAGTGGTTCCCGAAGTGAGTCTATGGATAAGATACATTTCTATTGCCTAGAGCAATGGTTCTCAACCTGTAGGTCGTGACCCCTTTGGGGGTCGAATGACCCTTTCACAGGGGTTGCCTAAGACCATCAGAAACCACGTATTACAGTTACAAAGTAGCAACACCTGAAGTAGCAATGAAAATAATAATAGTTTTATGATTGGGGGTCACCACAACATGGAACTGTATTAAAGGGTCCCGGCACTAGGAAGATTGAGAACCACTCTACTAGAGTGATCTTAAAAATACCTGGAATCCCAGACCCCACTCTGGCATCCTGATTCAGTCTGTCCAGGGTACAGTTTAGAAATATTTTTATCTACCTAGAATTTTCTGATAAGTATTAACATTATGAGCCACTGACTTTGTCCAACTTACTGTAGAACATTTACCTTACATCCCATACTTTTCTCACTCATTTTTTTTTGAGTCTCCACATTGTCTTCTTGACTTCTTGCTTAAAATCAAATGTAATAAGCATTCCAATTGTATGTGAAATCATCACATTGTACCCCATAAGTGCATTAATGTATACATTAAAAAAAAAAAGAAATCTGATGCTTCACACATGTATGCAAGTTTATCACCAAAGAATGGCCAAGGTGGAGAAAGCAGACCATTATACCACAAAGTCTTCGTGGAGATGTATATATATAATTTGTGTCTATGTGTTTAAGTAGATATAAAAATATATCCCTAAATAAAATAGTATTGCTCTTACTAAAAAGTAAAAAAAAAATAATCAAATGTAAATGTCATTTAGTAAACAATTATTTTTGTCTTTCCAGAATTTATTCATGCTGATGTTCCTTCAGGGAAGTGCTTGTCTTCTGTTCTCCATCCATGTGGTTCAGACAAACTAGCTAGCCCCACCATATCCCCTGCCTCTGGGCACACACAGCCCCGGCCAGGCCAGGCAGCACATTCCAACCTCTTGACCATACTGATGGATTCAAATATCGAAACACCATCCAAGTCAGTTCAGTGGGACCCAATCCTAGAGGAAAGAAGCTGTGACTCCTCTGGGAATGCTGACCAAGTGGGAAGTGGTCATCTTATCACCAAGAAGGGAGTCTGAGAGTGAAGTCGACGCAGTGACGAGGAGATAGATGGAGAAAGACTGCATTCTGCTGATTTCATGTCAGCATCTGCATCCGTGCCTGAATCCCTGGACTTTCAGCTATGTAACTCAACAAATTCCTTGTTCAAGAAGGAGTGTACCCTATTGTGTATGCCATAGAAGCCAACCATTTTAAATTGCACATTTATGGACACTCTGTGTATAGTATATACGCATACATGTACTATTATATATTTATGTTATATTATTATATCAAATCATATATTGTATATTATATACAAATACTTATACATATATACACTATAAAATATAAAATTAACTGTCAATGTCAAAAATAAAAAGTTTCTAAGGAAATGAACAGTGGAATGTCTCACTTTGTCACCCTTGGTAGAGTGCTGTGGCGTCACAGCTCACAGCAGCCTCAAACTTTTGGGCTCAAATGATTCTCTTGCTTCAGCCTCCCGAGTAGCTGGGACTACAGGCGCCTGCCACAATGCCTGGCTATTTCTTTGTTGCAGTTTGGCCAGGGCTGGGTTCAAACCCGCCACTCTCAGTATATGGGGCCCATGCCCTACCCACTGAGCCACAGGCATTGCCCGAACAGTAACATTTTAGAGATATTTTTTAAAAAGAAAAATCATTAGCTCAACATAGCTAACACATCACTCTCCTGTTTCAAATAGTAGCAAGGGTAGTTTTATCTCTGAACTTTCATGAAGCCTATACGAACTGATCTTTGAGCAACGACATAATTGTCTGTGTTACAATTTCAATTAATTTTCTGGTAACTGTTCTAAACTCCAGAGCTTTCTCCAGTAGGGCATGATTCAGTTTTGCAAGCACTACAGGATGATTTAAAACAAACTGTGTGAAATACATAAGGTCTCCTGGCAGATTTTCTGTGTTAAAGGTATTTGGCAAACTTTAATTTGCTCTTGAGAAAGAACATGATCTGGAAGCAGGCTTTTCTTGTTGTTCTCAGGAAAATTAAAGTGGGTCTGATAGATTGAGCTTGTCATCATCTCACAATTTTCTAAATTCAAGCCACAGAGACTATATGCATAGTGCTGTGACTGGGCCTCTTAAAGCCATTCACGTGGGGCTGGAGATGGCGAACTGTGGCTGCCTGGCTTGCTTTCATCTATCTAGCCTGTGAGCTAAGAATGGTTTCCCATTTTTAAATGATTGAGGAAAGACCAAATGAAGATTAATATTTCGTGAAAATTATGTGAAATTCAAAACTGTGTCCATAAATAAAGGGTTTTGTTTTGTTTTTTATTTTGGGGGGATGGGCAGAATCTTACTTTGTCACCCTCGGTAGAGTGCTGTGGCATCATAGCTCACAGCAACCTCAGACTCTTGGACTCAAGTAGTCCTCTTGCCTCAGCCTTTGGAGTAGTTGAGACTACAGGTACCCACCACAACACCCAGCTATTTTTAGAAATGGTTTCTCACTCTGGCTCAGGCTGGTCTCGAACTCCTGAACTCAAGCAATCCACCCACCTTGGCCTCCCAGAGTGCTCGGATTATAGGTGTGAGCCACTGCACCAGGCGACATAAATAAAGTTTTAATAGAAGACAGTTACATTTTCTGGCCACCATCAAAGGAGATTTGATTGAGATCACTGTTTCATCACAGTCAGCCTTACTGACCATGTATTAATTACGAATTCTGCAGATACAAGAAGTATGTGGCGCCTGCGATGTTTCTTACTTTGTTATAGGGTGGTGGAGGGGTTGCTGATAATAATAGTACAGAGTGTTATGAAATAAAGTTACCCCCAAACACACACACACACACACAAAAAGAAGACAGTTACATTCATTTGTATATTATCTATGGCTGCTTTGGCAGTAGAATGGCAGAGCGGTCATGGTAACAGAGAGCAAATGGCCAGCAAAGCCTATGATATTTACTACCTTAATCATTATAGAAAAAGTTCACTGACTCCTGCAATAAAGAATGAAAAGCCAAATACTTCCCCAGCCACAGTCGTGGCTGAGAGTGATCCATGTGACTCAGTTCCCACCAGTAAGATGTCTCAAGGGAAGTCTGCAAGAGGGATTCTGGGAAAGAAGGGTGCTTCCTCGTGAAAGAGGAGAGGGTCCCCTTCCTCCTCCTCCCTGCATTAGACACAGATGTGATATCTGGAGCTGTGGTGACATTTTCTGCCACCAAAATGAAACAAGCATGAGGGTGACAGCCTTCCTGGTCAATATATTACTGGGTATATATTAGTTAAAGACCCAGTGTGTTCTTCTCTCTGGAGTTGGAATCAATTTGAAGAAATCTATAGTTTCTCTAAACCTAGTCTGAACAACGGTCGCTGGGAGAGAAACATTTAATTGGATCCTCTCGTGAGAAACGTTCTGTTTCTTTAGGAATTTGACTGTGCTCACATAACCCCAGATTCCAACTGAGAGGAGTTCAACCTCAGCCCGGTGTAAATCTGCTAAGGTAGTTGGAGTGAGAGGCATATAAAAACAAATTTAGGAAACTGCGTTCCAAGATTAAATGTAATCTTTCACTGGGGCAGACATGTAAACTTAACAGTGATTGCCAACTCACTACTCAGTGAACTTTCTGTGTAAGAGAGAAAATTTTATTATTGTGAGGGAATACTCAATTGGAATTTGATATTCTTCTATTCAATTTTCATTTTTATTAAGTTTCACAAGTGGCAATTAGATCATCGTATCTCTAACAGAGCCATTCCACTTATGGTTCTTTAGGAACAAGATATAAATAAATAAGATTTACAAATATATTTAATAAGTAAAAAGTCAAACAAAAAAATATAAACTTAGAGTAAATGCTATATACAGATCAGAGGATTTCCTAATATTACAAACCACTAAGTATATCTTAAGTTTTAAAAGTCACAAGGCCCAGGCACCCCTTCCTTAAAAATACGTATAGGAGGAATTTTCTCCTTGTAGAAAGAGAAACCAAAGCCCAATAAGATGGAAAACTCTCTCCATAGGTCACGGGCTCTTAGGGAATAATTACTGTGGTTAGTTTTGAGGCCACTCAGGCAAGACTGCACATTGAGGGAAAAGAACAAGAGCTCGCCCAAATGGATGGAAACCTTCTAGAGCCTTAAGCCCATCATTCACACTCAGTTCCTAGTAACTGGGAAATTTCAGGATATCATAGGATATATAGCTAAGTTGAAATTGTTATTTTTCCAAAAATTAATTTAAAAGCTGCTCTCTGGAATATTAAAAATGAATGCCTCCCTACCACCCCTCCTTAAGGAGGAAAGAGCTGCTAGCTGGGCACTGGATACCAGGGACATATGGTATTTTTCACATGGGGGGACCAACCAGCCCACTTTGCCGGGAACTGAGGAGGTTCCTAGGATGAGTTTTCACTGCTAAAACCAGGAAAGCAAAGAAGTCAGTCACCTTACCTGACCCTTTCCCTGAGCTTTCCCTTAGTACTCACCTAAGTCTTCCTCATATTTGCATGGAGATTTCGTTCCTCCCACCTGATCCCCCAGCTGGAATGAATCTCGCCACATGCACTGGGTTGGGGCTGCTCTTAACGAAACTTGCTTCGTTCCCTCTCCTGTGAGCTATTTCTCTGAGTCCTGACAGGGGAGCACACGTGCCTTCCTTCTTTTCACTGAGTCAGTGCTTGATCACCGTTGTCCGACCAAAAGACCATCAGAGGACTCGGCCCTGAGCATCTGCCCCTACACTGCGTCCAGCCTACCTGCATTCAGCGGCCGAAACACAACTTTCAGCCTGGGCCTTCGCCCCTCTTAAAGAATCTGAATTGCTGGGAAATGCAGGAAATTCCGATTGAATCTAGGAACCCCAGACGAAGCTGAAAAGTCATTCTTCAGTGAATTCTTGCCAAGTAATTTTGGCAGAAAAAATATCCCTGAGGGATATTAGCACAAAACACATGACATACCCCAGATAGGGAATTAGACTGAAGTCACTGCAGCCCCGTGTTTTCCCCAAACTAGAGCCCAGAGCAAAGAGAAACCACAGGCAGGATGGAAGAGAAATTTCTCCTGTGAAATAATGGCCCTGGGGCAGTTTCTAAGCCCATCAAGATGTGGAAAGGGAGATAACCTCTGCCATAAAGACAGGCCAAAAGGATGTGGTCAGAGCTTCAGAGGGAGTCGGAAGTTCAACATCAATAGTTCCTGATGAAAAGTGTTTTCTCAGGCTGCCCATGGGCCACTTAGCCACACCTGCTTTGCATAACCTCTGTCATAGAGACATCTAACTTCAGTGACTGTAGTCAAATCATTCTGGTGATTTGTTTCATAGAACTTTCCACAGTCAGTGGAAATACATAGTTCTATATGTCACCTTACCTATGCAGATCTGAACACAAACGATTTTACTAGTTTGCTTTCATTTGACTATTGATCTTTGACCTAGTTGCTATGTCACCTATCCATTTGGCCTAATATCGGGAGTAGGGGGGTTTCCGTAATTTCCAGCTAAGATTTTCAACTGTCTAGATGTCTAGGTAAAAGACAGTGTATTCATAACAGAAATCAGGTATAATAACAAAAGTCCTTTCACAGCAGCTTGATAGGACTAAGATAAAAAAAAAAAAAATGTTTTTCTGGGACAGTTGTACTCTGTTGCCCAGGCTACACTGCTGTGGCTCAGAACTCCTGGACTCAAGCAATCCTCCTGCTTTAGCCTCCCAAGCAGCTGGGACTACAGGTGCCCATGATAATGCCCGACTAAGTTTTCTGTTTTCAGTAGGGATGGGGTCTCACTTGTGCTTAGGCTGATTTCAAACTCCTGAACTCAAATGATCCTCCTGCATCAACTTCCCAGAGTGCCAGGATCACAGGTGTGAGCTACTGCTCCCAGCTGTTAAGGTAAACTTTTAGAGCAGGAATCACTCCCTCAGAGTGCCAGGAAAGGACCAGTAAGAGGCTACACCTTCCTTGAGTGAGGCACCATTTCTCAGATAACATTTCACTGAGGCAGCACCAAATGCATTCTTGTCATTTGTGACTGAATGAATGATGGTTCTCTGGGACAAGGAAACCATGAAATGGGACCTGAAAGGTCCTGTAATAGAAGATAGATAATGTTTACCATAAAGTATACGCCTTCCTCTCCTTAACGTCTGTCCTTCCTCCTTATTACGGTTTCTTTTTTTGTTGTCTGTTTGCCTAAATTATTTTTTTTATTTTTATTACATCATAACTGTGTACATTAATGCATTTATGAGGTATAATGTGCTGATTTTATATTCAATTTGGAATGCTTACATCAAACTGTTTAGCATAGGCTTCACCTCTCTTACTTAATTGTTGCGTTAGGACATTTATGCTCTACTCTTAATGGATTTGACATGTACCCTCCCATAATGCACAATAGGTGAGGTCCCACCGATTACCCTCCCTCCCCCCTGCCATCCCCTCATGTTTCATTTCTGCCTTTTCAACTCTTCTGTACCTTCACTGTCCTGGGCAGAAAATAAGAGTTTCTTAGAGAGCAGTGCCTGTGGCTCAAAGGAGTAGGGTGCTGGCCCCATATACCAGAGGTGGCAGGTTCAAACCCACCCCTGCCAAAAAAAAAAAAAAGTTTCTTGAAAATTCAGCTTTCTTCTTTCACCCTTCTCATTCTTTTATTTATTTATTTTTTTATAATTAAATCATAGATGTGTACATTAATGTGATCATGGGGCACCATACACTGTTTTTTTGTTTGTTTGTTTTTTGTGGTTTTTGGCCCGGGCTGGGTTTGAACCCACCACCTCTGGCATATGGGACTGGCACCCTACTCCTTGAGCCACAGGCGCCGACCCATACACTGTTTTTATAAACAGTTTGCCACATTTTCATCACACTTGTTAACATAGCCTTCCTGGCTTTCTTTTTTTGTGTGTATGTTTCTTTTTTTTTTTTTTTTTTATTGTTGGGGATTCATTGAGGGTACAATAAGCCAGGTTAATACGAAGGATGTAAAGTCTCCATTTTTTTTTAATGGCTAAATAGTATTCCATGGTATACATATACCACAGCTTGTTAATCCATTCCTGTCATTTTCTTAGTTATTGCATTAAGACATTTATATTCTACATTTACTAAGTTTCACATGTACCCTTGTAAGATGCACCATAGGTGTAAACCCACCAATCACTCTCCCTCCACCCAGCCTCCCCCCTCCCTCCCCTTCCTCTCCCTTCCCCATATACTTAGGTTGTAACTGGGTTATAGCTTTCATATGAAATCCATAAATTAGTTTCATAGTAGGGCTGAGTACATTGGATACTTTTTCTTCCATTCTTGAGATACTTTACTAAGAAGAATATGTTCCAGCTCCATCCGTGTAAACATGAAAGAGGTAAAGTCTCCATCTTTCTTTAAGGCTGCATAATATTCCATGGTGTACATATACCACAATTTATTAATCCATTCGTGGATCGATGGGCACTTGAGCTTTTTCCATGAATTAGCAATTATGAATTGGGCTGCAATAAACATTCTGGCACAAACATCTTTGTTATGATGTGATTTTTGGTCGTCTGGGTATATTCCTAGCAGAGGAATTATAGGATCGAATGGCAGACCTATTTTTGGATCTCTAAGTGTTCTCCAAACATCTTTCCAAAAGGAATGTATTAATTTGCATTCCCACCAGCAGTGTAGAAGTGTTCCCTTTTCTCCACATCATGCCAACATCTCTGGTCTTGGGATTTTGTGATATGGACTAATCTTACTGGAGTTAGATAGTATCTCAAGGTAGTTTTGATTTGCATTTCTCTGGTGATTAAAGATGATGAGCATTTTTTCATATGTAGGTTGTGCGCCTGTCTTCTTCACAGAAGTTTCTCTTCAAGTCCCTTGCCCAGCCTGCAATGGGATCACTTGTTCTTTTCTTGCTTATGAACGTTTGAGTTCTTTATGAATTCTGGTTATTAAACCTTTGTCGGAGACATAACCTGCACATATCTTCTCCCATTCCGAGGGCTGTCTGCTTGCTTTACTTACTGTGTTCTTGGCTGTGCAGAAGCTTTTTAGTTTGATCAGGTCCCAGTAGTGTATTTTTGAAGCTGCTTCAATTGCCCGGGGGGTCCTCCTCATGAAATACTCGCCCAGACCGATTTCTTCAAGGGTTTTCCCTGCACTCTCTTCTAGTATTTTTATAGTTTCACGTCTTAAGTTTAAATCTTTTATCCAGTGAGAGTCTATCTTAGTTAATGGTGAAAGGTGTGGGTCCAGTTTCAGTCTTCTACAGGTTGCCAGCCAGTTCACCCAGCACCATTTGTTAAATAGGGAATCTTTTCCCCACTGAATGTTTTTAATTGGCTTGTCAAAGATCAAATAACAGTAAGTAGCTGGACTCATCTCTTGGTTCTCTATTCTGTTCCAGACATCTACTTCTCTGTTTTTGTGCCAGTACCATGCTGTTTTGGTCACTATCGATTTATAGTATAGTCTGAGGTCAGGTAGCGTGATTCCTCCTGCTTTGTTTTTATTTCTGAGTAATATCTTGGCTATTTGAGGTTTTTTCTGATCCATATAAAATGAAGTATTATTTTTTCAAGATCTTTAAAGTAGGACAGTGGAGCTTTAATAGGGATTGCATTAAAATTGTATATTGCTTTGGGTAGTATGGACATTTTAACAATGTTGATTCTTCTCAGTCATGAGCATGGTATGTTTATCCATTTGTTAACATTTTCAGCTATTTCTTTTCTTAGAGTTTCATAGTTTTCTTTATAGAGATCTTTCACGTCCTTTGTTAGATAAACTCCCAAGTATTTCATCTTCTTTGGCACTACTGTAAACGGAATAGAGTTCTTAAATGTTTTTTCAGCTTGACTATTGTTGGTATATATAAAGGCTGTTTATGAATGTTGATTTTGTAACCTGAGACGCTGCTATTTTCCTTGACCACTTCTAAGAGTTTTGTAGTAGAATCCCTGGTGTTATCCAGATATACAATCATATCATCACTGAAGAGCAAAAGTTTGATCTCTTCTGACCCTATATGGATACCCTTGATCGCCTTTTCTTCCCTATTTGCGATGGTTAAAACTTCCATTACAATGTTAAAGAGCAGTGGAGACAATGGGCAGCCTTGTCTGGTTCCTGATCTGAGTGGAAATTATTTCAATTTAACTCCATTCAGTATGATATTGGTTGTGGGTTTGCTGTAGATGGCCTCTATCAGTTTGAGAAATGTCCCTTCTATACCAATTTTCTTAAGTATTCTGATCATGAAGGGATGCTGGATATTATCAAAAGCTTTTTCTGCATCAATCGAGAGAATCCTACGGTCTTTGTTTTTTAATTTGTTTATGTGCTGAATTATATTTATAGATTTACATATATTGAACCAGCCTTGAGACCCTGGGATAAAACCGACTTGGTCATGATGTATAATTTGTTTGATGTGTTGCTGTATTCTGTTCGTTAGGATCTTGTTGAATATTTTTGCATCTATATTCATTAGTGATATTTGTCTATAATTTTCTTTTCTTGTTGGGTCTTTTCCTGGTTTGGGGATCAGGGTGATGTTTGCTTCATAGAACGTGTTTTGTAGTCTTCCTTATTTTTCTACATTTTGGAACAGGTTGAGTAATATAGGTACTAGTTCCTCTTTAAAGGTTTGGTAGAATTTTGACATGAAGCAATCTGGTACGGGGCTTTTCTTTTTAGGGAGATTTCGTATAGCTGATGCTATTTCAGAACTTGATATTGGCCTGTTCAACATTTCCACTTGATTCTGGCTAAGTCTCTTGGAAGGTGACGTGCTTCCAAGTATTGGTCAATTTCCTTCAGATTTTCATATTTCTGAGAATAAAGTTTCTTGTAATATTCTAAGGATTTTTTGAATTTCTGAGGAGTCTGCTGTTATTTCGTCTTTGTCGTTTCTGATAGATGAAATTAGAGATTTTACTCTTTTTTTCCTGGTTAGGTTAGCCAAAGGTTTATCTATTTTATTGATCTTTTCAAAAAACCAACTCTTTAATTTATTGATTTGTTGTATAATTCTTTTGTTTTCAATTTCATTTAATTCTGCTCTAATTTTGGTTATTTCTTTTCATCTCCTAGGTTTGGGGTTGGAATGTTCTCCTTCTACCAGTTGCTTGAGATGTCCCATTAAGTTGTTAACTTCCTCTCTTTCCATTCTCTTGAGGAAGGCTTGCAGTGCTATAAATTTCCCTCTCAGGACTGCCTTTGCGGTTTCCCAGGGGTTCTGATAATTCGTGTCTTCATTGTCATTTTGTTCCAGAAATTTGGCAATTTCCTTCTTAATCTCATCTTTGGCCCAGCTATCATTCAGCATAAGGTTATTTAACTTCCATGTTTTTGTATGAGTATGCAGATTCCTGTTGTTACTCAGTTCAACTTTTATTCCATGGTGGTCCGAGAAGATGCAAGGAATAATTTCTATTCCTTTAAATTTACTGAGGTTAGACTTGTGACCTAAGATGTGATCAGTTTTGGAGTGTGTTTCCTGAGCTGATGAAAAGTATGTGTATTCAGTTTTGTTGGGATGAAATGTTCTGTAGATGTCTGCTAAATCCAAATGTTGGATGGTTAGGTTTAAATCTAAAATTTCTTTGCTCAGCTTCTTATTGGAAGATCGGTCCAACACTGCCAAAGGAGTGTTGAAATCTCTGACTATTATGGAGCTGGAGGAAATCAAGTTGCTCATGTCTGTTAGTGTTTCTCTTATAAATTGAGGCACATTCTGGTGGGGTGCATAAATATTCATAATTGAAATGTCATCATATTGAGTATTACCCTTAACAAATATGAAGTGACCATTCTTATCCTTCCTTACTTTTGTTGGTTTAAAGCCTATTGTGTCTGCAAAAAAGAATTACAACACCTGCTTTTTTCTGATTACCATTTGCCTGAAATATGGATGACCATCCTTTCACCCTGAGTCTACATTTATATTGTAAGGTAAGATGGGACTCTTGTATGCACAAAATATCTGGCCTGAGTTTTTGTATCCAGTCAGCTAAACTTTGCCTCTTTAGAGGACAGTTTAAGCTGTTCACATTAATGGAGAATATTGATAAGTCTGGTAAAATTTTGGGTATCGAGTTTTTCAAAAGTCCAGTGGACATTTTTAATCCTTTCACCACTGTGGAAGTTGGAGTTTGATGAAAAGTTTCTGAATAGGTTTACTTTTGTGGTAGAGGATTTGGCTGGTCATTATGGAGGATAGGTCTGAGAATATCCTGAACAGCTTGTTTGGTTATGGCAAATTTCTTCAACATATGAATGTCATTAAAGTATTTAATTTCTCCATCATAAATGAAACTCAGTTTAGCTGAATACAGGATCCGGGGTTGAAAGTTATTTTGTTTTAGGAGATTAAAAGTCGATGACCACCCTCTTCTGGTTTGAAAAATTTCAGCAGAGAAATCTGCAGTCATTCTAATATTCTTCCCTTTGTAGGTAATGGATTGCTTCCATCTGGCTGCTTTCAGAATTTTCTCCTTCATATTAACTTTGGTGAAGTTAATTATGATATGCCTGGGGGATGTCTTATTCGGATTGAGTCGTGCTGGGGTTCTGAAACTGTCTGCTGTCTGAATTTAAGAATCTCTTGGCATGTCTGGAAAATTCTCTTTCATAATTTCATGGAGAAGGGCCTCTGTGCCTTGCAAGGCCACTTCATCACTTTCAGGGATTCCAATGAGGTAGATATTAGCCTTCTTCGAATTATCCCAGAGCTCTCTGAGAGAATGATTTGTTTTTGTTCTCCATTTCTCTTCCTCTTTGAGAGTTTGGGAGTGCTCAAAAGCTTTGTCTTCAATGTCACAAATCCTTTCTTCTGCTTGCTCCACTTTGTTACTGAGGGATTCTACTGTATTTTTCAGATTTTGAGGGCTGCAAATTCTTGCTTCAGTGCATCAAAATCTTTGGTGGTTTTGTCTTTAAATTCATTACATTCTTGAGACAACTTTTGAATTTCTCCTCGAATTTCTAACTCTGACTTCTGAATTGCTCTTTGGATTTCTAATTCCAAATTTTCCTCCATTCTATTAATCTTGTTTGCAATCCAAATTCTGAATTAGATTTCTGACATCTCGGCCAGCTGTTTATGAATGGGATCTTCAGTTACATCTGCCATATCTTTCCTTTGGGGGGTTGATCTATTCTGGTTATTCATGTTACCAGAGTTTTTCCGCTGATTCCACCCCATGATTATTTTACACCATTAGACTTTTCCCCTGGAGCTTTGTTGAGGACCCGTATAGTGCTACGGCCTGAGAAACTGGGGAACTGTTTTGGTGTGGTGGGGCTAAGTGATTCTGTCTTGTTTTCAGTTGGTCTCTGTCTTACCCTAGTGAAACAGTTACTCTGGGTTGAAGTCTCAGCTGTGGAGAAATACCAGCAATTAAGTCACCCCATCCCCCCCACCGCCAACAATTGGAAAAGGAAAATCAAATCTTCCTACAACCACACACCCAGGGCACCACTTGAATTGTCCTCGGGCAATAAAATGTCCAAATCAATTGTCTCAGTCAGCACCTGTCTCAGGTCGGAGAGTTTAAAAGGTCTCTGGCAACTGGATCGCAGGGGTCTGTTGACAACTGAAATATTTTGAACTCTGATCATTTTTTTGTGAGGCACTGAGCTATTCTCATGGGGGAGGGGACTCCCATCCACTTGGTGATGGATTCTGTACGTTTTGTTTGTATTCTTGGGGTCGCAGCTCATCTCAGAGGGGTTGATGTGCATTCTTCAACCTTCTCTCTTGGTGCAGCTCTAATCCACCATGTTACTTGCTAAATTTCTGTCCTTTAACTCTCCTTCTGGACGAGAACCTCTGTGGAAAGTTGGCTTCAGTCAGCCATCTTGTCTCTGCCTCTGAAAATAGTTGCTTTGGAGTCGAAGCTTGCCTTAGCAGGGAAGACAAGTAATTATCTATCTCATCTCTCAGCTCCGCTTTCCTCCTGCAGCTTTGGTGGGTTCTTTCTGGTCATTATCTCTCCCTCCAGACTGGGGCTTCTATTGAGAGCTGGCTCCAATCAGCCGTCATCCCCCATTCCCCCTTGTTCTTGTTGAATGTGAAAATTGGAGTTAGGGAAAATAGCCAACCCAAGGATTTAGCAAAACACCAAACTCATTGAGACCAAATGAGCAAATAAACAGATTAAAAGGCTACCAGACACACAAGCCCACAGATGCACAATCAGAAACTCATAGACATGCAGACAACAACAACAAAAACTACAATAAAAATAATGATAAATGTAAATAATTGAGGAAAAAAGGTAAAAAAACAAACAAAAAACCCTCTAAAAATCTGATGTAAGCACTCTCAGAAACCATAAGAAGGGAAGAAGAGGAAGATATAAGAGAAAGGGGGGGAAGTCGTGTTCATAAAAAAGTTAAAAAAGAAGAAAGAAAAAATTGAAAATAGAAAAAATAAAAATAAAAAAATATAAAATATAATAATAATAAAATTAACAATAGCTCCTCCAAGAAAATGATGAGTAAAAGAAAAAAAAGGCACCAACCACAAAAATATTATTCTTGTATATATGTAGAAATATACATCTATATGTATGATGTAGGGATCAACTTTCGTAGGAATATATTTATAATGCAATATACTTTCTGGACACCAGGTGGCGCTGTGAGTGGTTCTCAGACTTATACCTGGTTCACAGTTTATACTGTTACCACAGTAACCACCCTACCTGGCCGATTGCCATTTTTGAGTTTCTGTAAAAGCTTATTACCTAATTATTGTCCAACCTCAGCTGCTCTGTTCCAGACAGCACTCCTATCCGAACTCCCAACTTGGTGCAGGAGTCCACACTTCACAAATCTTTCCACTCTACTCCCACATTCTCCTGTAAACTGGCAACTGCGATCGGCTGTGGGGGAGATGCTGGCTGCCGCTGGTTTTATCTGCTGGTGGCTCCCATCACTGCAGCGCACGGAGACCTTATCCTCAGTTTTTGTGGCTCAGAGTCTCACTTTTGAATCACTTTTGAGTCCAACCACCTGCCAGTTCACCGCACAGCCTGAACTGCCAGCCCACACCAATATTTCCCACCAGGAATGGTCCAGTCTATTTAGTCACTCCTGTTGTTCTGGGGGAAGGTGTCCACCATTTCGGATAGTTCAAAATGTCTGTTTCCTGGGCAGGATCCCTTCCCCTCAATTTTCTATCGGGTTGCTTAGCCCCTTGTGGCTCTGAGCAGGACCCCTTTCAGGTTTCTAAACTTGGCTCAGGAATAAATTTTTGTCAATTGGGTTTTGCCAGGAATTGCAAGCTGCTGTCCTCCATGAGGGAGGGGCCTGCCAGACAGCAAGGCCAAGCAGGGAAAATCTCTACAGCAGAGTCCGTGGTTTTAATTTACACCTCATATACAGCAATACGCCAATTCGCTGCGCGTCTCCAGCTGTCTGTCCACACCAATAATCCACATGGGGAAAAGGTCCAGACCCCCCTTCCTCTCACCTGATGACTTGGGAGAGGTGGGCTACACGTCTGTCCCATCCGCCATCATGCTCCGCCTCCCTTTTATTTTTTTTTATTGGACAAAGTGGAAGCCAATGTGAAGAGGAAAGAAAAAAACAGAAAAAGGTAGAAAAGAAGAGGGGTGCCAGTGGATGTCTCATCAAAGTCCTCCCTGGCTGGGAAGTTGAAGGCACAGGTGTGCATGGGGCCTTTGAAATAGCAAAATGTGTTGCTTCTTAAATACTGGAGGCCATCACTAAGTATCCCCCTGACCCCCCGTGCTTACCTGTAATACACTAAGTTCAGTCAATCACTTATGAGGTTTATTCAAAATATAAATCGAAGTTCATCTTTAAAAGTATAGTTCTTAAATGAATCACATTTGCTTTTATATTTGTGGATGTCAGTATTTAGTAAAGCCATAGAGATTTTTCAAATAATTTTTTTTTGTGGGGCCAGGGCTGGGTTTGAACCCACCACCTCCAGCATATGGGCCAGTGCCCTACTCCTTTGAGCCACAGGTGCTGCCCCTCAAAATTATTTTTTTAAAGTAGGCTTTGGGATTGGGTGTGTTTGTAATCCCAGCACTTTGGGAGGCTAAGGCAGGAAGACTGAGTCCAGGAGGTCAAGTTTACAGTGAGCTACAATCATACCACTGCACTCTAGCCTGGGTGATAAAATAAAACCCTGTCCCTAAAAAAAATAAATTTCCTTTGTTTGGGTATCATTTCAGTACACCAATATGTGTGTGCATGTGTGCATCCATCTGTATCTGCACCTGCATCTCTAAGAACATAAAAATACATATATAATGTATAAACCCTTCTGTAAATCCTGCCACAATTCTTTGATACAACTGAAAATTCTATATTCATGGATCCAGTGTTATTTTAAAGTCAATTTGAACTTACAAATTGTATGATCCTGCTCTTACACCATCAACCAATCTAAGACAAATTATAGCATTCCTTTATTTTGCCTGGTAAAATGTCAATACCAGGTCAAACCAAAGATCAAATTCCCTTTCCATCCAGCATTTCAAAATGTTATTGGAGAACTGGGCAAGGCAGGGTACATGTCACACAGAAGAAGTTTCTTTTTTTGTTTAATTAAAAAAAAAACTTTTTTAGGGCGAGGTGTAGTGGTTCACCCCTGTAATCCTAACACTCCCCCAAGGCAGGGGGTCACTTAACCTCGGGAGTTCCAGACCAGCCTGATCAAAATGAGATCCCTGTCTCTACTAAAAATAGAAAACTTAGCCAGGCATGGTGGTGGGCACCAGTTACTTGGGAGGCTGCGGCAAGAGGATTGTGTGAACCCAGGAGTCTGAGGTTGCTGTGAGCTATCATGACGCCATGGCACTATAGCCTGGGGCAACCATGTCAGACTGATAACGTGCTGACATTGAAACACAGTTTCAATTGATAACAGTTTGAGGGAGGCACATCTCACAGATGCACCGAACACCCAGTCACCACGCTTGTGAAGTACAAAGGAATTGAGAGAAGTTCCTTCTTAAATTTGGAACATGTGGCCAACACCCTATGGAGAAAAATATTTAGAGACACTTAGATACACACACGCACACATACACGCGTGAGAAATAAAATTATCTTATATAGATATAGCTAATGCTCTATATACTATAGTAACAGCTACAAAACATCAAATCTTTTAACCAACAGGTGTTCTTTTAACTTTGACAACAAATGGTAGTCCATCATGAAACTATTTGCTTTGTCCTTTTAATGATGGACGTGACATTGTGCCATGGCACAGAGTTCCCAGGTGATGCTGAGGGTGGCTGCTATGCCTGCTGGGTTCAGGGGCAAAGGACTGCTCAGAAATGGCTTTGGAATGGACTCACAGTTACATGGACCTGTAAAGAACTTTAGCTTCCTGTCTCCCCCTTTCCTTTAAAATTGAGAGGTATGTGGTTACCTACCCAGAATCACACAACAAGTTAGGTGTGATTACTAAGTTAGCATGTGATTACTCTGGACCCTTAGGGCTCCTGAGTCCTGCACCCAGAACATGGGCCCTGGCAAGAGGACCTGGGCTCCTGTGTCTCAGCTCCACCACCCACCATCAGGATTGCCTGAAGCCCCCTAAAGCCTCAGTCTTCAGGACCTCATAGAGCTATTTTAAGGGCTAAACGTTACAATATACATAAAGTATCTGGCTCTGTATTTGGCACATTGTAGATGGTCAACAATTACTGACTATTGTTTTTATATAACACTACTTATTCAGTATTATGCTGCAGTATTAATAAAATACTGGGAAAATTAATCAGTATTTTATACAATAATACAACAGCATGTTCTTTATCTAATAAAATACTTTAAAAAGGTTATTGCAGCCAGGTGCAGTGAATCACATCTGTCTCATCCCAGTACTCTGGAAAGAGGCCAAGGTGGGAAGATTAGCAGAGCCCAGGAGTTTGAGACCAGCCCGGGCAGCACAGTGATTTCCTGTGTCTAAAAAAAAAAAAAAAAAAAGTAAAAAGATCGTTGAAATCATTATTTGATCATGAGCACTAGTAACACTGAAAGGTCTCAAAAAACAAGATACATGCTTTGTTGTCGCCATTTCATTATCAACACCTAAGGAAAAGGAATTTAGCTTCTTCCACTATTTTGGCAAGTGTCTCACTTGATTTAATACAACAGAGAGACAGAACTGACATAGCACAATATCCACCCATTCAAAATGTAGTGTTTAGGGCCTTGTAATGGATTCACAGCATTTGCATCCATTACCATGATTAACATCAGAACATTTTTCATCACGCAGAAAGAAAATCCCATACCCATTAGCGGTGATTGACTTGATTTGTAATCTGTAGGTTTTACCACCAGTTTTTGAACATAGCTCTATCAAAGAAGCCTCACTGTTATTACAAACATGTGAGACCACGGCAGCTTCTGGCTTCTGTTTCCTCTGGCTGGCCCCTATTCTTTCAGTTCTGTCTACCTGCAGTTTTCAGTTAGCCCCACCCCTGTTTTCTGTTTTGTCTTTTATCCCAGCAAGAGAATTTAAAATAATTTAACGTACTGACTCTTCAGTATGGCAATTTGAAATGCTCACAATTTCACTGCAATCTCCTCACAAATATTCACCCTTGCCAAGGCATGGGAAATAAAAAATATTCTATCCAGGTTACAAATCACACCCACATATTATTTTTCAGGCAGAAAAACATGTTTATTCATGAAAACGTTTACAAACTGAGAGCTCTTAAGAAACACACAGCAACAAATACTCTTAAGGAAAATATAAAAATTCACTGTGTCCTGTGAAGATTTTAACACATAACAAAGTATGTTATTCCATAGTTTTGAACGATATAATGAAGGAAGCTTCTTAGAT
This sequence comes from Nycticebus coucang, assembly GCF_027406575.1. Lineage (NCBI taxonomy): Eukaryota > Metazoa > Chordata > Mammalia > Primates > Lorisidae > Nycticebus > Nycticebus coucang. Next base: position 119,953,028 of record NC_069786.1, on the reverse strand, counting down.
CATTTCTATTATTTTTATTTAGAGAATTAAATTATCTCTTAGAAACCCATGACTAAAGGTCATTGTGATCCTGGAGAGATTCCATTAGCAATTGATGTTTTTCATATATGTAAGAAAATGAGACAACCAATTCAGCTCACTGCATTTCCTGAACAAACAGAAACAAGTGAGGATGGTAGAGGAACAGGTAGTTATCAGATAAATGTACACCTCCAATTAGATGTTATCTCCATGACAGATATAAAGCCAGGCAGAGACACCAGAAAGAGGCAGGAGGGACCTTGGAGATCATTCCCTCCTAACTCTATTTAGATAGGAAGGAACCAAGCCCAGGTCGCCTGGCTAATTCCTAGAAGACCAAAGGCTAAAGAAGGCTTCCTCAAACTTTTTAAACAGGGGGCCAATTCACTGTCTCTCAGACCGCTGGAGGGCCAGAGTATAGTTTAAAAAAAAAACAAAACTATGAATAAATTCCTATGCACACTGCACATATCTTATTTTGAAGTAAAAAACAAAATGGGAACAAATACAATTTACACCACCGCATGTGGCCCGCGGGCCATAGGTTGAGGACCCCTGGGCTAAAGGATTACCCAAAAGAGAAGCCTAGGCCAGGGGTGGTGACTCATACTTGTAATCCCAGCATTTTAGGAAGCTAAGGCAAGAAAATGGCTTGAGACCAGAAGTTCAAGACCAGTCTAAGCAACACAACAAGACCCTTTCATCTATAAAAAATTTTTTTAAAATTAGCTGGGCACGGTGGCACATAACAGTAGTCCCAGCTACTCAGGATTGTAAGGCAGGAGGATCACTTGAAGCCCGGGGTAGAAGGCTCTAATCAGCTGTGACTGTACTACTACACAACAGAATGAGACCCCATCTCAAAAAAGAAAAAAGAAACAAACAAACAAAAAAGAAGCCTGGAGAATAAAGAAGAGTAGGATAGTGAAGGTTCTCTGCTTGACCCAGCATCACCCATAGCCGCAGTGCAGAGTCTGGAATCCAACCAGAAAGATCCACTAAGCTTCCAAGTTGGTCTGAAAGTGGAGTTGGAGGGAAGTGCACAGTCCTTGGGGTTATAAGGACTATCAGGTTTACTGTTGTTCTCAAGAGAGACTAAGATAATTCTTAACCAGAATCTAAGTGCTATTAAAGAAAAAAAAAAAAAAAAGCAGCAGCAGCAGCTGTGACAACCCAGCTGGATGAGGCCAGAGCTAGAATGGAGCCTGGGCTTATGGTATCAAAATGTGACAGAGGCTGTGCTTCCACCGCGTGTGAGTAATGGGTTGCTCCAGCCTGCGCTAGCCATAGCATGACTACAGGGAACAACCTTTCCCAGGTCTGTCAGTAATCCTGGGTGTAAGACTCCTTGCCTTACTCACCATTCCACGGCATGTGGTTCTAGAGCAATGGTTCTCAACCTTCCCAGTGCCGCAACCCTTTAATACAGTTGAGAACCAGTGTTCTAGAGCTTAAACTTGGACTTTGCCCAGGACACAGCACCAAAATAACTCTTGCAAAAGGGAAAAATCAACAATGTGGCATACCGGCCTCAAAAAAGAAAAATATTCTCCATGCTAACAAAAGAGCTTGCTTCAGAGTTGTTTAATCCCTTGTTTCAAGTAGATTTTTAATCATACTCTACTTTTTTGACACTTGTGTTTTATAGGAGGATTCTGAGATTTATTAATCAACAATCACAGACTAGCAGCACCTCCTGCTTACTCTAGGGCAGAATAATACAAACACAGAGTCACTTTCAATCTGCATTTAACCTCGCTGGGGTTTGACTGCTTCATCTGAAGAAGGAATAACTAGACAGATGATGAAGTCTCTTCTAGATCTAAACCTTGGCTCCTTTGACACAATCCACCAAATTCCCAGATTAGTGCCATAAGCACTCATTCAGAGACTGCTGAAGGCCTGCTCCTTCAGGGTCAAGATCAAAATGTAAGCAAGACATAGATTCTGCTCTGAGGAACACATGATCCCATAAGCTAACTATGGACTGAGATAAACTCTCCTTTTTCATATAAGATAATATGGCAATAAGCTGGAGGTGTTTGAGAAGGATTAACTACAGTAATCAAAATAAAAGCTAGTAGAGAAACCCTTTTGTTTTAAAGATAAAGACATACTTTTGTGTTTGCAGTCCTAGAGAAACAAGAATAACTGGCTAGTTATTTTAGATGGTTCCCTATTTTTCTCCCTTAGAAAGATGTACAAACTCTACTTGAAGTAACTCCTCCAGCTCCCCTAAATAGACATTTTGCCACTTAGGTTAAAGAAAAACAAATATGAGAACTAGCACTCTTGTGCTATTGGGGGAAAAAGGGAATCAACAAATCCTATGGACAGGGTCTCTTGTCAGAGGAAAACAATATAGAAATAATGCACCCAAAAATTCTTTTCACATTTATCAGAAAGTTTGGTAGTCTACATCAGAGAGGTAGTTTGAAAGAGATAAAAAGTTACAGAAGTGTGGATGGATCACACCTCTGTGCTTCCCACCACAGAAATGTATCTTCAAATGAAAGGGGTTTCACTTTTAAACCTATACATATAAAAAGGCTCACTCATCATCCCTAAAGTATACACATTTTGATTGTTTTCATAGTAGTGGCAAAGATTTGTATTAAAACATGTAGCATCTGTCATTGAGGTTTCCCTTTATAAAGAGCACAATTGGCTGGCCTTCATAGACACTGAAGGTGCAACCTTCAGCACGAGCGTAACAGATTTAACTGGTCACCAACAACTTCATACACTTCTAGGGCCAACACAAAGGAAATGACTCAGTTAGTGCCCAGAAGGGGGAAAATGTCCAGCTCAAATAGCAGACATGCACATTTCCCCAAGGCAATAGGCCTAGTTTCTCTTACAGTGTTCTAGGGTTATTTTCTGCTATTATTTTTTTGCTTTGCTATTTAAAATTTATGTGCAATTACATAGCAGATGGGAACTCTTACAATAGGAGAGATCTCTATCAAACCTTGCTGGTAAATATAATACACAAAGAAATCTTTCCTGGAACATATAACTATACTTTAAGTATATGAAGAGAGTTCTGGATTAAAACTCCATGGCTGGATTAAAACCTTTAAAGATGATAAAATGTGAAAATATAACCCCACTCTCCCCCAACTCCGCCACTTGTACTGAAAAATAATGTTACATATGCCAAAATTAATGTTGCTATGTATAGATATTTTAAAGGCAAAAGCACAAATTCATGAGAGAAAACTTTTTCATTTTTTTAATGCCTCTGGTTTACTAAGTGTGGGTTTTAACTGCCTACTAGATAATCTAGCTCAGCGGTTCTCAACCTGTTCATCGTGACCCCTTTGTAACAATGAAAATACATTGCAGCATTAGGAAGGTTGAGAACCACTGATCTAGCTGATGTTGGGTGGTCCTCCCTCCTTATGTGGCATAGTCTTTTAATAAACTTTTCCAAGAGAGTAAAATTTCATGGTTTGTAATAACTTAAAGGTACCACTTTGACAAAGAGAGAACTAATTTCGAGCCTACAGGCTAGTGAACTTCTAGATCTTTCCACTAGTGTGAAATAAAAAAAAAAATAGGCCAAAAAACTTCATGTAGAACAATTGAGAAGGTTCACTTTTTTTTGGTTTTCGGTTATGAACTGAACCCAATCCAGTCTGTAGTCCAGAGTTTAATGTTTATAAATTAGAAGACTGAAGACATATTATCTATTAGTTAGAAAGCAACTCAGTGAAGTTGCCCACAAACAGCTAGAGTGGAGAAGGCAGAAAAGCAAACATCTAGCAATGGAGATCATTTGGAAACTAGACAATTCTTCTTACTGACTAATTACGTAACACTTGGTGACTAATAATCAGAAACCTCCTCCTGATTTGTTCGCTAAGCAGCAGCCTACAGTATAGTTAATTACTGGTGTACAGTTAAATATAGAAATTGTCTTCTTGTAAAAGTGGGTCTTGTCTTACAACAGGTTTCATCTTACAGCACAGCTTGAAAAATTCTTTGCTTTATGACAAAGTTTGTCTGTATATTCCACCATAACTATCAATACATTCATTAAACAAGTACTCATTTTGTGCCTACTAAGTGCCATGAGCTAACACAGGCACTAGGGAATAGCAGTGAGCATGAAGCACAAGGTTCCTGCTCATTTTGCTTCAAAGAAGACTCATAACCTAAGTCAAATGTGAAGTAGATACATTGCGCAAGATAATGTTCTTTCCTTCAAAGCTTGCCTTACAATGGAAAGAAAATTAAAACTATTTCTATTACCATAAAAACATTTTTGAATTTCCAATGTCCTAGAACATCTGCAAAAGCACATCTTTCAAATAAACTTCCTTGTCTATAGCAAATGAGTGTGTTTCTAACTGTGAATAGAAACGAGACAAGGCTCTTGTCCACGTGGGATTCCATATGGCAGGTTCATCCTATTTTGAGAATGACACAAAAATATCTGCATTATTGCATAAAAATGTGTTAGTTGACATGACCAAAAAGATCGAATTATCTAAATATTAAAAGTAACAGTATTCACTAACAAATGGCCTGTTCAAGCAGAAAAAAAATTTTTTTTTATCTCTTCTAGCTCTCTATGGAAAATTATTTTATAATGTTTCCTAAATGTTGCAGCTGTGCTGAACAACAGCTGCAATACTTAGTGAAAACGCCACCTTAAGTTATTGTGAGATTTAGTAAAAGAGTCTAATTATTTTTTGAAGTTGTCATTTCTTTGGAGCACATGAATCATTCTCTTCTCATCACCTATAAAATGATCAAGCCTTCCTAAGCGAGGAAGAGTTATTTTAAAAAGTCTTATACACATAGTCATCTCCATACTTATCCTGTCTACAATCATGCACTGTATTTTTACTTACCACAAATAAAACATCAACATCTGTCATCATAAATAATACTTTTCAGTTACAAATTTGATTTCATACTCAAAAGAAAAAAACTTATTTAAGGTATTTATTCTCTCCATGGGACGTCTTCTGGTTCTCCTTTATAGCTTTGTAGGAGGGAAGTCACTTAAAAACGAGGGTTTGGTGCTCTGGGATGCCATACTTTCCTTTGTGGTCTTCAAATAATTTCTTCAGTTCCTCCAAATAGGTCTGATGCAGCTCCTCAATCTGCTCCGAGGTCGGGTGCGGAGTCCGACGGACAGGGATTGGGCGGCCAACTGCAGAAACAGAGACGACGTCACGTCACGTAGGCGGAACCAAACCCACCACGGCGCAGCCTGCCGCCCGGAAGGCACAGCGCTGCACAGAGGTGCCCCTCGGAATCCGACGAGCCTGCTCGCCTCAATCTTTTTTTCATTTTACTGGCTGCCTACAGTGGTTACACCATTCCATTTGACAACAAATAACTTTCCGTCTTAGCAGATGCTGCGTTGTCAATACTCCGGTGGTTTTGACTTTGAGTCAAATGAACCACTGTGCTGAAAACAGCTGTAGGGGAAGTCGACGCAGCTGTGCGTCCACATCACCAGCCCCCTCCTTCCGGCACGGCCAGACCACGGGACCCTCATTACTACTGACCGTGAGACTCTTATTACTAGTGACCGTGAATCCTCGTGCCCTGTGGCATCCTTCTAGTCTGACTCTTTTAAATGCCTTTCTAAATAATTACATATATATATGCACAGCTAAGTATCTATACTGGAGAAACACACATATTCACAAGGATTCCACAGTCTGAAATACTGGATAACTGAAAAACAACTAAAAGTCTTAATAGGAAAATTATTAAATAAGCCAGACAATAGTCATTCAATGGAATCTTAGGCAGCAATTTTTTAAAAATGAGATAATACAAATATGTATATACAGATAGATGCATATGTTTAAAACATATGAAGTGGAAAGCTGTAAAATAATACTGTATGATCCCATTTATGAAAAATTATTTCCGTTTCCAGGAGCGCTCTAAGTTTTTAGTGCACAGACACAAACTGATTAACTGTCAGCTCTAGGGAGGGAAGTAAGGAAGGGGAACTTGGTATTGCATCGTACGCATTTTCCACAAATGAGAATGCATCTATGCTTTACCCTGTATAATTATAAATATACTAATTAATTAAAAACAAATTTGGAAACTTCCATACATTTTTTCAAAGGTGTTTATATAACAAAAAACTATACCTCACATGCCTCGGATTCTTAGACTTTAGAAAAATTCACGTGGTTTGGGTGCTTGCACTTACTTCGCCCCCTGCTGGTCGAGTGCTGCTACTGAAGCCAAGGGTTGAACAGGTGCAGGATATTCAATGAGGCCGCACACTTGCTTCTGACCTCTGATGAGTGTGGGGGAAGGTCGAGTGGGCTCTAGGTAGTGAATGGGTCTCACAGTGGTTGGAGTTTCCTTTGTCCTACACTGAGTGACCCTGTGCTACATACAAGGCTCGGACCCATGGCAGCAATAGAAGGTGGTCAGTTAAGACAAAAAACGAGCACATGTTAAGTCACAGAGAAGGAAGAAATGTGATAAATGACATCAGTGTGGGACCTAAGGGGACACAAAGAAGGGAATAATATGTACACATGTGCATGCACACACACACCCTTATTGTAACATTCATATTTTCAAGTATTTAACCAGATATTAGACTCAAGAAGCTCATATGCAGTTTTCTTTGACAGTACAAATGTCTAATTTATACACAGCAAACAACAGTCCCCTTTAGCTCAACATAAAGATTTGGAGACAACCCTCTTGCTGCTGGTTGTGGTTGGCAATACAGACCAACAGAGGCTAATGGGGTGGGCCTGGGAGCCAGTGTCCTACAGATAGCACCAGCTGGGCTGTCTAGTCCCAGCTCACGGGCAAGCGCAGCTCCTCTCTGGCCTAAGTATTCCTAGGTGTAGGATAAAAGAATAGAACTCTGTGATCTTGAAGCTTTCTTCAAACTAGGGGCTTTGTTGTTTGAGAAAAAAAAATGAGAAATCTACTAGCAAACTTGTGGTTTTATAGAAATAGTTTCTGTTTTCTTAGTAAAATTATCCCAGCAACCAAAGTCAATGTAACTCTTTGGGGCGGGGATAGAGAACTAATAGAGACACAGTGGCCTAAGAAGTGTGCTGTTCCCAGCTGACTTTCACTAGGCCTTGTGCATTCTGAATTTTCCTATGGTTAATTTCAGTCCTGTTCTTTTTTCATTACTAGTTTTATTAGATTTAACATGGTTCTTCCACATAGCTCAAACATGCCCACGTGTAATAAAATTATCACCATAAGATGTTTCTCTTTAAAATGTGTGATGAACACAGTTGACTTGCCTTTTCCTTACTTATAGAGAAACCTTGGTGCTGAAAGTTTCTAAACTACACACACAACAAAAACGCAAGAAATTAAGATTTAAACCTAGCACGCCTAACCTTGACTCCTAAACTAACCCAGAACTGGACTAGAGACGAAGAAATATTTCTCAATTGCCTTTTGGGGATAAAGGCTGAGGTAACAAAATAAAACATGCTCATCATGATTGTACTTTTACTAAAGAACTCAAGGAAGCCCTTCTTGGGAACACACGGTTGAACGCTACCAAAGAACCTCCTACTGCGAGTTCAGTTCCAACATGGCTACTCTGAAGCTAAGTTGCATCTGTATTGGAAATAAAGCTATTATTTATCAAAGGTCTCCAGGTGGCTTTAAATCAAACTCTTAGAACAACCCTGTGAGGCACCTGGTGACTGTCCCTGTCTTACAAATGAGAACAATGAGTGTAGGAAGGTTACCTGGCTAGTCCAAGGACAAACATCATGAACCTGAATGGCTGTGTCAGAAATATGAGACTCTTCACAGAATGGGCTCCTGCCAAAAGACAGTGAGATGGGGACACTGCAGCATCCATGCCCCGTCCTGCCTGCCTCAAGACCATGGGAAGGTCCCTTTGCCTTCTGAAGAAGGGAGGGCAGCTGGAGAGGACAGCTGACCACGGTATTGGCTCTGAGGCCTTTCCAGTCCTAAACCCTCAGGCCCAGGACTCAATTTCTTGGCACCTCACATCAAGGACCCAGTGTGTTATAAGCTTTTATCATATTTTACTCTATCATTAGAGCTCAAGGTCCTTATCTATGAAAACATCCCTGCTATAACCAACTTCAGTGTTGTGAGCATCAAGTAAAAAGATCCACCTGGAATTATTCTGTACTGAGTTATTGTAAATGAGGATATTTTGAAAAGGGTCCCCGGAGCCCAGAAGACTAGAATTCTCTCTCTCCACAAAAAGTAGGTTTTATCCCAAGTATCAGGTCAAGGAGCCCTTCCTGTGCATGAGTCATGGCTGTGTGTTCCTCTAGCTCCACGCTGATTCTGAATTCCCTCATTTCTGTCCACTCCCTTCATCATCAAAATAAATTTTCTTTTTTTCTTAAAAAAAAAAAAAAGTAGTTTTTTTTTTGGGGGGAGAGGGGGTTAATACCAAGGAGAAGGAAGAAATATTCTAAACATAGGATTAAGTTAGTTGCAAACTGCTACAAAACTCTCTTTTTAAAAATACAAAACAACAACAACAACAAAAACAAAACAGCTGCATCAGGCTGTTCTTGGAAATACAACACCTTGCCTGGGTAAAAAAAAAAAAAAATCTGCCAACGCCTACTTGTGGTAGAGTCAGGACTCACAGCTTTTGTTTCTGTTTCACTGCTTTTTATAGCTGGGATGCTCAACTGTGCCATTTTCCAATTCCATCCAACAATTTGAGATTAGTTATGCATTACTACCTGACACAGCAATCTTGCTCCGATTTCTGCAGTGCTGTGCTGTGTTTACCTAAGATGAAGCAGCTTCGTGGGTCCTAGTGTACACAGTTGGAGAGAGGAGTTTGGAAATGGGAGGCAAAGAGTAGATCTTTCACAATAAGAAAACATCTTTGCTCTATTTTTCTGTATTGATAAGGATCCCACAGAGTTTACCGCTGTCTCAGTGTTCTTCCTCAAGATGCTGCCGAGCTGCTCACAGACTGAGAACAGGCAGGGTCTGTGTGGCCAAGGGCGGGAGACAGCAGGAACCCAGGGGCCAGGTGAACGCTGAGCTAATATCGGGGTCCCTCCGCTGGCTCACATATTAAGTGCCCCCCGCTGCAGCACTTCATATGCTGTCCTGTGCAATGAAGGTAGCAGAATGTGCCACTCCAAGACGTGCCACTTTAGCACAGGGATTATTTTGAGCTAAAGACACTTAAAACACACACACACATACACAAGTAAAAGAAGGGTACTCTAACGTTCCCTTTTCTTCTAGAAAGCAGGAGATAAAACTCGGACGTAAAATAAGCCCTCCCTAAACCAGGAAAGAACAGTCTTTTTTTCTACAGATAGAAGGTTAGGCCAAGAGAAATCTGTTCACACCTTGTTAAAATAACTCTTTATCTTCTTTTAATCTCCCTGTATGTTTTCACTACTTTTCTACAATTGTCTTTCTTTGTTCAACTAGTAAATAAACACTTAGCCCTGGCCACTTGGGGGGGGGTCTTTATTTTTTTTATAGGGGCTCCCATGTACATGCAAAAACCCATATACTTTCCTTCTGTTCACTCATGTCAATTTAATTCTCAAACCCAGCTGGTGACCCTCAGAGGCCAGAGGTCAAGTTCTACCTTCCTGCAGCACCCTGCTACTGCCTTTAACATTCTCATCTCCTTTAATCTTTTTAATTTTATAATTAAAATTTACATTAGGTTCCCCTCTCTTTTTTCCCCTCCGTTTTAGAAAATCTCTTGGCCTGCTTTTTTTTTCATCACAATATAATAATGACTTGAATCATAATAGACTATGTCTGTCCTCATGTGGTTTCAAACCTGTATTTAAATAAAATGCATTCATTAGATACTTTCTCTATCCTTTTCATTTAAAAAAATTCAAATCTACAGAAAGAATACTACAACAGTACTTGCACACTTCTCACCTAGAGTCACCAATTTCGTACATACATATACACATGTATATGTATACACAAAATGCATTATTTGTTTTTGTAGAATTATTTGAAAGTAAGTTACGGACATCAGTAATTTGATCATGTGAATTATCCCTAAATATTTCCACTGGGTTAACCAAGAACAGTGTCCAATATAACAACACCATTACTATACCCAAGAAATTTAACCTTCTCCCATTATTTTATACTTAATCCACATTGAGCATTATCAATCATTTCACTAATAGTTGTTTTTCCCCAATCCACAACAGCTGCTGTGTGTCTATGAAGGCCCCTCCTTCTCATCTCTCACCACACAGATATTTCTAAAGCGTCCAGGCCAGTTGTTCTGTATAATGTCCCACCATCTGGATTTGTCTGATGATTTCTTTATGATTTGAATCAGATTAACATTTTGGCAAGTGCACTTACACAGGGAAATTGAAACACCTTAGAAAGCACTCAGCAAGCTGGTCAGCAAGCCTTCTGCTCTACCAACCTACATTTGCCCAGCACCTGGGATTTACAGAGTGCATTCCCACACAGCCAGGCACTTCATCCCCAGAATAACTCTAAGAGCAAACAATCATAACAGTCTCTTCTTTTATAGTGTGAAATCTGAGACTCAGAGAAGATAAATGAAACATTCAGAATCAGACCTTAAACCTACACCACTTCCTTTTATACATCTGGCTGGTGCATAAAAAAAAATGCCTTCTTAATGCCAGAACTAATCTCTGTGTGGCTGGTGCCACAAGCCCTCATGATGGACTTACCAATGAAAGAACCAATTTCTTAACAGTATCATTTGTAGTTTTTCAGTGTTGCCGTAAAATGAACTGCACAAAAATGAAAACCTCCATAGCTGACCACCTCCCTACATTGACCACCTCTTTAAGTTGGCCTGATTTCACAGACTAGACATGCACCACATGTACTCAGTGGAAGTTCTTAGGTTGATTGCCTCCATATGTTGACCAGTTTGTTATAGTCCCCTGGGCGGTCAACTTACAAAGGTTCTACGGAAATCTTTCTACCACATCCACAATCACAAGATCGTCTCAGGAGTTAACAGAAACTCCATGAGAGCCTCAAGGCAAGAAGAAATAGGAGCCATTTGTGTGACACATCCAAACATAGCTGGTAAGTCTGTCTGGGTGTCTAAAATGTGAACAATCTAACATAGGGAAGAGGGAAAGCTCCTCTTTCTGCTAAAATGCCAACCAGTAAATATTGAGGGAAATCTAGGGTTAGAAATTCACCAGTTTGCAACCACACCATAATAACTGATTCCAGTAAGAATTACCAATGAAAACCATCCAGTAAACTGTCCAGTAAAACTTTGAGTGATGGGCTAACACTGCCCCTGGGTTATTTGTTTATAATAAAGAAGAAAAAAAAATGTCTTCTTTCTAGTAGAGAAACCAGGTAAACACCTTACCCAACTGAACAAAGTTAATATTGCCAGCAATGAAACACACCCGTACTGCATGCCTCCTGCTGAGGACACAACACCATTTCTATACAATTGTTGCCAAACATGCGTAACCACAATATAATCATGACGACACACACAGGTACCAACCCACATCATCCTACAAAACAACTGACCCATCCTCTTCAAAAAAGAAAGGTCGAAAAACAATTCTGTCTTAAAGGAGGCTAAAGAGGTATGAAAAGGAAACGTAATACATGATCCAGCTCAAGGTGAAAATATCCCCTCGACCGAACAAAAACAAAACACAAAAAACAAATTACTCACAATACAGCCAGTAAGGAAACAATTGAGGCAATTTAAAAAATGTGAATATACATTCACACTATTTATTAGTACTTCATCCATGTTAATTTTTCTGAATTGTACTACTGACATTATGGAAGAAGATGATCTTGTTTTTAAGAGATATACGTAAGAGTCATGAGGAGCAGAAGGTCGTGATGTCTGCACGTACACAAGCAGTGCTTTCCTTACAGCAGTAGAAAGTGTGTTTATTATACCCCAAGAGAGAAAGAATTATAGCAATATGTACACAACTGGTGAGTCTAGGAGAATGGTACATGGGCACGAAGCTATTCAGGAAACTTTTCTGAATGTTTGAAAATTTTAAAAATAAAATTAAAAATAGGGGTGGCGCCTCCAGCTCAAAGGATTAGAGCACTGGCCCCATATGCTGGAGGTGGTGGGTTCAAACCCAGCCATGGCCAAAAAAACAGCAAAAAAAAAAAAAAAAAAAAAAAAAAGCTTGGGCAGTAGGCTCAGCACCTATGGCTCAAGTGACTAAGGCGCTACCCACATACATCAGAGCTGGCGGGTTCACATCCAGTCCGGCCGGCCAAACAACAATGGCGACTGCAGCCGAAAAATAGCCAGGCATTGTGACAGGCACGTGTAGTCTCAGCTACTTCGGAGGCGGAGGCAGGAGAATCGCTTGAGCCCAGGAGTTGGAGGTTGCTGTGAGCTGTGATGCCACAGCACTCTACCCAGGGTGATAGCTTGAGGCTCTGCCTCAAAAAAAAAAAAAACAAAACTTAATAAAAAAAATTAAATTAAAAATAATTAAAATCAACATATACACTGATACATGAAATGTTCTACTCTGTGGGTACTGGGAATAGACAAGATAGTAAATAAGAGGAAATCCTAGTCCTCAGGGGGCTCTGAAATGCAAAAAGCAATGTTCCTGAAGGAAATGTGATTTTTTTTAAACTCATCTAAAGAGATATGAAACTCCCTTGGAACTGTGATTTTGTTTTTTAAGACAGAGTCTTAATCTGTTGCCCAAGGCTAGAATGCTGTGGCATAACTCATGGCAACCTCAAAATCCTGAGGTTCAAGTGATCCTCCTGCCTCAGCCTCCTGAGTAGAGGCATCTGCCACAATGCCTGGCTAATTTTTCTATTTTTAGTAGAGACGGAAGTCTCGCTCTTGTTCAAGCTGGTCTTGAACTCTGAGCTCAGGTGATCCACCCACTCCAGCCTCTCGGAGTGCTGGGTCACCACACCCAGCCCATAACTGTGATTCTTAAGTTTTTGAAAGTCTAAACTTAACTTTAGTTGTCTCTCCTGGTTGTCATGACGAATGTGACATTTAAACCAGATTTTCTCCATTATTGTGTAATGAAATAGTGTATATGAACATTTCATTATATGATGATAAGGTGATAATTGCACTCAGAAAATATGTAAATTACCTATTACTTGTGAAGTGTGTGAAGAAAATATCTATACGGTAGTAGCTGCTTTATAAATTATGCCCATTGAAAATACCCCTCAGCAAAAGGAAAATTTTGATGGAGGACACAGAAGAACCTGAGGGTTTAGCAAGTTACAGTGTAAGAAACATGCGGAGAGGGAAACTGGACCTGAATATGGCACTTTGCATTTTATGAGAACATATTTTTAAAGGGATTTAAGCAACAGGACATAGACAAAAAGTTTCCGGTGTCGGTGAGAATCATTACCACTGCAATGCATGCTGGTTGAGGTCAGTGGGAATCTCTGGACACCTGTGAGTAAAAGGATTACAGCTAAAATGATGACTTAGGATGACTCCAACTCACAGCTATTGAATTCTTCTGATGTGAGGTAGAGCTTATTTAAGTTCATAAAATCAATAAAGTAGAGGAGGGAAGAGAGGGCCCAAAAAATAACTTGGCACTCTGAGATGCTGCCTGAATCCTACTGGGGGTAGAACCCACGTCAGGGAGTGAGCAAGGAAGCAACTCTGGGTTTCAAGTGCATCGATTCAAAAGAGAAGTGAACGCAGTCCCTGACGTCCTATTTCAGTGTCATGCTGTGTTTTATTCTCTGTGGCATCGGATTGACACGTGACTTTACTTTTGTTAGTGGGATTTTAAATATTGTAACCTTGACTTGTTTTAGTGCGAGTAAATGTTTTTAAATACACATGGTCTTGAGGGTCTGTTTCACACAAATAGGGGTGCCCCAAATCATCTGACACCCCCCCCACTTTGTACACTAAGATCACAACAACTGAGTCTTTATGAAACATATATATTCTTAGCTTCATTTTTTTTTTCCTTAGCTTCATTTTTTAATTTTCAAATAATAACAGGATACTAAGGATGCTATGGACAAGAAATCATTGTAATAGTTTGCGGGGTAAGTAGAGGGAAAGACTGGAGCAGTTTCCATTATTCTGAATCATTAAAAGAAGCACATTTGACAAGCATGAGTGAAAAGGAGAGCTCTTGTTTTCTAGTCGTGACAATTAACTCAGATTCAGAAATTCCATTGACCCTTGACCAATTAATTATTTGTCAGTAGAGGTATTAACAGGCAATAACCAAATGGCAAACTACTTAATTTTTATTTTTGTTTTCATTTTTATTTTTTGAGACAGAGTCTTACTTTGTCGCCCTCTGTAGAGAACTATAGCATCACAGCTCACAGCAACCTCAAACTCTTGGGCTTAAGCAATTCTCTTGCCTCAGTCTCTCAAGTAGCTGGGACTATAGGCACCGGTCACAACGCCTGGCTAGTTTTTTTTTTTTTTTTTTAAGAGATGAGGTCTTGTTCTGGCTCAGGCTGGTCTTGAACTTGTGAGTTCCAGCAATCCACCTGCCTTGGCCTCCCAAAGTGCTAGGATTACAGGCGTGAGCTACTGCATCCAGCCTTAATTTTTTTTTTTTTTTTAAAGGCATCACTTCTCTGCCTTTTGGCTAACATCACGTGTATCAACCCAACCACAGAACAACCATTACCATTTAAGTCAACAGAGAATATACTTGCTTTCAACATTTAAAACTCCTTTCATATGAGAATGTGGGCTACACTTAATTAAATTTTTAGTTCCTAAACTCGTGCTTTACAATTGCTTTCATATCACCCTCAAACCCAACGAGAGTTCTTTGCATATAAGGGATCAAAATGATTAATTTAATATTATGCCACAAAAATATAGGGCAGGCTCAGTGGCTCACTGGGAGGCAGAGGTAAGAGGATGGCTTGAGCTTGACAGTTTCAGACCAGCCTGAGCAAGAGTGAAATACCAACTCTACCAAAAATAGAAACATCTCAGTGTGGTGGTGGGTACCTGTAGTCCTGGGTACTCAGGAGGCTGAGGCAGAAAGACAACTTGAGCCCAGAGTTTGAGGTTGCTGTGACCTAGGCCAGGGGCCACAACATTCTAGCATGGGGCAACAGAGTGAGATATGAAAGAAAAGAAAGAAAGAAAGGAGGGAGGGAAGGAGGATGGATTGTGAACTTAAATTCATCTCAGTATTCCTATTCCACTAACTGATCAACAGCTGGTTAACATTCCATTTGAGTTAAACAAAGCATTTAAAAATAACATCATGCGACTGTATGTGAATGCAAAGCTCTGATAAAACGTTGGTAGTAAAACCCTCGTCTACGGAAACAGACTTAAAAAAATTTTTCTACTATATTTGAACTTCATTTAAGCTGTCCATAGTGAAAATACTACTTCCGGTTTCATACACAGTTTACAGTTTTGTTAATTCTGTTATTAGCACCTCGCTCAGCACTTTCTCATTTTCAGCTCTCAAGTTCACTTCATGTTCTTTTATCAACATGGTCTTCACCCTCCATATCCATCTCAATTTCCCCAAACATACACCTTTTTAAAATAAGTCTACATTAGAATACATATAAATGTAGCTAATAGCAAACAAACAAACAAATCTGATGCCAATGTGAACTAAACACGAGAAAGGCAACTATGCAGAAATCTTTATCTGTTGAGAGACTCTGACATATCTGTCATCAAAAAAATTGCTATGGGGGCGGCGCCTGTGGCTCAAAGGAGTAGGGCACTGGCCCCATAGGCCGGAGGTGGCGGGGTCAAGCCCAGCCCTGGCCAAAAACTGCAAAAAAAAAAAAAAATAAAAAATAAATAAATAAATAATAAAATTGCTATGGGCTGGCCCCAGGGCTCACGCCTATAATCCTACCACTCTAGGCCAAGGACAGGAGGATTATTTGAGGTCAGGAGTTTAAGACCAACCTGAGCAAGAGTGGTCCCATGTCTATCAAAATAGTAAAATTAGCCAGGCTTAGTGGCAAGCATTCATAGTCTTAGCTTCTCAGGAGGCTGAGGCAGGAGGATCACTTGAGCTCAAGAGTTTGAGATTGCTATGAGGTATGATGATGCCACTGCACTCTAATTACCCAGGGTGACAGAACAAGACACTGTTTCCAAAAAGAAAAAAAATGAAAAAGAGGAATTGCTATGTTATAATCTGCTGGCATGGAGAAATGGATTTAATAGAAAGTATTAGAAACTTTGTTTCTAAAACTGGATTCTACCTGTAATTTAACAGCAAGACCATTCTTGAAAGTAATCAATTCTCATCTGAGTAAAAAATGTACTCACTTCATAAGTACAAGGCAAATGGTAAATGAAATAAAAATAACATCTACAGGATTATTATTTTAGGACGTTCTTCCTCACAGCTGCTTCTCTTGCATTACCACCTCAATCAATAACATCAAACGCTGCTCAAAGAAAGACAGAAATTCTACTTGTTTTATGTACATACCAACAGTGTGGATAGGTTTCCTATAAGGCATTAGGCCAAAACTGTACTGAAAAACTCCTCTCGCATGAAACAGGGGCAAAGTAAACCCCGTCATCTTCTGTAGTTTCTTCTGAACAGTTCTAAGCCATGAGCCTTCAGGATTGTTAATTTGTTTAAACAGTTCATTTTCACCAAAAGAAAACACTGGGACCAAATATGCGCTGTGAATAACAAAGGGGAAGAATAAGAATTTTAAATGAAAAGGATTTACATGATTTATTCTATTTAGCTGAACTTTTGCAACAAATTCCTAAAAATTTTTAAATCTAACCGAGCCTCCCTATGTTGGTAATTTCATGTTCAATACATTGAAATCCTTTGGGGAAGTCCTTCAGTGGGGCAAGCCATTCAGAGACTTCTGTTTTATAGAAAAGCAAAGCTCCAGGAGGCTGCTCTCCATCTGCAGCTTTGACTATTGTTTATTCATCTGGCAGGAAATTTACACTGTGTGTATAAGATTTTGATTTTTATTACTTGCTTCCCTTATTTTGCTTTTAAAGTTAAGTTTAATTGCAGAATGCCATGGCATTGAACTACCTTAGTAAAAAGGACACATTCTATTCCCTAAGAATATCTATACCTTTCTTTTTTCTTTTTTGAGACAGAGTCTCACTGTGTCACCCTCAGTAGAGTGCCATGGCATCACAGCTCACAGCAACCTCAAACGCTTGGCCTTAGTGATTCTCTGGCCTCAGTCTCCCAAGTAGCTGGGACCACAGGCGCCCGCCACAACGCCCAGCTATGTTTTTTTGTTGTAGTTGTCCTTGTTGTTTGGCAGGCCCAGACCAGGTTTGTACCCATCTCCCCTGGTACATGTGGCCGGTGCCCGAGTCTCTGAGCTATAGGCACCGAGCCCATACCTGCTTTTATCGTAAGATTGATTTGGAGGTGGTCCTTAAGGACTAGAAAATCACTTTATTTCTTTGAGTTCATTTAATAATGTCTTAATTTTCTTGACCCAGCTACCTTATACAAAAAGCCACTTACCCATGGGTCAAAGCGATTTTAACAAATCCTTTCCGCTGACGGATGAACAGATTGCATTTTCCAGGATGGGCATCCAGTGATTCTTCTGCACCCCCAAGGACGATGACGGAAATGTTTCCACCTCCTTCCTTGCTCATCACGTATGATATGCTTTTCTTAGAAACAGAAACTGGCCCTTATAGTGATTAAAACAAAAGTGCAACAAATAATAAACTATCCTTTTAAAACAATTAATTTTTTTTAATCATAATATTCCATAGCAACTGTAAACATTTTAAAAATTTTCCTACATTGCTTGCCTTTGGAGCACTTTGCAAGTTTGTGATGTTTTTCATACCCAAATCTTTGGTAACATATTCCATTAGTAGATCTAACATTTGGCAGATAAAGTTTAAAATGTCACCTGATCATTACTAGGCCTACCACTTATTGGGTAGGTTGTACACTGCTCATCTCTACAGGACTCCGTTCACATTGCCTTCCCAGTGAAAAGTGATTCTTCTCAGTTGTGCAGTGCACAACTTGCACAGCTGCATGCCATGGCCTCAATCATTACCCTGGAGAATCCATGCTCAGAACCAAAAAGTAGATCTATCCTGCCAAAGACTGCAGTGGGTCTTCATAACATATAATGGCCTGTTTTCAGATATTCTGTATGGATTGTTATTTTCTAAATATTGTAAATGCAAATGGTTTCAAATATTCAGACATTTGACAAATAACTGGATTGCTTGCCAGATCTCTGCAAGGTTCTAAAATGTGTCCTCTGGCTTTGGCAAATTGTTCATATAAGACAGTTACATAATGTTCAGTCTGTATATTAGGCTTTTCCATGGAAAAATAACTTTAAAGATTCCTTTTCAGATCTTACATATACTAGGGACTCTTGGAGGAAAACACAGAAAAGACAAAAATACAAACCATACAGACCCACATTTCAGAGATAATTGCTTTTTAATGTTTTATGTTTCCTTCCAGTCTGGGTTGTATCCATTTATTTCACTCAGAACGTGTTAGACAGGCTTTTTAAAGACAAAGTACATGTCATCTCTTGAAAAAATTTATACTACATATTCTAATTTTACTGTGGGTTTCTATTATTGAGGGAATGTAAAATTATAACAGGATTCTGAATAGCCAAGTATTTTCTTTTCTTCTTTTTTTTTGAGACACAGTCTCACTATGTCATCCTCAGTAGAGTGCCACAGCGTCACATCTCTCTACCTCTCTGATAGTTAAAGGGCCAGACAGTGCACCCTTGGGGGTCAGAGGCCAGATCTTTTGGTAGTTTGGAAGGTTTAGTGCGCCCCCTAGTGGGTCCTCCAGGCCAGGGTGGATTGAGTTCTATTTGTTGGTCAGAAACAGAAATACCTGAAAACTCAGGCATGGATCCTGGTTCTTTGATGCTGAGTGATTTCTTACCAGGTATATAATGACGGCAGTGACTTGAGAAATTAATAGGAAGTAATAAAAATATGGGATAATGCCAGAATGAAAATTCTGTGAATATGCCACTTACTGATCCTGAAATTATAAATCTTCAAAAAGAGCTTATTGACTTTTCTTTATATCTCAGAATGCAACAACAGTGATTAATCTATACAATGTTCATAAATTTAAATCACTTTTTGTTACTGTATCCAATTCATAGCTCTTCAATAAGTTGGTCAAGTTGGAAAACCAAACAAATTAGGCTTCTTAAATTAAATTAAAATAAGAGCTATCAACAAAAGCTTAGCCTTCTGTGCACAGTCTTTATAACATTTCACATTAATTTTATTCTTGGAATTTGTAGAATTGTGGTTTCACTAATTAAAGAGTCTTCCACTGGTTTAGAGTGGCAGAATAGAAGGGTCTCTTATTTCCAAACCGAGTTATATTTAATCTGGTGAAAGAAAGATAGCAAGTTGAATATGTTTTGTGTATATCACTGCTGTTGCTTCAAGAAACAATGGAGGATGTTTTCAATTTCTAATATTTATGAAAACATGCAAAGTGCTTCTCCAAGTGTGTGACTTATCACCTATTTGATCTATGATTTTTTTCTTCCATATCTAGATATCCAAAATGCATTCTTTAATTTATTTTTTTTCATTGAATTAGTATTTATTACACATTTCTGTGCTCCAGGAATGATGCTAGATACTTGGGTTGGAACAGAGAAAAAGACACAGTCTACATACTCCTGGCAATTACGTATGAAGTTCCAGATGGGATGGGGATGAGGACTTTAACTCTAAAAGACTGTCAATACCAGCGGGGCTGGGAGGGAGCATTTTACGTGCTCCTGCCACCCTGCCACACACTGTGGAAATGGTGACCTGCCATCACTTACCGCTACTCATCAGATATTCTCGGAAGAGAGGACACCGGAACCAAACTGGGAGCACATGAAGATACGCAGTAAAGCCAGGAAACAGCTCCTTGAAGTCTGAATAATTTGTACAAAAATTTCCAAAGGCTCCAGCTACAAGCACTCCATGAGGGTGAAACCCAAATATATAGTTGTGACTTCGATCCAAATCCTGAGTTTTGATGAGCTATAGCATGTACATATTGCAATAAAAAAAAAAGATCCCCTTGTTAGTTTCAAATAAATAACAGGAGAACTAGTTTTTATGTCAAGAGGAAATGGCAAACATGACTCCTTTCAGTGCCCCTAAGAGCTGTCTGCAAAATCACAAATACTTCTGAGCCTAGATCCCTTCATACACACACTCTTCCAGATTTTGAAAATTCAGCTTAGAATTCATTCAGTAACTGCAACCAAATCGCAGGCCTTATCCCTGCCATTACTGAATGTGTCCCCCATGTGTTAAAAACTGAATCCCCAAAGCAATAGTGCTGGGAGGAAGGGCAACGGCTGGTGGCCAAGTTACAAACGCAGACTGAAGGGATTAATGCCATTGTCAAAAGAAGGCCTGTCCTCTCAGGAGTGGGATGAGTTCGCCCTCCTCTCACTCTCTCTCACCCTTTCCTGTTCTTCCCACCTTCCACCACTGGAAGGTGATAGCCAAGTTGACCTTGGCCTTCCCAGCTTCCAGAACTGTGAAAAATAAATTTCTTTTCTTTATAATACCCAGTCTCTGCTGTTCTGTTAAAGCAGAACAAAACAGACCAAAGACATTCCTTCTGCAAAGGAAAAAGCTTGAGATACACAGGACAAACAGAAATTTCCACCCTTCTTCCAACTCAAAACAATACTTAATGAAACAATTCTACTCACATGAATTGGAAAATAGTCCTTAAAGTACCTCCAAACAGTCCAATTTCTGACCCAGCTGGATCTCCTGCCTCCTTGCTCTGGGGTATGCCAGTCAAAGTAAAGCCAGGTCAAGTAAGGGACATAGAGGAACCAATAGTTGTATATGATCAGTACCACGATGAGTCCAACGCACACCTGTGCTGTAAGAAAGGGAAAAGTGTCATGGAATCAGAGCCACGTAGTATCTGCTCACTGTACTGCGCAATCATCGGCCCGTGAGTGGGAGATTTAACACATACAAAGGACATTAAAATGAGCCTCGGTTCAGGTGGGTGATGTCAGAGAACAAGACAGTAATATAGGATTATTTAACATTTATTGGACATTTACTGTATACCAAACATTGTACTGTGTACCCTGCCTAGGTATTTTCATTTACTCCTCATACAGCCATGGAACCAATAAGTACTCACTGTACTCCTGGCAACCTCAGACTCCTGAGCTCAAGCAATCCATCTGCTTCAGCCTCTCAAGTAGCTGGGACTACAGGTGGCTGCCACCATACCCAGCTAAGATTTTCTATTTTCAATAGGTAGGGTCTTGCTTTTCTCAGGCTGGTCTTGAGCTCCTGACCTCAAGCTACCCCTTGGGTCTCCAGAGTGCTAGGATTATAGACATGAGCCACCATCCCTGGCCCTAATGTTCAGTTAATAGAAGAAAAAATGGAAGCTTCAAGAGACAGTAAGTGAGTTGCCTAAGTCATACAGTGATATGTTTGTCAGAATTCAAAGTCCACCCACTTAGATGTGGACCTACAATGCCACCCAGACGTGGACATCTGGGAGGATCACTGCTGACAGGAGGGATGTAGAGAATTTCCCACCACAGGAAATCCTATCTCCCTACCTTGACTGAGCAGCCATCATTCATGTGCCCATAAAGAGCACATTCTAGCGACAAACTTCATTTTCAGGAACTCTATCATTAAAGACAGAAATAACAAAGGAGGGATTCTTCAGATCTTAGCATACGTCACTTCTTGCAATGTCTTATGATACAAGAGAAAATCCTAATTGTTTTTGTACCTAACAACATAACTTCAAAATACAAGGGGCAAAAAAATGACCAAAGTTGACTTGGGTAGTAGTGACAAGCAGGTATACACTTTTCTTTTTTCTTTTTTTTTTTGCATTTTTTGGCCAGGGCTGGGTTTGAACCTGCCACCAGCATATGGGGCTGGCGCCCTACCCTTTTGAGCCACAGGCGCTGCCCAAGGTATACACTTTTCATATGTCTATATTATGAATTACAATAAAATATATACAAAAAGAGAAATATATCAATAAGAGAAAGCGAATGTACTTAGAGACACAGAGCTGTGCCCACAGTGCTCGCTAAATGCTGGCTTTTAGTGTTACTTTAAGGAGTGCAGTTGCTACTTTCTCTTCTATAACCCACTGCCATCTCCAATCTATGGCTCGCATAAGTCCCCAAACTCTTTGCAGATCAACTTTGCTAAAAAGAACTCTATCCCTAAGTGCTCTAGCAGGGACCTGAGGACAGCATCTTGATCTACTATTGAGACACATGCACAGGTGCAGAGATATATATCCTGGGCCCAAAACAGAGCATTTGTTTATATTTCTTGATACATACAAATCATGAACTTCCCAGTATGGATTTGACCAAATTATAAAATTGAACCTAGTCAGAGGACTGCCTTGCAGCTCTCTCCAAGGATGGTTAAAGGGTAAAGGAGTGGAAATGTTAAATGTTAAAGTATGTGGCCTCCATGGCTCCCTGGGGTGTCCTGTTACATCCTGGCACTGCCAAGAAAGTTTCCACGAGTCCAGGGCAAGGAGAATGCCCTCTGCCCGCATTCCTCTGGGATCGTTCCATTTTGCTTCATTCCCTTCCCTCCTTCCATGTCTGAGCGGTGGTCATTTACCACCATTTGTTAATTCTCTGTTTATTTTAGATAAGCTGTGCAAAAAAATTGCAAGAAACATACATAGGCTTCACTCTTCTACACTCAAAGCTACGTCAGGTGAGCTAAGGTAGAGCAGGGAAAGGAAGACGGTTATCGAGTAGGGTTCGTCCTCGTTTACTTTACAGAGGGAATCTCCCTTACTCCCCCTCGTAGTCCTCAAGGCAGATGTTACTGGTCCCATTTTACAGTTGTGGAAACTGAGACTCAGGGAATTTTACTGTCCAAAGATTTTGAACCTGGTTCAGCCTAATCCCTAAAGCAACATACTTTTTCCACAAAACCACACTATCTTCCAGCTAGTGGTAATAATACTATAAATTTATACATATTTATCACATGTGCATAAGCAGGTTCATAAGCATAAAGAATCAGGTACGTGATTCTGTTTTCCTTACCATGAAGCTAAAAGCTGAAACCAAAAGCAAAGTGACTTAATTCTATCACAGAACGAGCCGAGAGCAGGTCCATAAAATCCCCTAAAGCTACTAATTCAATGTGCGCAGACTTAGTTGAATAAACATCGCACATCTCTTTCATGCTCATTGTGTGTTTTGTATGTATAATAATTAAGACATGACTCACAAATTGGGCTGCTATGTTGGAAACTGCCCAGCCCGGGGCAAGTTCTTGTAACTCTTAAGCCTCTATTCCCCTACCTATTAAATGGGCTAATGACATCTCCTGTTTCCAAGGGCTGCTGAGGGAATAAAGGAGCTAGTGCTTGACAAATGCAACCCATGGTTATGATAATGTTGTTTACAATTATGTATTTGGAGAATGCCAAAAGTGAAAGCAGGCAGAATATAACAACATTCCTGTCACTCAACAAAAATGACTGTTAAATACTTTCCTTTGAGTCTTTTTAGAGGGTCTTGTTATGTTGCCCAGACTGGCCTTGAACTCCTGGGGTCAAATGATCCTCTTGCCTCAGCCTCCTCAGTAGCTCGAACACTTTGAGCTACTGCTCCTGGCTAATCATACTTTTTAAAAATTCTGTATTCATCATTTAGGATTATCTCACACTAGCTGTTTAGTATTATAATCTCTTTATAAATGTTATTTTTAATAACTGATCAATATTTCACTGATTATCATACCAATTCAACCATTCTCTTAGTTTTGATCATTTATATTTCTAACAAAATTTCTCTATAAATGTGATCTTCCATAAGGTTTCTTCACATTTTGATTTACTTTCACAGGACAACAGGTAAAATACTAAATTACTAAGCAGAAACATCTTTGACATTTGATGCACTTTAATACCTTGCTATCCATGGGAGTTGTTCTAATTTAAATTCCTACACATTGTACACATATTTTTTTTGGTTTCATATCACAAGCAGTATCGAAATAGTTATTTTTTAATCCCTTGATTCTAATTTAGATTGAAAGAAGAAAACATAAAAACTGGGTGACTAGATAACCTCTATTTTCTATTTTTACCTCATTAAGCAATCCAAGGTAACTTGATTCTTCTAAACAGGAGTTCAAAGAGAAGGGGAAGCTATGAGAGTCTACACCAATACATTGTGCAGTCCTCAAAATCAATATTGACACCCTTTTAAACTGTCTACATTCACAGAACAACTTGAATTGAGGGCCTGATTGTAGCTGGGTTGATTCAGATATAGTCTACATTAAAAGCCACAGATCAGCACCCTATCATTTACATTCTATTTGGACTTAACTCCTATAGATTCTATTTTCTGTACACTGTTGAGGAAGTTGCCCTCACTTAGTTTTTTTTAATTGATGTGAAATTCACATAATATAAAATTAACCATTTTAAAGAGAACAATCCAGTGGTATTTAATTCGCAACATTGTGCAACTACCACCTCTATCTAATTCCCAACATTTCCATTACTTTGAAACAGTAAGGAAATTAGTCCCATTCTTCCTCCCCTTTCCCCCAGCAACTGCCAATCTGCATTCTGTTTCTGTGGGTTTATCTACTGTGGATATTTCATATAAAAGGTAGAACACGCGACATTTTGCTTCACGTCAAGTTTGTGAGGTTCGGTAAAGTGTTGCAGTACTTTATTTCTTGATGTGGCTGAACAATATTCCTGAGAACACTGCATATCACAATCCGCTTATTTGTGCATCTACTGATGAACATTTGGGTTGTTTTGGCTACTGTGAAGGGTGCTGCAGTGCTCGAGTCACAGTAACAATATTTATGACAAGTCCCCAACAAATTAGGCCAGGTCAAAGTGCAGGCATCGTCATTAAATTCAGCACCGTCAATAGTGGGGCAAAATGACATGATGCCTTTGGTAGGATCTAGTGGGAAGGCCTCAGTCAAGTCCAGACTGTGGGGCATTCTACAGGATAACTAAATGAGGCTGTAAAAAACAAAAAATGAAACAAAACACAAAACTTTTAGACGTTTAAAACACAAGTAAAATGTACAGAAACTGGTTTAACTATTAAGGAAAAGCTAAAGACAAGTAAGAAAATTTAAATATGAACCATAGATTAAATAAATTTCTTGGGTATCATAATAGTATTTTGATTACACAGAAAATCCTGGGTTTTCAGGGCATACAAAATATAGTATTAGGGATGATGTGTCATATTTACAACTTGATTTCTTACCATCAAATGGCTTAACAGCAACAACCAAGTGAATACTTGCGGTGGGGTGGAAGAGAGAAGGAAAAGAAGAGAGGGAGACTTAGAGAGAGGGAGAGAAGAGGGGAGGGGAGAGTGTGTGCAAATGTGTCAAAATGCTAAAATGTTGGTGAATCTAGACTAAACATGTGTTTGGTTTTTTTTTTTTTTTTGCAGTTTTTGGTCATGGCTGGGTTTGAACCCACCACCTCCAGCATATGGGGCTGGCACCCTACTCCGTTGAGCCACAGGTGCCACCCGACTAAAAATGTTTTAAAAAATTATTTTTTGTGGGCCAGGTGGGGTGGCCCACACCTGTACTCCTAGCACTCTGGGAGGCTGAGGCAGGAGATCACCTGAGGTCGGGAGTTCAAAACCAGCCTGAGAAAGTGTAAGACCCCATCTCTAAAAAAATAGATGGGCATTGTAGTGGGCACCTGTAGTCCCAACTACTGGGGAGGCTGAAGCAAAAGAATCACTTGATCCCAAGAGTTTAAGGTTGCTGTGAGCTATAATGCCAAGGCACTCAACCCCAGGACAACTGAGTGAGATTCTACCTAAAAAAAACCAACAAGAAACTATTCTTTGCGATAAGAATACTTAACATAAGATCTACCCTCTAAACAAATTTTTTTTTTTTTGTAGAGACAGAGTCTCGCTTTAGGGCCCTCAGGTAGAGTGCCGTGGCCTCACACAGCTCACAGCAACCTCCAACTCCTGGGCTTAAGCGATTCTCTTGCCTCAGCCTCCCGAGTAGCTGGAACTACAGGCGCCCACCACAACGCCCGGCTATTTTTTGGTTGCAGTTTGACCGGGGCTGGGTTTGAACCCGTCACCCTCGGTATATGGGGCCGGTGCCTTACCGACTGAGCCACAGGCGCCACCCCTCTAAACAAATTTTTAAGTGTATAATATAGTATTTTAGTTATAGGTGCCACGTCTGTGACATAATAAAAATATATATATTGGGTGTCTACCCCTAGTTCCTGGCACCAGGCTCCTAAAATTACTTTAATTTCCTGATCAACTGCGGTGCTGGGCGCATCTTTTGTTCTGCTATTTGTTCTTTGACCTGCCTTCTAACACTGATCTCCTAACCCCTGGGAATTTCCTGAGTGACAGGAGTATCTTATGTTTAATGCAGCAACCCTGGGTGGGCTCCTGGAGGGGACTGGTCACCAGAAAGACCAACCTATGAGAAGCTTGGAACTTCTCGCCCCACCTCCAGGCGGGGGAGGACTAGAAACATGCTTAGTAAACACGTTCATGCCTAAGTAATGAAGCCTCCATAAAAATCCAAAAAGTTCAAGTATAGGAACTGGTCTAGCCCTAAAGTAAAAGTTGAAGATGGGGTTTAGAGGGCTTCTGGGTTCGTGAACACATCCATGTGCTGAAAGAGTGACAGTGGTGCTATACCCCAGCTCCATGGGGACAGAAGCTCCTGTGCTTGGGAACCTTCAGGACCTCAACCTACACACTTCTCCAACAGGATGTTCAGCTGTGTCCTTTATCATACCTATTGGAATAAACTGGCAAATATAACTCTTTGCTTGAGTTCTGTGAACCCAAGGAGGGGGTTCTGGGAACATCTGATTTGCAGCCAATTAGTCAGAAACACAAGTAGCAGCTGGGACTGGCAATCATCATCTAAGGCAGGACAGTCTTAAGACTAAGCCCTTAACTTGTGGGATCTAGGCTCGGCACTTATAGCTCAAGCGGCTAAGGTGCCAGCCACATAAACCGGAGCTGGAGGGTTCGAATTCAGCCCAGGCCCACCAAACAATGACAACTATAACCAAAAAATAGCTGGGTGTTGTGGCAAGCACCTGTAGTCCCAGCTACTTGGGAGGCTGAGGCAAGAGGATCACTTAAGCCCAAGAGTTTGAGGTTGCTGTGAGCAGTGATGCCACAGGATTCTGCCCAGGGCAACAGCTTGAGATTCTATCTCAAAACAAAACAAACAAACAAAAAAAAACTTGTGGGATCTAACACTAGCTCCAGGAAGAGGGTGTCAGGATTGAATTGTAGGATACCCAGTTGGTATCTGGTATCTAGAGAGTTGGAGAAGGTTTGCTATTCTAGTAAAATCAGAGAAGTAAATTTTCAGTTTTCTATGAACTGAAGACTTTTGGCAGGGAATGGTGGCCTGGTCTGAGCCTGTAGTGCTCACAGGGACACCTCCCATCTCTGCAGCTCTTCACTGACGTTTGCTCTGCTATCTCCACCCTTTCTTACACCAATGCACTCACCTGTATATTTATAATAGTGAAACTGTTCTGTTAAATTTCCATGAGTAAACTGCATCAGAAAATCATGAGCTATTGAATGATTATTTACTTGCATGAAATAATGACCATAATTAAGAAATAATTTACAATATTTAACTTGTATATTTATCCTTCCCATTCTCATCCATGAAACTTTTTTTTTTTCTGTATGGAACTGTTTCTATACTTATTTTAACCTTTTATCATAGTATGGAGAAAGTAAATGGAATTCAAAGGCAAGCAAAACACATTAGCATCTCCTTTCCTCCTTATTCCTGGAGGTATTTGTATGGCACACCATTTGTACCATCTGCGCAATATAAGAATGTAACTGTAACATTCCTCTGATTTTTAAAATTTCTATTTTTAAGAGAACTTGCCTCCCAGAGTTTTTTTTTTTAATACATTGTGCTAAAAGACAAATTTCAGACCCCTGTGAGAATTTTGCAGCCCTGTTTTCCTGATATGTGGATTTACTCCACAATGCTTTTTAAAAGTATGATTTACAGGCTGGGCATGGTGGCTCACGCCTGTAATCCTAACACTCAGTGAGGCCGTGGGGCGAGGTGGATTGCTTAAACTCAGGAATTCGAGACCAGCCTGAGCAACAGTGACACCCTGTCTCTACTAAAAATAGAAAAACTAGCCGGGCCTATTGGCACACCCCAGTAGTCTCAGCTTTTTGGGAGTCTGAGGCAAGAGGACTGCTCAAGCCCAGTAGTTTGAGGTCACTGTGAGCAATGATGCCATGGTTCTCTACCCAGAACAACAGAATAAGCCTCTGTCTCAAAAAAAAAAAAAAAAAGTATTATTTATAGAAAACTACATTTTTCTTATTTTAAAGCAAATTCATTATCAAACACATTTCTTTGCCTAAAGAAGGCAAATAAAGTACAATAAAGAGCTAGTTGAAACAGTTCCATGGTCTGAATATTTCAGAAAAGTTTCTGAGCTTAAGGACAAAATAAGCATAAATACTCTGTATGGTTACAAACAGAAACCACGGAGATAATCCATGATAAATGAAAGAGGCATATTCATGTTTATAAAGTCCAAGAATCTAATACTAATCTCTTGTGTGAATGTTAAAATGCACTCCCTCAAATTTTTCCAGATTAAATATGACTAAAAAGGCATGACAACTCTCAAAAGATAAAATTATAACAAATTTAGTTATAGAGCTAATTCATCCACAGAGCAGCCTCCATTCTATAAAACAGAATGAAAGCTTTCACTGGATAATGGCAGAACAGTAGGTTTTGCGAGGTGGTAACCAGGAAACAAAACAACAGAAAAAAAAAAAAAAAGCTGATTAGCTATCATCACATTACTTCAGGTTACTTTTTTATAATAGTCAGAGGGGACTTGCTTATTTATGCTGACTCAGATGGACTAGAATCCCTTGTTTTTTTCCTAGTCTGTTTTGGGATCTACCTGCTTCCGTAAAGATTCAGTTTGATTATGTGGCATTGAACATGAGCAACTCTTTTGATTTGGTCTTTTGGTGCCTACTGCAGGAGCTCATCCAAAACAATGGTCTCCCATAAATTTTATTTGACACAATTAAATATGACATGTGGGTGCCTTTGCTATAAAGGTCATTAGGGAGCTAATTACTGAAGTGCGTACGATAGCTATAGATTACATTACACTACTGCTTCCTGTTATCTTCCTGATTGAATAATTGTACTGTGGCTATCGAAGAGAATGTCCTTGGTTTTAGTCAGTTTAGTTAGTCTTCTGAAAATTAATCTATAAACTAATTCTATTTGGTTTATCTTGGGGGACAGATCAGGTGAGTAGAGAGGGTGTTCCAATAGAGTTATTTGCTTACTGGCGAAAAATTCCCTCACAGACTGTGCCCGTGAGCTGGTGCGTTATCCTGACTCAAGAATCACACCTTTTTGATGCCAACATTTTAAGTTCAGATTTTCCTGTTTCTCTATTGATGTTTACATGGCCTGCTGTGCTTCTCACAGTCAGTTGATGATTTTGGCATACAATCTGATGAATTTTTGCTATGTTTTCATCAGATCTGCTCATGACTATCTGCCCTAACCCCCTTCATCATGACACCTTCTCTCCCTTCAGAAAACTGTTTAATCCATTTTAAACACTACCATTTTCTTTCCATGGTATTATCCCCATAAACTTGGACTAATATGTCCCTGGTTTCACTCCCACTTTTGCCAGGTTTAACAAGAAATATACAAATGTTTACCCATTGCTCTAATTCAAGCTCTGACATTCTCAGGATAGCATCTCAAAACACGCAACGATAATAAAGAACGCCACTCAGGAAGATACTGCCAAACGTCCACAGGAACACAAATGTGAGGTACGGATATACCAAGGTCATAAGACCTTATTGAGTTGTTTGTACAGTGCTGCTAACATGCGCACACTGGCAAGTTTGTGAACTTAATTGTCAGACCTCATATATCATTAATAAAACTTCTTGTTTCCACTAGAGGCAACCATTATATCACCTCCTTACTTGAAAATTGATAATTAAATGGAAAGAAATTAGCATTTATCCTTTTTTCCTGTAAGAATTAAATAAATATGCTTCCATTTCATACATCAAATGTGTGAAATAAAAACATTAAAGTGAATTTTCCACTGAGCCATTGTAGTTTGATTTAAGTTAGGCATGATTTGGTGAGCACCTGCCAGGTCCTAGTCACTAATCCACTCACATGTGGCCACATGTGGCTCAACTTCCCACTACTGAGCCAGGGGACCTTGAGCAATTGACTTCGCCTCCAGTTCCCTCATTTGTAAAATGAGGGCAGGGGTAGTCAGTGCCTTCCCCAGAGGGCTGCAATGAGGGTTAAGGGAGTCAATACTCTCAGGGGTCGTGGAGTCGGCATCTCCTCCTCTGGGTGAAAGAGGAGAAACAGTCTTTCAGCAAGGGCTTCACGTGTGTCCTCCACGGGCCAGGCACGGGCTGGATGTTCTCCTTCGGAGTTTGTAGGCTAGGATGGCAATACAAGCTTTTCTCAAATAACCAGTCATATACAAACGCAAGCAATGATAAGTTCCAGGAATGAAAAAGACAGTGGCTATCAGATGTGCTGATGATCAGTTAGGAGGTCAGGCTGCGAGTCATTAAAAGACAGCAGATTAGTGGTTAAAGCCAAGACTTTGGGCAGAATACCTGGGTTTGCATGCAGGTCTGCCCCGTGTGACTTCACCTCTTAGTTCCCTCATCTGCAGGAGTGCAGGAGCGTCCTTGCCTCCATGTTGTGCTGATCGTATAGTTAACAGATATGTAGCTAAGAATAGCACGTGGCACGTACTAAGCTCTGGAGAAGGCTGTCTGCTTTTATCTCCTCTGTCCTCGGGTCCAGAGCAAACTGAAGCATAACGTTAACCACTCTGCCTCACAGTTTGGCCTGTGAGGACTAATAAGTTAATGCGTTACTTTTTTCCGTAAACACTAACAGCTCACTAAAGTCACTTAGAAAGGCCTTAAAAAAAAAAAAAAACAGAAACCTTCCTGATGCATGGCTCCTTCCTGAAACAAATGAATTAGACATTCTCGGGTGGGAGCCTGGACGTCCACGTATTCTAGAAGCTCCGCCGGTGATTTGTATGTGCAGCCAGAGTTGAGAACCACTAATCCAGGTATTCAGAATGTAGCAACAGCTACAACAAAGTAAAACACAATGCAGTGAGCTAAACCCAACAGTTAAAATCTACGATCTTACAGCATACAACGATTTTAGGGTTCCGAAGTAAGTTCCCACAGAAGGGGTTCCACTCCATTCCTCTTTCATAGCACATCACCCCCATTTACTCCAAGGGCAAAGCGCACACTAGGGGACAAAGCGCTCCAGGGAACGCCTTTACACTACCTGAAGAGGCGGCTTAACTGGGGAACCGCCAGGAACACACTCCAGGGTCGGATGATTTCCAGAAAGCCCCTCAGTCTAACCCAACGAGCGTGCAGGTGTCTTCCAAGAAAGCCACCTTTCTGCATGCGGGAGATCTTAAACTGGGAAAAATTCACATCGCTGTTTGTCATGAGGGTGGGGAGATGAAGGAACTGGGTTTTAAGTACTTAGAGGTTATCTTTTTATTTATGAATTAATAGTTCCAGAAACGAGAGGGACTAGCGTGCCCAAGTGCTTGATTGGGTCCTGGTTACATTTGGGTGGATACAGTTGCCAAAACTCGCCGCGTTATCACCTGTGCCTTTCAGCAGAGGCAAGGTCCACCTCGATTTTAAAGGACAGCACCGGGAAAGTAAGTCGGTGAAACAGTCGTTCGCTGTGAGATACTCGTGGGTAGAGAAACCAAAGAGGAGAGCCCCCGTCGGCTCCAAACGCCCTCTTTGACCTGCCTGCTCCGGCACAAGGGTTGGAAGGTTCCATGCGCGTTCCGGGGCAGGGACCACCCGGAAAGGAGAAGACAGAGCCCAGGGGCCGTGGCCCGGGCGCGGGGGCCTTACCCAGCAGCAGGAAAGACAGGACCCACTGCAGCACCGCCGCCGTCTGCAGCCGCCGCGCCAGCGGGATGTTGAGCGGCGCGAACTCGACCTTCATGGCCCGGCCCGGGCGAGGACAGCGCCCACCGCCGCCGCCTGCACCCTCGCTGCTCCGCGGCGCCTGCGGGCGCCGGCCGGGCGCGCTGGAGGAGGCGGAGGCGGAGAGCGGGCGGGGACTGGACTTCGCCTGGGGTGGGAGGGCGAACCGGGGCTGTGGCTGGGGGCTGCCAATCACGCGCGCCGGGCGCCAGCGCTGGCCCCGAGCGCCCCAGCCCAGGAGCAGCTGCGGCGCTCTGGGCGCATTGGCTGGCGCACCTGGGCTCCGGGGAAAGCGCGGCGCACAGAGCACGGGTCAGCTGGCGGTCGGCCTGAGCCTGGCAGCGCGAGGTCCTGGCGCCTTGTCAAGGACCTAGGATCTCCAGCAGGATCTGATCATTTACTGTTCAGCTGATCGATCACCGCGCGCCAGCCTTCAGCATCCGCCCTTAAACCCACCCCTTCCTCCAGAATCCTGTATGACCAGGCAACCGTTGGTGCAAGGAATCGTTCGCCAGCTGGAGAAAAGCGACGGACGTAGCTTCTTAGTTTTTTGGTCTGTGTCCTAAACTACCCTAACCTCCGGGAGGGCCGGCGGGGACCTGACTTCCCCACTCCTGTGTCCACAGATCCCTACATGAGTCCTGGAAACCTTCCATTCATGCCTTCAGACCGCATTCGCTGAGCGTCTACCGACTGCTGAGCACTCTGGGTTACTCTGGATAACCAAGTCACCCAGGGTCTTGTTCTCAGAGAGTACAGTATGGGAGAAACAGACATAAAATAATCACACAATTGGGTGCGTAATTACAAGTGAGAAGATTCTAGACCCAAGACTGGAAGGTCAAGGAAATGGTCAAGAGGTGCCCTAGTCTTAAGCTATAAATTAGATAAATCGAGTTAACTGAGAGAATCGTCCAGGTGCAAAGGTCCTGTGGCTGAAAATCAAAGACTAGTATAGTGGGAGCTCATAGAACAAGGGTGAGATTGGGAGGAGATGAGGCAAAAATGGTGGGTAAGGGCCAGGTTCTTGCTGACTGTGTTTAGGGTTCAAGTCTGTACCCTAACAGCAATACAAGACACTACAGTTATTATGTGGGTGTAATAATGTGGATCAACAGATTCCAAATAGTGCCTAATCCTTGATAGCACCCACTACATTTTCTTTATAAATATTAATTATTGTATGTGCAGAGTAATTAGAGTTGAAAAACCCCATCCAAGTAGCAAGTCATTGCCGGTGGGGATTTAGAATAAAGCAAAAGGACAGCCATGACTTTCCCTCCCGCCTTGCCCCTTTCTCCTTCAACATTCTAATGTAGGAAAGCTGGATGCAAAGAAAGTCCAGGATGACGTGGGGGAATTGTTTGTGGCTTTCTACATGCAAAGCTTGTTCATAAGATGTAAAGTTGTGTAAGGAAGAGAAGTGGTCCAAAGATTCCTGCCTGGCACATGGAAGAGGGGGTAAGACAGGACCAGCAAAGAAGATTCATCTAGTGTAAGAAACAGAGAAAAACTATGGACGCACAGGAGCAAATAGTGTCCAGAAGAAACCTGTAGGCTCCAGTGATAGTGAGTAATGGGCACCTATTCAGAAAGGGTTGGAGGTAACAGGAGCTGAAGTAGGGAGACCCCTAAGGAGGCTTTGGTAAGGTGTCCACGGTGGTGGCTCGGTCTCCTTAGAAGCAAAGGAGAACAGAGATAGATCTCAGATACCTGTCGGAGATACAAATGGTAGGACTGGCTGATAACTGGATTCTTAATCTACTGGTGTATATGAAAGCAAAACACCCAGAATTCCTGATCCTCATCACTCGAAGTTTATTGCACTTGATACAATGCTTTCGTTACTTCCTCAGAGCAGTCAGCTGAGAGGAAGGACCTGTCATATCCCCCCACAGCCCACAGAAGCGAAGCATGGACCCACCAGGACTCAGTCCCTCACCATTTTAATTAATGGTTTAATCATCTACTCATTCTTCTGACATCCAGCACGTATTTATCTGTGTACCTACTGTGTGCCAGGTTACTGGAGTGAAGTGATCATTGGATTGACATGGCAAGAAAGTTTTAATTCAAGCTATTCAAAACAGTTCTCCTCCATGAGCCTATGGTTTCCAGAGCCAAAGCAAGAAACTGCCATGCCAAACTACTTCTCAAATAATAAGAATGAAGAGAATTATTGTGGAAACACAGGAACAAGTCATGGAAGAGTATGCAGAGGAGTGCTGAAGACCACACTTGTCATTTGGTGTTGTGGCTCAGATTAGCAATCAATCTGCAAATATTTCAGCAAATGATCAGAGAAAATTACCTTGGGCAGAAAGACGGGCTTTGTTCCTATGTGCTCAGCATTGGCTATGCATGAGGAAATAATACATACATACGTTTACAGTAACTTGATAAAATGCTTTACCACCACTGCTGTAGCAAGTCCTTGGAAAGGCGTGGTGACAGGAAGCCAGCACAGTCCTGGTGAAGATCTGAGCTTCCACTGACACAGTATGACTCCCCTCTCTTTTTCTTAACTCTGATGAAGAAATAAGAAGGTCACAGTCAGATTGCCTCAAAGATTATGAAAACTGTCTTTGGAAATGAATAATGAAAAATCACTTCCTTGTTTTGTTTTTTATTTTTTTGCATTGTGCCATAGCTAACTTCTTCTAGAAAGAAGGTGACAATGTTTTTCCATAACGCTACATTTTACTGTAACTTAAGTTAAATGTTCTTATTGTTAAGTTAAAAAGGGAATAGTATTCTTTCTAGATTGAGAGTCCTTAGAGGGGATAGTTCTGAACAAAGATCACAGTTCTGATTTTCATATGATGCATTAATCATAAAAGAAAATATTCTCTCTCTTTTGCTCACACACACACATCTATGTATGCATACACATCCTGCTGAGAATGAATGACCAGCTCAGGTTAAAGTCAAATAGAAGGCCACCACTATGGGAGTTTCAGTGGAATGTC
The DNA here is from genome assembly GCF_027406575.1 of Nycticebus coucang. Lineage (NCBI taxonomy): Eukaryota > Metazoa > Chordata > Mammalia > Primates > Lorisidae > Nycticebus > Nycticebus coucang. The sequence continues at coordinate 119,917,971 of NC_069786.1, read as the reverse complement.
CTTCAAAAAGTTTTATTTTCAAAGCTTTTTTGTACAAAGTTTAAGATATTTGCTCTGGCCCCTCTGTTTTCATATTGTTTTCTCAATGAACTATTTTATCAATCTGACAGGGCTCAGGTATATTTGTTCTGAGCAGAGGTGCAGAGTCTTGCCTGAGATAGTGAAGCTTTGCAGCCACCATGAACAGTGCACCATTTCCTTTCCTTCATACTTTCTTGTTGCTATAGGTACGTGTAAGGTCTCAGCACCTAGGTGTGATTCTCCTTTGTGAGCTTCATTAATATAAGTTCAATTATTATCATTCTATTAGTTAATTAATGTTAACATATGATGTTTGTGCTACAAAATATGTGCGTCCCTAACTGCTCTTTTAAACCATTATAACACTATGAGCGTTTACTCTTAGAAGGTATGATGGTACTCACTCGCATTTATTAGACGTGCATGGTAGCAAGTTTGTGAACTTAATTGTCAGACCTTGTACAGCAACAGCTCTGATGATCATTCTAGAAACACAGCTCCATAATTAGGTGCCAGTGTTGGTGCATAGCTTCCAAAGGGAGTACTTTGTGACTATAGAGATATTTAGCAATGAGGTACATAGCACTTTTTCTAGGATGAGTTTTCACACTTAATTGCTAGACCTCATACATGGCTTTTGTGCCATTTGGGTCAAAGTTGTAAGTGTGACCATCACCAAGATAGTGTGCAGGTGGTCTGGAACTCGTACTTGTATCTTTCTGGTTGTTTGTGGCTGTTTGGCAAATAACACCTGGATTCCCCTCATCTGTTATTATTAGTTTGGGGATTTTTTCCTTGTTGTTGCCAACACATGCCACTTCCTAGTCCCGACTGCTATTGTTTCTCCCCTGGATTATTGCAAGCTCCTAACTGATCTCCTGGACATGACTTTTACCCTCCAAACAATCATCTCCTAATCTCTTTTCTACAATGTACCAAATATGATTGTTCCAAAATACCAAATCAATCATATCATTTCTCTGCCTAAAATCCTTGAATTTCATCTCATTGGTCTCAAGATAAAGCCAAACTCTTTAATGTCGTTTTGGACCCTGCTTTAGAGGCCATTTACATCTCATTTTTGAGTCTTAGCAATAACCTTCCAGCCCTCGGTCACTAATCATTTTTAGGGTTTTTTTTTTTTTTTTTTTTTCTGTTGAACAAACAGGTTTCAGGAATGAAAGAAATACCATCGTCTCAAGAACAACTCAGGATTTTGATATGTCTAGGTCCTTCTCTGCGTTATCTTCTCTCTTGCTGTCAGAGTCATTTCATCACCACATATGAGTCTTCTCCACGGAGTGAGAAACCTGGCCACCAAGGGTCCACGCTTGCAACTCGCAGCTTCTACTATTAAATCAAATGGACTCAAGTTCCTCGTGGTCCCATGTCTAAAATCTAGCTGGCATCAGGTCTACCTCTGGACAACATCACTAAAAGCAGATACATGGTCCTGCTGCTCTCATACAGTGGCTCTCAAGTTTACCCTGTGATATCGTTTAGATATTTGGTTCCTCCAAATCTCATGTTGAAATGTCATGCCCAGTGCTGGGAGGGAGCTGGGGGGAGGGTTTTGGAGGGGTCAGATCCCTCCTGAATGGCCTGGTGCCCTCCCTGTGTTGGCTCGTGGGAGAGCTGGGTGTGCATGCTGTACCTTCTCCCCTCTCTCTCTCTCCCATTTTGCCTTCTGCTTTGATTGGAAGCTCCCTGAAGCCCCCACCAGAAGCAGATGCTTAACACATGTACTGTCGATAGAATCATGAGCCAAATAACCTTTTTCTTTATAAATTACTGTCTCTTTTGTTATTCCTTTATAGCCAAACAGACTAACACCCCCTGTGACTGAGAAAGAAAATGCTAGGCAGGTTATTCCAAGTTTCTGCGATCAAAACCAGTCGGAAGGCAAAAAGGAGGGAGGAAGAGGTGGGTCGACTTCAGTATTTCTTACTTGGATAACTTGGTGAATGGTGATGACAGTAAAAAAGCTAAGGAGTACATGGGGAAGAACAAGCCTTAGGGTGAAGGGGAACGTTTGGTTTTTGACATAATGAGGATGAAATGCCAACATGTTGAACATTCAGGGGCCAAAGCTGGTAAGAAATGTGCATGCGGTAGCTGGGTGTGGTGTTTCATGCCTGTAATCTCAGCACTTTGGGAGATGGAGGTGGGAGGTTTGCTTGACCAGTCCCGGCAACATAGCTAGGCCCTGTCTCTAAGGAAAAAAGAAAGAAAGGAAGCAAAAACTATGCACAGAAGAGGACTGTAAGGGAGGATTAGATGGGAGCCGTCTGTGTTGAGTGGAGTTGAGGCAGTTACCTGGGGAGAAGATCACCAAGCACGTAACTCTGGCGAGCTCCCCACCACGGAAGGGCAAGTCTAGGTGGGAAGCAGAAGAGGCTGTGACAGAGTTAATGTTTATTAAATGTTCACAAGAGGCCAAACTCTAAATGAACTTGTTACCTTAAAATTCTCACAACCATCCTAAGGTACATCTATGCGGTAGGTATTATTCTTGTCTTCATGTCATTGATGAGGAACTGAGGCTGATCAGTATTCAATAATTGAACAAAGTCTCAGTTAGCAAGCAAGTAGGTCCAGATTTTAGTCTGTGATGAATTTATAGAACTCTTAACACTGTATTGTAAGCAGGGCATGGTGGTTTAGGACTATAGTCCTAGCACTCTGGGAGGCCGAGGCAGGAGAACCACTTGAACTCAGGCATCCGAGGTTGCTGTGAGCTAGGCTGATGCTACCATGCTCTAGCTTGGGCAACAGAGTGAGATTTTGTTTCAAAAAAACCCCTCAAACCCCAACAAAACCAAAACACTATATTGTATTGCTTCTTATGTAGTGACAGTAAAAAATAAAAAAATACCAGGAGTTTAGAGTCAGGAAAATCAAGAAAGGTAAATTTCAAGAATAAGAGAATGGTTAATAACATAAAATGCCTAAACAGTTTATTTTTTAAATACAATATAAAACCACCATTTTTTTGACAAATAGGAAATAACAGTACCAATCAGCCTGATTCTTGGCAAGTCCAGCAGGCCTTCTTGATTTTGGATGGATCCAGCAATACAAACCTAATAAGAAAAATGAACTTTGGACATGTCCTAAAATCTTCAAGGTAATCTACACAGAGATGAGTACCTAGGAAATTTAAAGGAAAGGCATATAAGATTTTGGCTAAAAAAGAACCAATTTTGGATGCACACCAAGTAAAAACAAGGTAAGTTATAATAAATTATATTTTCTATTACAGATTCTGAGAGCCCTGTCTCATCTCTGGAGATAGGAACTCAAATTTTGCTAAACTTAATACCAGAGAGAATTTATAGTCTCAGATCACTTGGGTTTATTGTCTTCAGTGTAAATGTCTAATATTGAAATGACTTTGAAGGCTTTGAATTCTTTCCACATACTTTATCTTCACAACCATTTGGTGAAATGCTACCTTCATTTTAGGGATAAAGAAACTGAGCCTGGGAGTGGACAATGTTTGTTTTTGGAGAAGAAAGTAGTGTGCCACTTTAAACTATCTGTTACTCTGGTTTAAAATGTCAATCAGACGCTGTAATGAAATTTAGGACCTATGTAGAAAGAATTTCAGACATGACAGCATCTCTTTCCCAACTGCTACCCAATCACGGAAAGTGACACAATCACTTCAGAAGCTTTCTCTGTGAATATTACATGTTTTACAGGCAAAAACAGGCAATTTGTGCAGACTGTGATCCCACGTGGTGATGAGAGAGCTGGATTGTCTACCAATGTTTGATTAGGCAAGAAAAAGAAGTGTACGTCAATGTAGTAATTTTTTTTAAATTTAAGATTGATACGAGGGTATAAACATTAGTTTACGGTGTTTGCATTTGTTAGGGAAAGCGCTGTCATAGCTGTGTGCCACCGCCAGGAGGCGTACCATACACCCTTACATTGTGCCTGTTAGTGAGAGTACACCAATCCCCTTCCCTCTTCCCTTCTCCCCCACCTTCCCCTCCCACTTGAGTTTAATTGAGTTTTTCTCTTGTGTAGACATGTATTGGTCTATTGGTTTTATATTAGTGCTGAGTACATTGGATACTTGCTTTTCCATTCTTGTCATACTTTACTAAGAAAAATATGTTTCACCTCCTTCCAGGTTAATACAAAAGATGTAAAGTCTACATGATCGCCTTCTTGTTTTTTGATTTTGGGGTTTTGTTTTTGTTTGTTTATTCATTTTTTGAGACTGGGTCTCTCTCTGTCACTTGGGCTAGAGCCCAGTGGCATGATCGCAGCTGAAGGCAACCTCTAATTCCTCTGCTCTTGTGCTCAAGTGATCCTCTTGCCTCTGCCTCCTGAGTAGCTGGGACTACAGATACACACCACCACATTTAGATAATTTTTCTGTTTTTTGTAGAGACAGAGATCTTTCTCTTGTTCAGGCTTGTCTTGAACTGTTGGCCTCAAACAATTCTCCAGCCTTGGCCTCCCAGAGTGCTAGGATTACAGGCAATAGTCACTGTGCCTGGCCTCTTGTTGTTTTTCTCATAATAAAAGAGATACTTGAGCCAGTGCAGTGGTTCACATCTGTAATGTCACCTACTAGCCTGGGCAACATAAGTGAGACTCTGTCTCTAAGTTTTAAAAAAAGATTAGCTGGTCTAAGGTACAGTAATCTCAGCTACTTAGGAGGCCAATGTGGTAGACAAGCCCAGGTGTCTGAGGGGAGGCAATGAGCTATGAAGGGGCCACTGCACTCTAGCCTGGTGACAGAGGAAGGTCTGGTCTCCAAAAAAAGAAGTTTTGTAAAATATAAAGCAAAATAATTCATCACCCAAAGATAGCCACTGTCAGTACTTCGTTGTACATTATGTTATTTGTTTTATTTTTGTTCACACTCATCATATACTTACCACAATTTTTTTAAAAACAAAAAATGATTTTTTTAAAGTATGTTTTTTGGTAACTTTTAAAATATCATTTTCTGTGGGCTTTTTAGCATGTTAAGCCAGGTAGCAAGTCAATGTAATTTTTAGTGTTCACATAGATTCTGCGCATGGAGGTGTCACACTTTATTCAAGCAAGCTCACACTTTTGGATGTTTACATTGTTTCCAAATTGTCTATATTAGAAATAGACAGAAATACTTGTTTATTTCCTTAGAATAATTCAGTAGAATAATTACAGGATCCAAAAGAAAACGTGTTTAAAATGTTGATTCATGTTGTCAAACTGCAACCTATGTTACCAGCATGAGTATCTGAGACTGCCCAGATCTAAATCTTTGCTAATGTGGGGTTTATTTCTTTAACTTATCTAATTCCTGCCATTTTTCCCTGGAGAAAATATTCCTACTTTCGTTGTTGTTTTAATTTGAATCCCCCATTTTTGTTTGTATTTAATGAATTCTTTTTTTTTTTTTTTTTGAGACAGAGCGTCACTATGTCACCCTCAGTAGAGTCCTGTGGCGTCACAGCTCACAGCAACCTCAAACTCTTGGGCTTAAGTGATTCTCTTGCCTCAGCCTCCCAAGTAGCTGGGACTACAGGCGCCTGCCACAACGCCTGGCTATTTTTTGTTGTTGTTGTTGCCGTTATTTACCTGGCCTGGGCCAGGTTCCAACCTGCCAGCTTTGGTGTATGTGCCTGGTGTCGTAACCACGGTGTTACAGGTGCTAAGACGTATTTGATCAATTCTTTCTTCACCTTTCTTTGCCTCTTTTTTTCATTAGAAGTCTGTATTTATAAAAAGAATAGATAATATACTAAATAAGTATTGCTATTATTAAAAGTAAACTTCAAAAATTATTGAGAGTTTGCTCTGTATTCTTGCCATGTATTAATTAATTAATAAAATACCCATAAAAATTTTCTGTCCTTATGGAACCCATGTTTTAGCAGGGAGAAGCATTTATATCTAACAACCACAACAAATAGTATGGTCCAGGAAGGCCTTTCTGAGAAGACTTCTAGGAGCCAAGGGGTTGGGGGCAAAAATATTCAAGCAAGAAGAACTGCTGGTTCAAAGGCCTACAGGGGCCATTACCTAGTGTGTTCAAGAACTTCCATGGTGGCTGTGGTTCTTGTATAGAAAGAATCCTAAATTAATCCTTAAATGGTGTCTGATTCTTCATAAATGTTAAAAGAATGTTTTCCAGAACTTGAAATAATTCTAAAGTTCATTGAGAAAAATTAACCTGAGATAATAGTCCTGAAACTTTTGAAAATGAAGTCATTAAGGCCAAGTGTGGTGGCTCACACCTGTAATCCTAGTACTCTGGAAGGATGAGGTGGGTAGATTGCTTGAGCTTAGGAGTTCAAGATCAGCCTGAACAAAAGAAAAACTCTTCTCTAAAAAATCTCTGGGCATTGTGGTAGGTGCCTGTAGTCCTAGCTACTTGGGAGGCTGAGGCAAGAGGATAGCTTGGGCCCAAGACTGAACTGTGATGCCACAGCACTTTACCAAGGGTTGACAAAGTGAGACTCTGTGTCAAAAAAAAAAAAAAAAAAAAGAGAAAAGAAAAAGAAAAAAAGGAAGTCATTGAAGGTACACTAACTCTTCCAAGTAGTAAAATATGAGTATATTGTAGTGCTATAATAATTAAAATAGTTTGGCATTGGGAATAAAATACATAGCTCAGCCATAGACCCAAACCCATACACATACACACACACACACACACACACACAGAGCAGAACCTCTGTAAGTTAACTATTCAAAGGAAGGTAACAGGCCAATATGTAAACATATTGTGGTCAACATAAGGGATGTGGCCTACCATACTTATATGTACATGTGATGCATGTCTGTTCTAACTTAAGGTGGTCAACTACAAAAGTTCTACTGTGAATGGAAATTTAATAAAGAAGGCATTTCAAATCTGTGGGGGGAAGAGGCTTACTTGATAAATGGTGTTGGGTTAACTGGGTTTGCTTAAAAGAAAAACAAAGCTGGTTCATTCACTCACTACAAAAGCCAGAACAAATTTCAGAAAGATCTGAGATACAAATTAAAAAAAAAAAATTAAGTACTCCAAAGTAAATTTGTTTTGTTTTTTAAATAACTTTGGGATGGAGGAAAACCTTCTAAACCATAACCTAAACCCCCAAATCTATGAAGAAACGGAATTAAAAATCAGACTAATTTATTTATTTGACACAGTCTCATTTTGTCGCCCTTGGTAGAGTGGTGTGGCATCACAGCTCACAGCAACCTCAACCTTTGGGGCTCAAGTGATCCTCTTGCCTCAGCCTTCCAAGTAGCTGGGACTACAGGTGCCTGCCACAATGCCAGGCTATTTATAGAGATCAGGTCTTGCTCTTGCTCAGGCTGATCTTGAACTCCTGCGCTCAAGCAATCCACCTGCCGTGGCCTCCCAAAGTGCTAGGATTACAGGTGTGAGCCACCATGCCCAGCTAAACTTTTTAAAAAAAAGTCCTTTATGGAAAATAAAAACAAAGTCAAAGGTCAAGTATTCCTGCTGTGTTTCTACTCGGCTATAATGTACTAAGAATTTCTATCTCCCTCACCCTCAAAACAGAGTACCGCACTTGTCTGTCTCCCTCTTTCATCTTTAATTTCTTAAAATACATACACACAGGTATACCAGATAAAATAGAACATTACCAACATTTTTGAAACCTTGTGGGTACTGTAATGGTATAGTTTATGTGTCAACTTAACCGGACTACAGGATGTCCAGGTATTCTGGTGAGTGAATGAATGAGCTTAAACAGGTAACTGGTTAAACATTATTTCTACATGTGTGTTTCTGGAAGAAATTAACACTTGCATTGATAGTCTGAGTAAAGCAGATGCTGCTTCCCCACTCTCACTGCCCACCATGTGAGTGGGTATCACCCAATACTTTGAGGTCTGGATACAACAAAAAGGAGGAAAGTTAAATTCACTCCCTGCCTAACTGCTTGAGCTGGGACATCCATATTTTCCTGCCCTTACCTTTTGGACAGCTTCAGCTCTCAGGCCTTCTAACTATCTCATTGACTTTCTTGGGTCTCCAAACTGTAGATGGCAGATCGTGGGACTTCTCAGTCTCCATAATTGTGGGAGCCAAAATATTACAATAAGTATCTACCTATCTACCTCCTATTGGTTTTGTTTCTCTGGAGAACTCTAATACAGGTATCCTAACAACCCAGGCTGCATCCCTTCCATCTCACTCAGAACTAACCAGTCTCATATTTTGAATTTATCATTTTTTGCTTTTAGTTTTGCCATTCTATTTGTGTATGTCTAACAATATATTCGTTAGCTTAGCCTATTTTTTAAATGTTTATACAAATGGCAGTATACTACATTTACTCTCCTGGGATTTATTCCCCACCCCCTTAATATTATGATTTAAGATTTATCCAGGTTGATAGATGCAGTTTTAATTCGTTTTCAGAACTGTAGTGTTTTACTGTACAAATTTATTGTAATGGTTTACTCATTGCAGTACTGACAGACATTGGAATGTTTCTAGCCTTTTGTTATAGTGAACAATAAAACCATATTCTTATTTGGGTCTTCTAGTGCACATAGTTTCTTTTTTTTTTTTTGAGACAGAGCCTCAAGCTGTCACCCTGGATAGAGTGTAATGGCATCTCAGCTCACAGCAACCTTCAACTCCTGGGCTCAAGCGATTCTCCTGCCTCCGCCTCCCAAGTAGCTGGGACTACAGGCACCCGCCACAACGCCTGGCTATTTTTTGGTTGCAGCCGTCATTGCTGTTTGGCAGGCCCAGGCTGGATTCGAACCCGCCAGCTCAGGTGTATGTGCCTGGTGCCTTAGTGGCTTGAGCCACAGGCGCCAAGCCTAGATTATAGTTTCTCTGGAGAATATTCCTGGTATAATTGCCAGGTAGGAGGGTAAACATAGGCCCCATTTTTCTTTTTTTTTTTAATTAAGTTATTTTTATTGTTAAATCATAGCTGTGTACATTAGTGCAATCAAGGGGTACAATGTGCGGGTTTCATATACAATCTGAAATATTCTCATCAAACTGTTCAATGTAGCCTTCATGGCATTTTCTTAGTTACTGTATGTAGACATTTGTATTCTGCCTTTAGTAAGTTTCGCCTGTACCCATTCTACATGCCCCATTTTTCTAGGTAAGGCTGTATTTCCCAAAATGCTTCTATCAATTTATGCTCCCATATTCTTTCTAGGATCTGACTTGCCAGACTTTCAAAGTTTTACCAATCAGGTGGCTATAAACATGCATTTCATTATATTAAAAATTTTAATTTGCATCTCAATTTCAAACGAATCAAGAGGTTTTTCATGATTTTTTTTTTCCCCCAGCCCATCTTTAACTTCTATAAAATTCTCACACCTCATCCCTGCTCTTGGGCTGGTCCTAAAACTAGATGAAAGAAGCACCTACGTACATTTCACATTACGTTATCTCAACATTCTTCAAGTATCTTTCCTATAAGTCAGCTAATGTCATAATGGCCTAGTTTTCTCTTTTCCATTAGAATCTTCTAACAGTTTAGCTAGTCACAGACATGGTACAGAGTACTTGTAATGTGTGCAATAATAGGAAGGATGAGCTGGAAGATGTGAGATGGGAACAGACTATCTCTTGGTGGTGTGAGACTAGCAGGAAACTGACTGGGAAGACAGATAACAATGAAAAGAGCCACGCTATTTCCAAGAACTATGACATGCATGATAAGAATCATACTGGTGGCTCGGCACCTGTAGCTCAAGTGGCTAAGGGGCCAGTCACATACACCTGAGCTGGTGGGTTCAAATCCAGCCTTGGCCTGCCAAACAACGATGGCTGTAACCAAAAAATAGCTGGGCGTTGTGGCAGGAGCCTGTAGTCCCAGCTACTTGGGAGGCGGAGGCAGGAGAATCGCTTGAGCACAGGAGTTGGAGGTTGCTGTGAGCTGTGATGCCATAGCACTATATCCAGGGCGACAGCTTGAGGCCCTGTCTCAAAAAAAAAAAAAAAAAAGACTCATACTGGTTACTTATGACTATTATGTCTAATCCTAACAATGATTCTCTAAGGTGTATATTATTATCCTTGTTTTATAGATAGGGATACTCATGTTCAGAAACCATACAACAAATTGGCATCCTCAGAACAGAGGTCAGCATGCAATAATTCGAGAAGTCCTTTATTCATTAACCAAACACTAAGGAAATTTTGACAGAAAATTGTATTTGGCATTTGAAGATGTTTGCCATTTATGGGGTGTTGCTAACCTGTTATGTAGTTACTGGGAGGGGACTGACTGCAACTATGGAGGGAAGCAAATACTGAATAGTGAAAAACTGCTTGATTATGAGGGTAGCCTAAATCTGGCCCACCTTCGGTTTCCTCATGCGAAGGGCCTTGGAAGAAGCACTAGCTTACTGTATATAGTAGAAAGGGAGGACAAGGCTCTCTATAGAACTGCCAGTTTGTGCCTTAGTTTCATCATCTGTAAAACCAGGATGATAATAATACTTACCTTGGTATTTTAGTGGCCCTTGGATGCTAAAATCAATTACAACAAACTCATTGATCTAAAAGCTAAAAATGTATTTTCTCATAGTTCTGAAAGCTAGAAATTCAAAATCGGTTTCACTGGGACAAATCAAAGTGCCTTATTGGGCTGCTCCCTAGTGGAGAGAATCTCCTCTCCATAGGGGAGAATCTATCCTCGTCTCTTCTAGTTTCTGGTGGTTGCTGGCATCCTTCCTTTGTGGCTCCCACTCCACAATCTCTGCCTCCCACATATAATGCATGTGACTTCATTTAGATCCCATCTTTATAATCCCAGGATAAATTCTTCATCTCAAAATCCTTAACTTGATTCTACATAAAGAATCTGTGTTTCCACATAAAATAAGATTTACATGTTGCAAGGATTAGGGCCTGATTTTTTGGGGGGTGGGAGGAAGGGCGCGTTACTCAGACTATTAAATTCAGGTTTTTTTTTAAGGAGGAAATTAACGTTGGCAGAGGACTGTGAACAGAATCTCAAAGTAGAGTGCACTGAATAGCCATTTTCTCTTCCAAACAAAAGGCCTCGAACAATACCTTCCTTACAGGACTGCTGAAAGGCTCAAACAAAGCACAGATATATCACTTTATAAGATTACAAGAGAAATTAAAGAGTGAAGTAAAAAGGCTGGTCCGTTAGCTCAAGCCTGTAATCCTAGCACTCTGGGAGGCCTAGGCGGGAGATCCCGGGAGTTCAGGAGTTCCAGACCAGCCCCAGCAAGAGGGGAACCTGTCTCAGTACTAACAAATAGACGAATTGGCAGGGCATTGTTGCAGACGCCTGTAGTCCCAGCAACTCAGGAGGCTGAGGCAGGAGAATCGCTCCAACTCAGGAATTTGAGGTTGCTGTGAGCTAGGCTGACGCCACGGCACTCTAGCCTAGGCAACAGAGTAAGGCTCTTTCTCAAAAAAACCAGAAAACATAAAATGAAAACTAGGACATAAAAAGTGAGGTTAACACTCCCACCACCACCACACCCCACGCACCCACACGCATTGCCGCCACCTCCAGGCAGGAATTCTCCGCCTGGGGAACCCGCCCGCTTCCCGCAGCTCCATCTCTCTCGTCCCACCCACCTATTTTGGGGTCTTCTTTCTTTACTGCGGTAGAGGCATCTGGGACTTCAGCGTCAGTCTATTCTATTGCCTGTCAAGTCCCCGCTAATTCTGTCCAATTTTATCTCTTATTCAAGCTTCTCAGCTATTAGTTTAATATATCTAAGTTAGATGAGCTGGTAGTACCAATATACTTGTTTTAATTTGAAAAACTAGCGCAGAACTGTTGGACGTAGACTGGCAATATTCAAGACAGCCCACAGAAGAAGGGCTGGGTCCTTCGCACTCAGGTCTCTGCATCCGGGGCTTGTACGCCGGGCAGGCGTAATGGGTCTGACTCACCATGCCGACTGTCAGTGTGAAGCGCGATCTGCTCTTCCAAGCCTTGGGCCGGACCTACAGTGAGTGCCAGCCTTATAATTTGGGACCTACGCCTCTTCCTGGAAGTTGGGACTCCCTTCCACGGGCCATCGTGACAATTTTCTTGCTGCTCTGCAGGTTTTGACCTCGGCCGATGGGGATTTGCACGGGGAGGGCTGGCGAATGCACGTTCCTGGTTCCCGTGTCATTCATTCACAGAACTGACAGCTAGCGCCTATTACGTGCCTGCCCCGATATCAGTGCCAGAGGATAGAGTAGGAAAGAAGCCCCAGGTTTCATTCCGACTGTCGCCTGTTCGGTGCTGTAAGAAGAGCACTGTGGAAGCTCAGTTTGTGAGGGGGTGGGAGCAGGAATTTGGAAACGGGGAGGAGAAGGCATTCCATTTGTCTTGGTTTTACTTTAGTAATGTTTATGACCACCTATTATGTGTCAGGCACTATTCTAAGAGCTTGGAACTACACATAAGGTTCATTACACATAAGATCCACGTCTTCATTTGATGAAGGAAAGTCGACAATAACTAACCAGCACATTTCTAAAGTTCTTTCCGTTAATGTTAAATGCTGTTAAGGAAAGAAAAGGTACTGTGCTAAGAACAACATTAGATAGGGTGATCTGAGACCTACATGAAGAGTAGTCTTTATTCTGTGGGCTTACTCTTCTTATTACACTTCATCTCTCATTCAATTCTGAAAACACAACGATTGAAAATAAGGAGAGAATGTTAGAAACTGTTATCAGTTACCACACCGCTGAAGAAGTTGCCCCACCTCATAATTTTCAGCTTATATAAAGGCTATAGCAACTGGTTTGTGAAAGCTATTTTTGGTTTTAGGGTTCAGCATGATAACAAAGTCCTAATAGGTTTAATGATGGTACCGCTTCACAGAATCAGATATTATTGGTACTATTAAAATAAAATTAGCTTTGCAAAAAAACGTTTCTAAAGGTGCACGTTTAGGTATTATTTATTCTTGAAGTGTTATTCTCCATGAGTTCTGTCATAAGTTCCTGAAAGTAGAAGTAATGCCTTTCCCTTTGAATTCAGCTCTAATTTCTTAATCATTGTTTATTTTATAACATGCTTATTATTATTTCTTGTGTATCCTTACAGACAATGTGCTCACTAATGGTACTTACACAGGTTGATTATCCCTTATCCAGAATGCTTGGGACCAGGAGTGTTACGGATTTTGGATTTTCTCAGATTTTGAAACCTTTATATACACGTAATGAGATATCTTGGGGATGGGATCCAGGTCTAAACCTGAAATTTATTTATGGTTTATATATGCCTTATAGCCTGAGTTTAATTTTGTGCAATACTTTTAGTAAATTTGTGCAAGAAACAAAGTTTTGACTATCCTTTGACTCTGACCAGTAATATAAGGTCAAGTGTGGGATTATCTACTTGTGGCATCATGTGGGTGCTTTAAAAGTTTTGTATTTTTGGAACATTTTGGATTTCAGACTTGTGGATTAGGGATGCTCAACTTGTAATGCTTGAATTTTACAAGATGGTATGCAACAAATATTTGTTCAGAATATCTGTACTCAGTTTTCATGCTAATCTCCATTTATAGGAAAGAAAAACCCAAGTTTTTAAAACGTGGTGAGGTTTATAACGCATTTGCTATCATCTGTTGTTTTAATATTCTCTAGCTGTCCTCTCCCTTTTTTAAAGTAATAGTATGATGGGTTATCAGGGAAGCTGGATTTTTCCACAAATATGTTAGCTATTGAATTTTTAAAAAATTTATGTCAAAAAGATTGATGTTTTTGAGATGTACTTCAGGAGGGTCAGATACTCATCATTAGTTTATGGGATTCTTTTTTGAAACCCGCAAAGTATAAATTTGATTGAGATCAGATTCGGAAAAGCATGTTCAGCAAAGCTTCAGGTCCAAATAGTATAAATACGTCTTGTTTCTTACCTTTTTTTCCCTGTCTTCCTCTTTTTTTCTTGTTTTCAGATAATGTCTCATGTGCCTTTTTAAAATCCACATTTTTTTTCCTCTCTCTCTTTTTAAGTCCCTCCAGTGGTTGCTTTCTGTCTATCTGAAATTCCGTTGTTTTGTATCAGTCACCACCTTCCTCTTTACCACCCCTGTGCTTATCACAGATATTTCTTTCTCAGGCTTTTTGTTATTCTGGTTGTTTTTCTCCTGCAACTCCTATGGAACAGTTTTGTCCCCCAGTCTATGTTTTAACTGGCTTTTTGCTGAGATGGTTACCATGATGTTGACTGATTTAGTATTACTGCTGTTCAATTCTGGTCCTGTTCTGGCTTGATGTAGTTGCTGGCAATACTACCAGAGTTCTCCATGTATATCTTACAAACCCTAAGATGTAGTTACCTAGGTGCGTCATTTTGTCAGAGGAAATTACTAATCACAGTTTTATTGTTGGTTCTTCCTTGCATCTAAACTGGTGAAATACATCAGAAAGGAATAAAACATTATATGATAATTGGATTCAATATATTTTAATAGTTTTTGTAAAATTTGATTATATATCTATAGTTATGTAGCTATTATAACTATTTAGTGACCTATTACTACATACTAAAGTATCCCAAAATTTAGAAAACAACAAAAATTTGTTTTATATTTTCTGAGGGTCAGTCAAGAATTGGGCAGTGACTTAGCTGAGCAGTTTTGGCCCTGGATCTCTTACCAGGTTGCAGTCAGGGTATCAGCCAGATCTGTAGTCAAGGGATCAGCCAGATCTGTAGTTATATGAAGGGTTGCAGATAAACTGCTGCCAAGTTCACTGCAGGTGATCGTTGGCAGACTTCAGTTCTTGCAGTTTTTGACCAGAAACTTGTCAGTTTCTCCCATGTTGGCCTCAAATGAGTTCTTCTACAGGACTACTTATGGCATGTTTGTTTATTTGCCTTAGAGCAAGAGGTCCAAGAGACCAGGTAAATAAGAGAGCGCTCAAAATAGAAGCCTCAGTCTTTAGTAACAGCTCAGAAGTGATCTACTAGCCCTTTGCATATTCTCTTGGTCAGAAACCAATTCTAGCACAGTGTGGAAAGGGAACAGTACAAGGTAGTGAATACCAGGGGGTGGATATTATTAAAGACCATCTTGAAGGCCAACTTCTGGTCCCTAGTGAGAGTTCCCCTCACATGCAACATATACTCAACCCCTCCCAATGCCCTTAGAAGTGTCATTCCATTACAGCAGCAGCTCAAAATCCAGAATCTCATTATCTAAATCAGGTCCAGATGTGGCTAAAGCTCCCTGAGTACAGTTAACTCTTGGTCTGAGAGATTCAAGAGACAAGTTATCTGCCCTATATACACCTAATAACACAATGGTGGGACAGACATAGGATAACTACCACTGACGATCCTCTTTGAAAGGAGGGGAAATGGGAGGCACAAAGGAGTCATCCATCTGCGCAATTCTGAAATTGAATGACAAATGTTGGATGTCCTTGGTTGGTTTTGAAGGCTTGAGATAATTCTCCCTGGCTCTCTCTGCCCTTCCCGCTAGGCCCTTGGTTCTATCTTCTGAGAGATCTCTGGAAAGCATGTGCTTTATACTTGATTCATTTTCTCAGTCTTCTTCTGCTAATAGAATTTTGAGGGTTCAAGGACTTCATTTTGTTCTTTTTTTGTCCCTTTCAGTATAAGCTGGCAATGATTCTGTTTTGTTTGTTTGTTTTTTTATAGAGACAGAGTCTCACTTTATTGCGTTCAGTAGAGTCCTGTGGCGTCACAGCTCACAGCAACCTCCAGCTTTTGGGCTTAGGCGATTGATTCTCTTGCCTCAGCTTCCTGAGTAGCTGGGACCACAGGCGCCCGTCATAACGCCCAGCTATTTTTTTGTTGCTGTTTGGCCAGGGCCGAGTTTGAACCTACTACCCTCGGTATATGGGGCTGGTGCCCTACCCACTGAGCCACAGGCACTGCCCACTTTTTTTTTTTGAGGTAATGATTCTACATATGTATTTCTTCTAAAAACTTTGTGGGTTCTTAGGTGTCTCTTACTGGCTTCCATTTCATTTGTTAAAAACTACACCACCCACAAATCTCTGAAAGAAGCTGTTCTGTACTTTGGGCTTCTGCTGATACAGCGCTCTTAATTAAGCTCTATTGTGGGATTAGTTGGATTTTTGTGAGGCACAACCTTTGAATTTCTTGTCTTTTAGAGACAGGGTCTCTATTGCCCAGACTAGAGTGCAGTGGCACCATCGTAGCTTACTGTAGCCTTGAACTCCTGGGCTCAAACAGTCCTCCTGCCTCAGCCTCTCAAGTAGATACCACTCCCAGCTATTTTCTTTCTTTCTTTCTTTTCCTTTCTTTCCTTTCCTTCCTTTCTTTCCTTTCGCTTTCCCTTTCTCTTTCCTTCCTTTTACTTTTTGAAGAGACAGGATCTGACTATGTTGTCCAAGGTGGTCCTGAATTCATGGTTTCAAGCAGTCCTTCTGCCTCAGCCTCCCAAAGTGCTGGGATTATAGGTCTGAGCCACCACACCCATCCTCCTTTATATGTCTTTTATTTTATTTTTCTTCTTCTTCTTTTTTTTTTTTTTGTAGTTCTTGGCCAGGGTTGGGTTTAAACCCGCCACCTCCGGCACATGGGCCAGCGCCCCACTCCTTTGACCCGCAGGTGCCACTACCTGCACCTTTTTTAAAGACTATGACGCTTCTATCAACAGCTTTTTTACACCCCTTTAGATTTTCATTTATACTTCTCCAAGCCTGTCTGGTTCCAAAGCCACTTCTGCATCTTTGGTTTCTGTTACGGTAGCCCTCCACTTCCAGGGACTGAAGTCTGTATTAGTCATCTATTGCTGCATAACAAATTGCCTCAATACTTAGGAGGGTAAAACAACAAGTCTTTATTATTTCACCTAGTTTCTGAGAGGTATCAGGGAGCAGCTTAGCTTCATGGTTCTGGGTCTGGGTCTGTCACCACTTTGAGGTAAGTGTCTGCTGGAGTTGCTGTCATTTCAGGGATTGATTGGGCTGGAGACTCTGCCTCCAGGCTCATTCATATGTTTGCTTCAGACTTCAGTTCACTCAAGGGCATGAATATGAGGAGACAGAGAACCCTGGGAGCTGTCTTGGAGGCTAGGTAACTGTTATTATTTGTCTTATCTACTTCCCCCAAACCAGAGACCTGGGGGTCATCCTAGACACCTGCCAACTCTCTATTCCTACATCTTAGGCCGTTGAGCTTCTGCCTTGCAACAGTTCTTAATTAAGTTCCTTCTTCCTCATACTCACTGAAGCTGCTTTAAATAAAGCCCTGACTGTATCTCTCTGTAAACTGCAGTAGAGTCCTTGTTCCACTCTATTCTCCACCTTGCCACCAGTCTTTCAGATGTAGATCCAATCCTGCTTCTGTCCAGCTGAGAAGTCCTTCAGTGTTACTCTGTTGCCTACTGGTAGGACAGAGGACAAATCCCTTGGCACATCGTGAGTTAGCCTCTTTCTGCTTCTTCCTTCACCTCTTCTTGACAAGAACTTAACGCTTCATCTACGTGGAACTACTTAAGAGTTTCCAAACTTGCCATGCTGTTACTTACTCCCCATGCTCATCCTTTCTTTGAAGCTTTAGCTGACCCTAAATGGGGTTGTTACTCCCTTTGTGCTATCTCTGTACCTTGTACTTAACTTCATTATATGTCTGGTTGGATTCTTTGCCACCGGAGGAAGTAATTAAGGCAAGGATTGTGTTTTATCTTTGTAACACTGGCACCTTTTACAGTGTCTGGCATAAAATGGGTGCTCAGTAAGTGTTTGTTGAATTGAATTGCAGTTCAATATCTGGATAAGAAATCTTAAGACCTACTTTTCACTAGAATATCCGGTAATGATGGTTTGTGTTCAAGTTTTGATAGTATAAAACCCCTGAAAATGGCAGGGTGGCACCCATAGTGGGTGGGCGCTGGCCACATACACCGAGGCTGGCGGGTTCAAACCTGGCCTGGGTCAGCTAAACAACAATGACAACCACAACAACACAAAAAATAGCCGGGCGTTGTGGCGGGTGCCTGTAGTCTCAGCTACTTGGGAGTCTGAGGCAAGAGAATCGCTTAAGCCCAAGAGTTGGAGGTTGCTGTGAGCTGTGACACGAAGGCACTCTACTGAGGGTGACATAGTGAGACTCTGTCTCAAAAAAAAAAAAAAAAGGAAAAATACCTCTGAAAATGCTGTATCCCATAGCAAAGCCAAGTGGAATGTAATTTTAAAATAAGAAAGAACTATTCATTTTTGCAGACCTACTATGTTTCAAGATACTATGCCAAGTTCATTTTCTTCATCATCTCGTGTAAATCTTTCCACGATTCTGTGCCACAAATGGCTGTAAAATGCCATTTTACGAGTGAAGCATCCATATAGTTTACATACGGTGGCGAGAAAGTTTACATAAGTTGTCAAGCTCTCAGAACTAATAAGTGGGATAGAATTAAGACTTTGATTGGCTTGGCTCCAAAGGCAAGTGTCAGGCCACCTCAGAGAATTTTAAATGATAGAATTTATATGACTTTCCATTGTGTTGGATCTGTGATTTGAAGGCTAGTTTATATTTGATGCCTACTTAACAGGTTTTCTTTCCACGGAGAGGCGAACTTTCCAGTGGTGCTAACCTAATTCTGTAGTTGACACCACTGTAGACTAATCAGCCCTTTAATAGTTTTGTTTTTCTTTTTTTACCTTTAAAAATTGTTTTGGCCAAGCTTTTCTGTTTTTAAATGATGACGTCTGGTGCCTGATATTAAGTATGCTTAATGTAAGGCAATAATAAGATAATGCAGTTTATATAGAATTTTCATTTATGCAGAACAGATTAAAATTAACAGTCTTCTTTTTTTTTTTTCCCTAGCTGACGAAGAATTTGATGAACTATGCTTTGAATTTGGTTTGGAACTTGATGAAATTGTATGTATTTGAATATTTATTTCTGACGTTCTATGTAGAAGCTCTTTTTCAGGGGTTTACAATATTTTAGTTTAGTTACTTTATAGTTAGACTAAGATGATACATTTGTGGGCTGTGATGGTTTCTGTGTTCAGGGGGCTGAGCTCCAGTTCTCTAAGTATCTGTGGCTTTGATTAAGATCTCAAGACGGAGTTGATGTCTCAGTCACCTCAGGTTACTGGGCTAATAGTGTGGGGGTGTAGAGAGTGCAGTAGATAACCCCAAAGTGAGAGTGAGCTCCTCCTTTTTGCCGGTTAGCCATGGAGAGGGACCTGGAAAGCAGTGGGAATGTTGCTTTGCCCAGAGTTTCCCGGCCTCCTCCACCTCCAGCTCTTCTGCCTCTGCCCATTTTTGCCCCCTCCATCTTCCTCCATGCCTATTTAACTAGCGTGAATTATTTACTATAGACAGTGATCTTCTGAAATGATCTCTTACTTATTTATTGCTGGGGATTCATTGAGGGTACAAGAAACCAGGTTACACTGATTGCATTTGTTAGGTAAAGTCCCTCATGTCTTGCCCCCAGAAGGTGTGGCAACACACCCCTACCCGCTCCCTCCTGATCTCACATTTTTGAGGAACTGCATGTGAAACAATTTCCTTGGCTTTTGATTATATAATGATTAAACTATTTAAGAAATAGCAAGTCTGGGCTATGTATTTAATTTATAGAATATATGTGTTTTGTTAATAATGATTATATAGTAAAGACATTGTACTTGTAATTAAAAGGATAATTTTCTGGTGGTTACTGTTAATTTTTTTAAGTTTTCTATCTTTTTGATCTATTCAGCGATTTATTTCTTTATTTCTTTATTTAGAGACAGAGTCATACTCTATTGTACTGGGTAGAGACCTGTGGTGTCATAGCTCACAGCAACCTCAAACTCTTTGGGCTCAAGCAATCCTCTTGCCTCAGCCTCTAGAGTAGCTGGGGCTATAGGTGTCTGCCATAATGCCCAGCTAGTTTTTAGCTAGTTTTTAGAGATTGGGTCTTGCTCTTGCTGAGGCTGGTCTTGAACTCCTGAGCTAAAGCAATCCACCTGCCTCGGCCTCCCAGAGTGCTAGGATTACAGGCATTAGTCACTGCCCCTGGCCTATTCAGTGTTTTATTACACTATCTTAGGTATAAGGTTAAAAAAAAGATCTTCAGGCTAACAAAATGTACATTATCTTGCCTTATTTTCCTATTGCTCCACTAATGTTACAGAAAGATAATCTTTATATTCATGAGTATTTCTAGCTTGAGAAATTGGCTGAGATTTCTAGTTTGTAAGTTGCTATTAGTATACCTACACTTCAGAGCTATGTTTGAAGTTATATAATACCAAAGATTGCTGGACTGAATGTCAGAAAATTTGAATTTACCAGCTATGTAACTAAGGACAGTTATTTTGCCTGTTTGGGCCTCCTTTTCTTTTGTGAAATAAGGGATTTGGATTATATGATCTATATAGATCCCTTCTGAAATTTACATAGTTTTTGATTTTTGTAAGATGTGTGTCAGGTGACACTAACAAACCCAGTCTTCACGTACGGTCTTTGCATGAATTGAGATAGTGAAATTGAAAGAAGATTTAAGCTGCTGTGTTATTTTGGTTTTTTTGCAGAGTTAGGTGTTTTTTTACAATAGTCCCTCTTTATCTGCCATTTTGTTTCCGTGGTTTCCATTACCCATGGGAAACTGCTGTCTGAAAATAGATGAGTGTGGTACAGTAAGATATTTTGAGAGATACGCACCCCTCCATTCACGTAACTAATTTATTATAGAATATTGTTATAATTATTATGTTATTATTAGTTATTCTTACTCTCTTACTATGCCTAATTTATAAATAAAACTTTATCACAGGTATGTATGTATAGCAAAAAGCAGTTTATATAGGATCTGGTACTATCTGAAGTTTTGAGCATCAACTGGGCATCTTGGAACATAATGCCCTGCTGATAAGGGGACTGCTATGTTCAGCTGCTATCACCTGGGGGTGACTCTGCTGTCTTTACTAAAAAGCACTAACTTTATTGATCCCCCCTTTGAACACTATTTACATTCTAATTTGTCCTCTGTCTGCTCTTTCTGCCTCTCTCCAGACCCTTCATTCTCTTTTCCTCTTTCCTGGCCTTCGTCCTCTTCTTCCTCTTCTTTCTCGTTTTTTAATTTTCCCTAATTTAAAAAATTTGTCTCCTAAATTTCGAAAGGGTAGAGTTGTTTGGGGCTTGGTACCAGATGGCACAGCGCCAGCATTGTGTGGGCCTCTGTGGCTTCCTCAAGGGTGACTTGGGCATATAAGGCTTAGTGCCCCAAAGCGAGTCCCTCTGCATACTGTGCAAGTGTATAATTCTTGTGCAATAATTTGAACTCATATTATGATGGTGGAAGAGCATCACATGAAACTGAAATCATTACATATTTTTCCAGAACTCCATCACATTTTAGGAGGTCATTGGTGGGAGAAGTAGTGGAATTCTGGTTAAGGGGGTTTCCAAATAACTAACAGGTAACATTGACAACTGGAATACAACTTTTCATCATTTTGATTGAAAATTTCTTAAGTATATTTACAGTTCCCTGTTATAGCAATCTTAGGGATTAAAACTTAACTTCTTGTCAATGGTTACCTTAAGATGATCTGTTGTTGTCCGCTGTAATGTGGTGATCGAAGTATTCTAAGCTCTTTGCCACCTGCTTTAAAAATTATTATTCTAGTGGTGCTTCTTTTCTCCCTCTTGGCTGCTCTCATTCTGCTGCATTGTGACACCTTTGCTGTCACTAGATTACTTCCCATTGGACCTATTTTCCCTTCTAATTTTTATCATAGTTTCTGATGGTCCCTTTGAATGTTATTTATTTGTGTTTATAATTTAGCACTCATTCTCATATGGGCTTGAGAGTTCATAGGATTTAGCTTTTAGAGAGTTATGATCCTATAAGAAGTTGCATTTCTTGTATTTGATCATTCATCTTTATTTTACCTCTTTGACACCTGTGTTGTTTATGTTTCAGGTGGTATTTTTTTTTTTTTTTTTGAGAAGAGTCTCACTTTGTCACCCTGGGTAGATTGCCATGGTGTCATCATAGCTCATAGCAACCTCAAATCGCTTGGGCTCAAGCAATCCTCTTGCCTCAATTTTTCTATTTTTAGTAGAGACGGGTTCTTGCTCTTGCTTAGGCTGGTCTTGGACTCCTGAGCTCAAGCAACCCACCTGGCTCGGGCTTCCAGAGTGCTTGGATTACAGGCATGAGCCACTGCACCTGGCCTTCTTGGTAGTGTTTTCCCTGTGAACTTTTAGATTGAGATGGGAAAACCTTTCCTGTGAAGGGCAAGATAGTAAATATTTTAGGCTTTGCAGGCTCTGTATTCTCTGCTACCACTCAGCTGTTGCAGTGTGTAAATTAATAGTTCTGTGTTACAATAAAACTTTATTTACAGAAACAGGTATCAGGCCTGATTTGGGCCATCATTTGACTCTTGTTTTGGATGGATTTGTGTACTTGTGGAATAACTGAGGATGCTAGATGTCCAAACTCAGGGAATGTTGGAGTACTTTTGTATCTGCTGTGATTATAACATATTTATATAACATTTAGTATATATGTATTTTTAAATTTCATATTAATATGATAGTATAAACAATTAAGTTACCATCTTTGCATTTGTTAGGTAAAACCCCCATTGTAGTATGTTCCACACCCAGGAGGTGTGCCATATAACCTTATATTGTGTCCATTAGGTGGAAGCACACCAATCCCCCTCCCCCCAACTTTTGTTGTGATTATAATAAACTCATGTTTTCCAGAAAAGAATATGTATAATGTAGTTACTACCTTCTAGGGATGACAACTTCTACATTTTAAAAAGAGTTTAAATTTATTTTATTAATTTTTTTGGCTTGTTTTAGACTTCTGAGAAGGAAATAATCAGTAAGGAACAAGGTAATGTAAAAGCACAGGGCGCTTCTGATGTTGTTCTTTATAAAATTGACGTCCCTGCCAATAGATATGATCTCTTGTGTCTGGAAGGATTGGTTCGAGGACTTCAGGTCTTCAAAGAAAGGTAAGGAAGGAAATATATTCATTAAAAACTTTGCTAAGCTGGATTTTTTTTTTCTAGCGATTATCAGCAACCATTTTTTAAGTTTCTAGAAAAAAACTTGTTGTGTAAAGGTTCATGTAGATTTTACTGACCTGAAAATTTATGTGCATATTGAGTCTGTCATTTTGGGAGCATATGAAAACTGGTGGCAAATGATTTTATGCTTTTTAAAAAATTCATTGTGTGATTTCCCTAATATATATATGATATACATATATAATTGGAACAGACAGTTCAGTGGATTTGTTAAAGATTGAGAGGAAAAGTAGAGATAGCAGAAGTTTACATGCTTTTACCTTAAGAATCTAAGGCAATTCAAGAGTGGAGCTTTCTAACTAGAAAACTGAAGATCTTATGATGGCTGCATGATCTTGAGCAAGTTAATTGGCTGTTTCTGCTTCAATCTTCTAATCTATAAAGATTTTTCAGACCCTTTCCAACTCTTCATGTAATAAATATAGAAGGTAATGAATATATAAGGTGGGACAGAAGTGAAAAAAATAACTATTAAAAATAATTATTTTTGGTTTTGGTTTTAGATTACATGTTATCTGGTCAATTGCAAAAGAGCCTCTGGCTGATGGGCTGCATTCTGAAGTTATGAGGCTTGAAATGAGTGATGAGTGTCGGTGAAATGATGATGATGAGGCTTTTGGTTAAGGATGGTTAAAATTTTGGAGTTGACCCAGTTGGTTTCCTATGTGACAATCAGATGTTTATATTTCAGGATTAAGGATAACTCCTTAGAGTGTGTTTCCAAAAATTGCCTCATCGTAATGTGTATTTCCAATAGACAACTTATTTTGGAAATCCACCTCAGATGGAATTAGGAAAGCAACTTAAAATCTTTGCTACTTAAAGTGAACCAGCAACATTTGGGTCACCTGAATGCTTATTAGAAATGCTGAATCTTTGCCTCCACCCAACACCTGTTCAGTCAGACTATATGCCCCATTGTAGGCAGACTGAAGTTTGAGAACCACTGCCTTAAAACAGTAGTTCCCAGCTTCTTTTGATGATGCAAATTCTCTGGAGATGCCTGTAGAGTACACCGTCTTGACTTTTTTGATTCAGCAGGTCCAGATGGGACTAGGGAATCTGTTTTTTTATTTTATTTTATTTTATTTATTTATTTATTTATTTATTTTTTAGAGACAGAGTTTTGCTGGTGTCGCCCTTGGTAGAGCACTATGGCGTCACAGCTCACAGCAACCTCCAGCTCTTGGACTTAGGCGATTCCCTTACCTCAGCCTCCTGAGTAGCTGGGACTAGCCCACCACAATGCCCAGCTGTTTTTTGTTGCAGTTTGGCCGGGGCCGGGTTTGAACCTGCCACCCTTGGTATATGGGGCTGGTGCCCTACTCACTGAGCCACAGTTGCTGCCGCAATCTGTATTTTTAATAACCCATTTTTTAGAAGCTCAAAATCTCATGATTGGAATAAAATTTAAATGTTAGCTAATCTAGCCCCTCAGCCAGAGGGTCTTAAATGTCCCTCAAACAGTTGCTTAAATAATGGTTTTAAAGCCTCTGCTGAGACTCCAGTGATAGGAAACACATTACGTTGAGGCATCGTATACCATTTTTGGACAACTTAAATGTTACAAAGTTTGGTTTTGTTTTTAAATATTCAGCTAAATTTGACTTGTAACTCAACCCATTGTCCTAATTCTGTTCATTTTATATATTGCTCGTATATACTATAGAGCATAATTAGTTATCAAATGTTTTGATTAATTATGAGTACATGCATTTTAATATTATTTTAGGATAAAGGCACCAGTGTATAAACGGCTAATGCCTAATGGAAAAATCCAGAAATTGATTATCACAGAAGAGGTAATAAGGACATATTCTTATTTTCCTTTCAAAAAATATCTTTTGTGTGTATGTGTGTATAGTGGGGAGAAAAAGGAGCAAAGCTGACCCTTTTGCCAAGTGTGATTTTCTTTGATCATTTGCTAAAATGGGTATATAAGAGTGTCTAGCTCTTTAAAATTGTCAGTTTTTTTTTTTTTAAACCAATAAGGGGACAAGGCACCTTATATAAAGTTTGGAACATAATATCCAAATACATATTTAAAGCACATTTGAGATATAATTATTTAAACTGTAGTTTTTAATTTTTTTTTTGACACAGAGTCTTACTCTGTTGCCTAGGCTAGAGGGCCATGCTATCAGCCTAGTTTACAGCAACCTTAAACTCCTAGGGTCAAGTGATCATCCTACTTTAGCCTCTCAAGTAGCTGGAACTACAGGTGCCTACCAGAACCCCTGGCTAATTTTTCTATTTTTAGTAGAGACGGGGTCTCTCTCTTGCTCAGGCTGGTCTTAAACTCCTGAGCTCAAGGGGTCCTCCCACGTTGGCCTCCCAGAGTGCTAGGATTATAGGTGTGAGCCGTTGTACCTGGCCTAAACTCTAGTACATTAATAACATTTTCAAAGATAAACTTTTTGGAGGATTGTTTCAGTAAAAATATGAACTGTGAACAAACGAAAGATTGTTTTTTCCTCAATTATTTAGTAGATTTTCAGAAATCTTACTAACATGTAAATTCCATGAATACTAGAAGGTAAATTCCATGTTTCTTGTTTACCATTTAATTTTATTACTTGTTGACCAAATAAATGAATATATACTTGTATAAATAAAAATTTATGGCAGCGTCAAGATGCAGCTGCCTTTTCATAACAGGCTGTTAGTACAAAGAAAGGCCTGTTTCTAATGATAATGATAATTGTGAATTTCAGACGGCTAAACTACGCCCCTTTGCTGTGGCAGCGGTTCTCCGAAATATAAAGTTTACTAAAGATCGATATGACAGCTTCATTGAACTTCAAGAGAAATTACATCAGAATATTTGCAGGTTTGTATTTGCATCTTCTCGTCCTCTTTCTCCTTGCGTTCCCCTCTTCCCTCCCTCCCCTTCTCCTTCCCTTCTCTTTTCTCTCGTCTCCGTCTCACTTCTACTTCCTTCCCGTTATCCATCTCTCCTTCCTTTCTTCCCCTGCAGATTTTTTCCAAAGCATTTCTAAATTAATAGTATGTAATGGTAATAAGCGTTGAACTTTGCTCTACCAGGCAGATCTGTGTCACTGCTTATACATAGTGTATGTGCATGGAGAAACAGGAGACCTATTTTGAACGCTAGGTAGGGAAGAATTATCTAGAGACTTTTCTGGGGTGGTTCTTTGTTTTTGGTTCAAATCAGTAGTGTATTATGCTAAGTAATCTGATAATTTGAAGTATAATCTGTCATTTTAAAAATGAAAATAGGCTTGGCACCTGTAGCTTCGTGGTTAGGGCGCTGGCCGTATATACCGGGGCTGGCAAACAACAATGACAACTATAAAAAAAAAAAATAGCCAGGCAATGTGGCAGGCGGCTATAGTCCCAGCTACTTGGGAGGCTGAGGCAAGAGAGTCACTTAAACCCAAGAGTTTGAGGTTGCTGTGAGCTGTGACGCCAAGGCATTCTACCAAGGGCAACATAGAAAGATTCTGTCTCAAAAAAAATATATAAACAAATAAAAATGAAAATAAAATTTTGGCTTGATCTCACTTTTTGAGTGAATATAACTATAAATTGACAGATAAAATTTGAATTTAAATGACTGAGTTTTACTTATCCTGTCTTTACTATACGTCATTTCTCGCTCAGCTCCTTTCAGTATGTGGTCTTCAAACCTGTGTAATTCCTGAATGCCGGAAGGTCAAGGAAGGTCCACTAGGAGTCCTTGAACTAATTGAAGTATTTCCAAAACCCTAGTGGAAACTATGTATTTACTGATGATCAGAAACCTCAGGATTTAGCTAGCATATCAAATTTCTTGATGTTGGTACTGAAATATGTTAATATAAGTTATCTTGGGTTGATTCAAAGGTATGATGTTATGTATGATTTGAATAAAAATAGGAAAAAGAATTTTTTTTTGCTTTGTTATTTATTTAGTTATTTGAGACAAGGTCTCACTGTTGCCCAAGCTAGAATGCAGTGGTGTCATAGCACATTGCCATCTCCCACTCCGTGTTCAAGTGATCCTCCTACCTTGGCCCCAGGTGTGCACCACCATACTCAGCTCATTTTTTAAATTTCTTTTGTAGAGACAGGTCTGGCTGTGTTGCTCAGGTCTCAATTCCTGGCCTCGAGTGATTCTCCTGTCTCAGCCTCCCAAAGTGCTAGGATTGCAGGTGTGAGCCACTGCGCCTGGGCAGAAGCTTTACTTTTTAGTAGCTATTGTTATACTAACTGTAGAGACTGGGAGGGGCATCTGTACATGGGATGGGCTTGAATAGAGAGAAACCTAGACATTTTCTTCTGTGCTAAAAAATGTTTAAAAATAAAACTTACCTGTGGTTAAGCTCATGAGGTCTCTTTTTCCTAAACCATCTTTGCTCAGTAGAACAACGTTTTTTCAGATTCCAAGTAACATTTGTTCCCAGTCCTTTTTCTTAAAAAGGGTCTACATTGACTTTCTAGTATGTCATTATTAAACAAAACAATACAAATTTCAATATGATTTGAACATAAAGAATAAAATGATTTTTGACAAGCATAGGTATAGCTAAGTAAGAGCCAGATCATTTATCTGGACATACTTTATTTAAATCTGTTTTAATCTAAGTTAGAAGGTATTTCCTCAATTAATTCAACTTTATGCTCTGTTTTATTTGGCATTTCCAGAGATTATGAGCTTATTCTTTTCTTTTTCTTCTTATTTATTTACTATTTATTTTTTACAGTGTCTCACTCTGTTGCCCTGGTTGGAGTGCAGTGGCATCATTGTCCTCACTGCAACCCGAGACTCCTGGGCTCAAGCAATCCTAACTCCCCTCCTGAGTAGATGGGACTATAGACCCAGGCCTCCACACCTGGATGATTTTTCTATTTTCTTACAGAGACAGAGTTTCTTTCTTGGTTGACTTATCTTGAACTCCTGACCTCAAGCAATCCTCTGGCCTCATCTTCCTGTCTTGGCTTCCCAAAGTGCTTGGATTATACGTGTGAACCATCATGCCTGGCCTCCTGAGCTTTTTCTAAGGGGAAGAATAGAACAGATCCAAATACTCTGGTGTGCCAGAGTCCTTTCCTATCAGTAAATCCTAATTAACCTCTTTAGTGAGCTTTGGAAATTTTATTTTCCAAGGAATATATCCATTTGTCTAAGATATTACATTTATTGGTAGGAAGTTCATAGTATTTCCTTATTATCCTTTTAGTATCTGTGGTATCTATAATGCTGTCACCTCTTTCATTTCTGTGTCTTTTCTTTTTTCCTCTTGGTAAGTGTGACTAGAGGTTTATCAATATTGATCTTTTAAAAAATAGCTTTTGGTTTCATTGATTTCTATCTCTCCTCTCTCTCTCTCTCTTTATTATTTTTTTGAGATAGTCTCACTCAGATGTCCTGGGGTTGAGTGCTGTGGTATCATAGCTCACAGCAACCTCAAACTCTAGGGTTCAAGTGATCCTCTTGTCTCAGCCTCCAAAGTAGCTGGGACTACATGCACCTGCCACAATATCCAGCTAGATTTTTTGTTTGTAGAGATGGGGTCTTGCTTTACTCAGGCAATCCACTCACCTCAGCCTCCCAGAGTGCTACGATTACAGGCGTGAGCCACCAGGCTTGGCCTCTCTTTCTTTTGTTTAATTGATCAAGCAACACTCTTTCTGGGCCTGATTTAGTCCCTGATACTGAGGCAAGACCCTCTTTCTGACTCCATCCATTGCCACATGAACAATGAAGTTTTCAGTCTGTGAACTGATGGACACATACAAGTTAACACTTCCTGCCTCTGTTATATATCTCCACATCTATTTCTTTCCCTCTTATTTTGTGACTTGTTGCAAATTTCTAAAATGATGTTAAATTCTTTGTGGATAAATTGCACAACAACTGAAATTAATAGCTTTTGAACTTTCCTTACCCATTAAAATTTAACTGTGATTCTTAGCTCTTAAAATAAATTTTTTCTATTACTGAAGTTCTAATGTAGCTATGTGACAGAAAATTTGGGAAAATTCAGCATTGTGATAGTTTATTTTAATTTTTTTTGAGAGAGAGTCTCACTATGTCACCCTTGGTAGAGTGCCTTGGCATCACAGCTCACAGCAACCTCAAACTCTTGGGCTTACGTGATTCTCTTGCCTCAGCCTCCCAAGTAGCTGGGACTACAGGTGCCCGCTATAGCACCCGGTTAGTTTCTGTTGCAGTTGTCGTTGTGTAGTTGGCTGGGACTGAGTTCGAACCCACCACCCTTGGTGTATATGGCTGGCGCTGTAACCACTTGTGCTACGGGCACTGAGCCAGTTTATTTTGATTTTTGGTGGTTCATTTTAATTTAACAAAAAATTTGATGTTTACCTGAGGACGGCAAGAAGAAATAGGTTAAAAGAAGGTAAAGGAATTGCTGACTTT
Organism: Nycticebus coucang; assembly: GCF_027406575.1. Lineage (NCBI taxonomy): Eukaryota > Metazoa > Chordata > Mammalia > Primates > Lorisidae > Nycticebus > Nycticebus coucang. Next base: position 119,888,573 of record NC_069786.1, on the reverse strand, counting down.
GAACATATTCTAGTAACAGTATTTGGGGAATCATAATGGTAAGGAATTTTTTTCAGCTACTGAAATAGTATGTCTTGAGTAGCTTTATAATTTTTTTTTATTATTTTTAATGGTTTTGAGAATTTATTCCACTAAAGATGCCATATAGTAGCAATAGGTTGTTTTAGAGAAAAGACTAAATAACATGATTTTTTGGAAACATGTAGTCTGTCCGAGCCTGGTGGTTCATTCCTATAATTCCAGCACTTTGACAGGCTGAGGTGAGAGGATTGCTTGAGACCAGGAGTTCAAGACCAGCCTGAGCAACAAGCAAGACCCCATCTCTACAAAAAATTAGAAAATTAGCCAGTCGTGGTGGTGCACACCCAGCTACTCGGAGGCTCAGGCAGGAGGCTCACTTGAACCTAGGAATTTGAGGTTGCAGTGAGCTTTGATGATCCACTACACTCAAGCCCAGGCAACACAGTGAGACTCTATCTCAAAAATAATAATAATAATAAATTAAAAAATAAATAATTAGTTTATATTGTTTTTAGAATTTCTGTTTTGGAATATTCAAATCTCTTTCTCTCCTCTTCCTTTTCTTCCTCTCTCTTTCGCCTGCCCTCTCGACGGTTAGGAAGAGAGCCCTGGTTGCTATTGGTACCCATGATTTGGACACTTTGTCAGGCCCGTTTACATACACTGCAAAACGCCCTTCAGATATCAAGTTCAGGCCTCTAAATAAGGGCAAGGAGTATACAGCCTGTGAACTGATGAACATCTACAAGGTAAAGAATCTTTTTTTATTATGCAGTAGTTTTGTAAAAATTATGAAATTTCTTCAGAGTCAACTCTTGAAATTAAGGAAATCTAATGGATCCTTAAAAAAAAACAGTAGTATCTGAGCTTGGCATGATTTATCTGATCTATAGTGGGACTTGGACATAGTTCTCTTTTATTTATTCTTATTTTTTTTAACCTCTGGGATGATTTAAATGTACTGCTTGGATTGAGAACCACTAAAGGAGACCACACTGCAGTATAATCTTTGTATTTGGATATAATGAAATGCATCCAATTTTAAAGACTGAGATTTAGCTAGGTTTTTTTTTTTGGTGGGAAATGCTGTTAAAACTGTCTGCCTCCCATTATTAGCATTTTAGAGTTGAATGCAGTAATCATTTAAAATCGTATGTAACAAATAGAAAAAGTGGGCATTTTGGAAAAAGTAGCTATTGTTATCTTTGGTCTAATTTGCAAGTGATTTCTTCCTATTTATCTAAATAGTTTTGTGATAATCTGTTTTATTTGAGATGTTTTGGGTATTCCAGTTCAAATCTGTTTTCACTTCTGAAAAATGATTCAATTGTGTTTCCATCTCTCCCCAGCAGGAGATGAGGTTGTATAAGGATCTTGAAATATAAATTTATGTTAGCAAATCTTATGAATTTAGAGGTTTCTGGAGTTTGAGACGGTTTTAATGTTTTTCTGACAATTTCTCCTCTTTTAAAATATTACATTGGTATGTAAACTATAGCAATAGAAATAAATAATTTTATTTGACTTTTGTTTTCAGACTGACAACCACCTTAAACATTATTTGCATATCATTGAAAATAAACCCTTGTACCCAGTTATCTATGATAGCAATGGTGTTGTCCTTTCAATGCCTCCAATCATCAATGGTGAGTTACTTATAAGCATCTTGGTATTTGCCGTTCCCTCTTACTCTCACACGTTTCTGTAAAATTCTCAGTAGACTTGGCTGAATCAAATCAAATAACTCTTAATCTGAGAAGCTCAGGCCTTGTTGATTTTATTTTAATGTTTTTTCATTTATTCGGCAGCATTTTACTGGTAATTATTATGTAACCTATAAATGTTCATACATTTATAAATATAGATTTTGGGTTCTGTTCTAGTCTTCCAAAGGGTAGTTCACTTGGTTAAATGCAAAGTCAGACTGTTTTATTGTAGTTTTATAGTTAAACTAAAACATTTAATTTAAATTTTGCCCTCTTCATTTCTTTTTTAAAGGCTGTTTTATGGGGCAATTTGAATGTATTTACAAAATTTAATGATGTCTAAACCAGGGATGTTTTCCTTTCTGGAAGTGAGGAGGCTTAGCTGATTTATAGGGGGAAGCAAAGTGTTCTGGGGATCTCGGACTGTAGTAGTTACAGCAGTTAAGAACATGGGTTAGGGCGGCGCCTATGGCTCAGTCGATAAGGCGCCGGCCCCATATACCGAGAGTGGTGGGTTCAAACCCGGCCCCGGCCAAAACTGCAACCAAAAAATAGCCGGGCGTTGTGGCGGGCGCCTGTAGTCCCAGCTACTTGGGAGGCTGAGGCAAGAGAATCGCTTAAGCCCAGGAATTGGAGGTTGCTGTGAGCTGTGTGAGGCCATGGCACTCTACCGAGGGCCATAAAGTGAGACTCTGTCTCTACAAAAAAAAAAAAAAAAAAGAACATGGGTTAATCAAATCTAGACCCAAGTCTTAGCTTTGTTTCTTGTGATCATGGGTAAGTAGCTCAATCTCTTTGACTTAGTCTGTTGTGAGCTATTAGAATATGGAGTTGTGGTGAAGGTTAGATAAGACAACCTATGTTAAGTGCTTGGCATGGTACCTGACACATTATATGCATTCAGTAAAGGCTTGTTATTATTTTTATCTTTATTCTCTAACTCACAATGGGGGCATAAAATAAAAGTTGCAAATCCCCTTCTTTCTTTGGTGTTAGTTTATACTGTGTTCTGAAATGTAATTTCTGTTTTGTTGAGCTGTACAGTGCCCTTTTATTTCTGAAACTGGTTGTTTTATGTTCATTACAGGGAATCATTCCAAAATAACAGTAAATACTAAGAATGTATTTATTGAATGTACAGGAACTGACTTCACTAAGGTAAATAGAGCTTCTATTTTTGTTCTATCACGTAGGATAGATTTTTACTTTCGGGCCAGGACTCTGAGTAAAATCTAAAATATAGGTGGGAAGATATTTTAGAAATTTAGAACATTAAGAAGATATAGATATTCCGTACTTTAGTTTTGGGCTTTCATTTATTAAACAAATGTTTAATGACCCCCTGTTGTCTTTCCCAGGCCAGGAATTTAATAGTTACATTTTTCTTGACTTGTGAGTACTTCTAGTCTAGTGAGAGAGTTAGCCATATACATAACCGTAAAACAAAGACTGCAATAAGGACTATTACAAGAGCTGTATACATTGTTTTAGTTGGCTTAATTTAAATGATGAATAATTTGGTCCCTTCATATACTTAGTTTTTTGTTAAAAAAATGAACTGACTTTAAAGAAATTTCACTTAGCCTATTGATAAAGGGTTTATGCACACAGAGATATCTAGAATGTGTAGAATACTAGTTGTTCATTCATTTTTAGTCAGTACATTTGTTGGATTGGATTGCTGCAGAAGCCTTTGTCAGAGTTTTACTCTGTTGCCCTGGGTAGAGTACAGTGGCATCATCATAGCTCACAGCAATCTCGAACTCCTGGGCTCAACTAATCCTCTTGCCTCAGCCTCCTCAATAGCTGGGGATTATAAGAGCCTAGCTAAGTTTTCTTTCTTTTTTTTTTTTTTTTCCAGTAGAGACAGTGTTTTGCTCCTGCTCAGGCCAATCATGAACTCCTGAGCTCAAGTAATCCTGTCTCAGCCTCCCAGAATGCTAGTACTACAGGCATGAGTCATTTTGCTTTCCCAAAAAAGTTTTTAAAAAATTTAATTCATGCATTTACAGATCTTGGTATCTTTACTGAAGCCTATGTATAAGAGCAAAGCATAAATCCTAATAAGGTTACTATATTTTTTTCTAAAATTTATTTTTCCATTAGAAAAATTATTTTACAATTCTATATGGCCCTTACTATATACCAGGTTCTGCTCTACATGTTTTATATATATTAATGTACTTAATCCTTATCACAACCAAATGAGATAGGAACCTTTATTATCTCCACTTAACAGACAAGAAAACTAGCTTGCCCAAAGTCATACTTCTAGTAAGTTAGTGAGTTAGGATTCAAGAAATCTGTCTTCAGAGACTTACTAGATTGGTAAGATTTATTATAGTAAGTAGCCATTTGTCTCTCCTGAAACAGTAAAACTGAGGTTGCGGTTGGGGTTGGGGGAAACGAAATGATTTGTCTCAGGCGTGGATTGTGACTCTCAGAGAACTGCACAAATGCAGAACATGTCAAGATAAGGACAGGCCTGCACACACACGTCTTTATCCCACTTCCTTAGAATGCATTATGTGAAAGTCCATTTTTAGATGTCTGGGGAACTAAATTATATTAAGTACTAATTTATTTCTATCTGAGTGAAGAGTATATTTATAGACTACCATAATATTTCTTTGGTTTCTTTGCAGGCAAAAATAGTTCTTGATATTATTGTCACCATGTTCAGTGAATATTGTGAGAATCAATTCACGTAAGTTCATTCAGTGCCTTTCCTGATGGCCTCCTGTTCAGAAGGCAGCACACTAAGACCTTGTGCTAAATGTAAAGATGCAAAATGTGGTTCCTGTAACTAGAACATATAACCTGTTCAGGGAGATAAAATGTGCATAAATAAGGTGCAAAGTAAAAAGCAACAAGTACTTGAAAAGGTTTTGGTAATTTTCTGGTTGTAAGGGCAAGTTGCTGCCAGCTGAAGCAATCTTGGAAAGCCTCATGGAGGCAATGAAATTTAAACCATATTTTGGGATCATTGGATTATAGAATGTAAAGAAGGAAAAACAGCAAAAAGAACAGCTAAGCAGAGGTAGAGATGCACATATGTAAAAGCAAAGTATGTATTCCATATGTACAGTATTAGTAAGGTTACTTACTATATTTTCCCCAAAGCCTTTTATTTTCTTTTTGATAGACAGGGTTTCACTTTGAGTGCAGTGGCATAGTCATAGCTCACTGAAGCTTAAGTGCTATGCTTAAGTGATCCCCCTGCCTTAGCCTCCCAAGTAGCTGGGACTACGTGCCTGGCTAATCTTTTTTAATATTCTGTAAAGATGGGGGTCTCACTATGTTCCCCAGGCTGGTCTTAAATTCCTGGCCTCAGGTGATCCTCCCACTTCATCTTTCCAAAGTGCTGGGATTTTAGGCATGAGCTATAGTACCTTGCCCTAAAGCACATTTTTAATTAAAAAAATTGTTTAACAAATCTATATGACTCTTACTTTAAGTATACTAGAATCATAGTTTATTCTAGAGTATTAATTATATGGATAGTACTGTTTTTTAAAATGGACTTGCATTTTAGTAGTTGTATCAGTTGGCTTCTGGTGTGTAACACACTGCCTGCTTTCGTAAGTCCTGGAATGTGTATATTAGTATTGGCAAGAAATTCATAGAGGACGCATGTTTTGCAGTCCTGGGAAGGAAATGTTTTAAGTGAGCACTGCTCGAAGGAACATGGGAGCCATAGTAGATGAAATGGTAGACTATATATAATATAGGAAGATTAATCCAAACAGCATTGGAATGTGATAGATTGAATGTGCTGAAGCTGTAGTTGAAGACCAAATGAAAGGTTTGCTAACCATAAACATATCTAGAATTTGTGGTGCATTTTTTTCCTTACCTTTTTTATTTCTGGCTTTTTGTTTTTCAGAGTTGAAGCAGCAGAAGTAGTTTTTCCTAATGGAAAGTTATATACCTTTCCAGTAAGTACTTAAGAAATGACTTGATGATTGTGATAGCAAGAATACTAGTAGTGATGGCTGTAGAGTGCTTGTGATGGCATATTAGTAGTGATGGCTGTAGAGTGCTTGTGCTCTCTCCATCCATCCACTCAACTATCTAGCCAGGTCCGGTGCCACGCACTTTACATGGATTCAGTCCTTACAGGACTGTGTAAGGGCAAGTGCTATTATTGTGCTTTTTCCGGATCGAAAAGTTAAGAATCTTGCTTATTATTATTAAGTGGTGGAGCTAGGATTTAAATTCACACAGTCTGACTTCACTTGTCAACACATTTCAGTACAGTATTGTACAGCCGTAATTCCGATGATTCATTCTCTTATTAACTAATTAACTGGATAAATTATTTCTGTATATTTGTTTGAGACAAAGTTTCACACTGTTGCCCAGGCTAGAGTGCCATGTCTGCAGCTTAGCTTACAGCAACCTCACACTCCTAGGTTCAAGCAATCCTCCTGCTTCAGCCTCCTGAGTGACTGGGACTAGTGTGTGCCATGACACCCGGCTGATTTTCTAATTTTAGTAGAAATGGGGTCTTACTCTTGCTCAGGCTGATCTCCAACTCGTGGGTTCAAAGGATCCTTCCATATCATCCTCCCAGAGTGCTAGGATGTGATCCACTGCACCTGGCCATGTTTTTATTTTTAATCGATAGCTAAGAATTGCACATACTTACGGGGTACAGTGTGATATTTCAATACATGTATCCAATATGTATTGATCACCATGAGGTAGCTGGATGGTAGTGATCACCATCCAGCATCTCATTTATCATTTTTTTTTTGTGTGTGTTGGGAACATTCAAAATCTGTGCTTCTAGAAGTTTGAAAATATTTAGTAAATTGTAATCATAATTACCATAATTGTGCGGTAGAACAATAGAACTCACTAACTGGGTACTTTATAGCCCTAATTTTTTTACGATTTACTCAGTTCTCCAAACCTAATTAGTCTATTTACACTTGAGTTAACGGTTGCTAAAAGACATCACTGTAACTAATAAATAGTTGCAAATGTCTTAATAAGATGAATTTAGTAGTTAGCACAGATACTGTCAAGACACAGAGTCTTGGTAAAAAAAATCTAAACCCAACATGACTTGATATGAAGATGGCCATTTTAAAACAAAACAAATAGTACTGTGGTCATTTAGTTGTGGTTTTGATTCAGTGAGACTGTTCTTTGATGAGCTTTTTTTCCTTTGAACTTTTCCTTATTACCCTGTCATTTATGAAGTGAATCAGAGCCTAAAATGTTAATAGTTTCTACTATTTATTCATTTATTTTAATTTCAGATTAATATGAGGGTATAAACAATTAGGTCATAACATTTGTGTTTGTTAGGTAGAGTCCCTATTGAATTTATGTCCTACTTCAGTAGCTTTTAAAGTTGATGAAACCTGCCAAATCAAAACCTCTCCATTCCTAAAAACATTTTGTTTGAGAATTAATTATAATTCAAAATAAATATATAATGGTAGAGAATATAACCTAAATTATATGGGCAGTATCAGTTTTTTAAAATTGATTTGGATTAGACATGATTGCAAGAGGGACTTTACCTAACAATTGCAATCAGCGTAACCTGGCTTATTGTACCCTCAATGAATCCCCAACAATAAAAAAAAAAAAATTGATTTGGATTTTAGTAGCTGTTATCAATTAGCTTTTGCTATTTAGCAAGCTACCCCAATTCTTCATGGCTTAAAACAACAACCATTTATTTACTTCCTGGTTCTCTTGGTCAGGTAGGTGGTTTTTGTGGTCTGATCCACTGTATGGCTCATGTGCATCGTCAGCTGGCTGATTGGTTAGCAGCGGGTGATCCGATGGTCCCACTCACATGTCTACTTCTTGGCAATGAAGTCAGCGGGGCAGGTGCCCCTCATCATCTAGCGGGCGAGGTTGGACTTTTACATGGTGATGGTTGCAGTGTTCCTAGCAGCAAGAGAGCGAGCCTAGCGCTCAAGTGCCTTTAAAGCACATTGGTCAAAGCCAGTTGCTTGGCTAGATTTGAGGGGTGGAGAAATAGATGCCATCTCTTGATGGAAGGATCTACAGTGTTACCTTGCAAGGCCATGGATACTGAGAGGGGAAACGTTTGTGGCCATTTGGACAGTTACCATAGTTGCTGTTGGTATTAGCCAGAGGTAGCTTTTTAGTCTATTTTAAAATAATATGTCTGATTTGAGAAAAGTTTCTTTTTCTCTTTAACATTAAGAACTGTCAAGTGTTAATAACAGTGAATATGTATTTTGGGGAAGAAAAAGAAAAATATATTTGATAATTTGTTCACTTTTTTCATCATGTAGGCAACTCCTTAAAATCATTTGGTTGTACTGTAGAGATCTTTCGTGAATTTGAAATGATGGACTTTTTGAAAAGGAGTACTGTACAGGTGTTTTGGCATTTGTTGATTTGTTTAATCTTAAATTAGAACAGCTTTTCTCAGGTTGTTCTTTCAAAGAAGCATCTTCTGAGGGAGACTGATTCTTTCTCACAGGAAGTAGAGTATTTCTCCAAACACTTTGAACGTTCTTTCTCTAGTTTTTTGTTATTACCCTGTTTCCCTGAAAATAAGACAGTGTCTTATTTTAAGGTGTGCTCCCAAAGACGCGCTAGGTCTTATTTTCAGGGGACGTCTTATCTTTCCTGTAGGTAGGTCTTATTTTCAGAGGATGTCTTATTTTGGGGGAAACAGGGTATATAGAAAATAAAGTTTTAGAAAAAGAGAACTGGAAGAGCTAAGTGGTAGATAGACTAATGGTTAATGGGGTGTGCTTTGGAATTAGGCTGTCTCTATTTGTTTATCGATTCATTAATTCGTTCGTTAGTTACTTTATGCATGCATTCACTCATTAAATACCGCAGGCTTATTATCTGATAAGCATTTTTCTATGCATTAGAAATATAGCATTACTCAGGCTCAGCAGCTTACCATTGCCTGACCTGGGACTAGTTATTAATCTAAAGCTCAAATTTGTAATCTGTAAAATGAGAATACTAATAACATCTGTTGTGAGGATCAAGTAAGATTATCTTAATGTGCATCTTGTACTGTCCTCTCGTGATCACTGCTCAGCTCACAGCGACTGTTCAGAAAAGGTTTGTTATTGCAATTATAGTCATCAGCATCTAGTCCAGTGTTTCCCAGACTCTACTGTGCATCATCAAGGGATAACCTGCAGACGGGGCTTCAGTAGGTTTGGTGTCCCTGCTGCTTGCGAGCAGGAGCTGAAGTGTGCCTCTGGTGATGCTGTGCTTCTGCTGTGAGCACTGCGTTCTGAGGAGGCTCTGGCCCATTGCCCTTTACTTGAATCATCAGAAGATTTTAAATGTATGATCTTTTTGCTAGTGGCATTTATACTTCTGAGAGTAGTTCAGTGATAAGTAATATTCATAAGCTATTTCCAGAGGTATTGAAAAGCATGGACGTTACACGTTTGTTCTCAACCTGACAGGATAGGGTTACGTATTGTTCGAAGGAGAGTGAGTACCAATTTATACGATGCTGTCACCTCTACTGCCTTCTGAGCAGATTAGAAGCCAGGACTTGGGGCGGCATTGCATTTCCCTGCCTGTCTTCATAACACTCAGACTCAGTGTGATGGGCAGTACATTGTGACACTTGAATTGTTCTTTCCTGGTCGTATATACCTGCTCACATGAGATGAGACTGAAGATCTTTACTGGGATTTAGGAACTTCTTAGAAGTTTTTAAAAAACTTCCATCATGCAGTGGGGTTTTACTATAGAGAATGAGGATTGACCTCTTAAAAGGAAAATATGTCAGTTATTTTATGCTATGTGTTATTGTTAAGCAGTGCAAATTGTCTAGCAATTAGAATGTTCATGTTTGAATCTAATGTAAATTTTTTCCTTTATAATAATGTTTTGAAACATCAAGTTTATTTTCAGTCTGTAGCTCATAAGGACAAATTCTTAGAAGAGTAATAAAACTCAACATCTAGTTCAATTAGAGTCTAAAGTTTTATCTGTTGGAGAATGATTTAAGCTTTTCAAATTCTTTCTCTTTAAGGAACTAACTTACCGAAAGGAGATGGTGAGAGCTGATCTAATTAACAAAAAAGTTGGAATCAGGTATGCTCTGAAAACTTCATTTATTTATTTATTCTTGGAGAGAATTCAAGAACAAAGCCCACATAAGACTATTCCATTTTTTTTGAGAGAATGCTTGGAGAAGGTTTTGATGTCCTTCGGAGTAAGTTAAGAATAAAAAGCATCACTTAGGATGTCTGGTATATGATAGAACTCAAGAAGCAAGGTTACTATTTTACATAGTAGCATATTTGAAAACAAAATGTATACATATTTTAAATAATTCAGTGAAATTTATGCATTCCTATTTCAGAGAAACTCCAGAAAATCTTGCTAAGCTTCTGACCAGGATGTATTTAAAGTCAGAAGTCATAGGTGATGGGAATCAGATTGAGATTGAAATCCCTCCGACCAGAGCTGACATTATCCACGCATGCGATATTGTAGAAGATGCAGCTATTGCTTATGGATATAACAACATTCAGATGACTCTCCCGAAAACATACACCATAGCTAATCAAGTAAGATTGCACCCTTAAATAAACACTCCTTATTGTTAGAAACTGATTATTGAATGCCAGGAAGTCTTCAGGAAAACAGAACGTAGGAATTAAGCAGTATTTGGACATGCTCTGCTGTGAGGGGCATTTGCTGTGGAGAGGATACAAAACAGATGCCCAAATGATTAGAGTACGTTTAAAACCTGTGATGACTAGTTCTTTGAAGAAAGACAGATTTTGAGTTTGGAGCTCTTGTTGAATCTCAACAAGGGAGATTCATTTTCTTAGCTTGGGCCTGAAGGCAGAAGCTGTGTGTGGGAGAGGTGGAAGTGGGGAGCTTTGCACTTCTGTGTGGAGGAAGCGGTGGCAAGGCAGTGGGCCGGGGATATACAATTGGTGGGGAAATGGTGGCATTAGCAGTATGTTAGGGTGGAAGGGTGGTTTCCTTTTTATGCCATGTTCTATATAAATCTTTTTATTAAAAAATAGGAAGTTCTATTGAGACGAAATAAAGCGAATACTTCTTTTTCAGTTTCCTCTTAATAAGCTCACTGAGCTTCTCAGACATGACATGGCAGCCACTGGCTTCACGGAAGCGCTTACCTTCGCTCTGGTATGTCTTGTGCTTAGCTGATTATTTCCTCAGAATCTCTGAATTATTCTGTGATTTCTTATACGAATTTACAAAATCTAGACTGCTGAAATTTCCAGATTCTAAAGAATAACAATAATAAGAATTGTTGCTTGAGATAGCACAATTTCTGGTAAAGAAATACTGAAGCATTTCTTTTTACAATCACAGAATTACATGAAGGTCTAGAGAAAAATGTCTTAAATGACAGACAGCCAAGTAGTTTATAGATTCATCTGAGTGTTGAGGGCTCACAGTGTATTTCATAACCAAATTTATTAAGTTAGACTATTTGGTCTTAATTCGGTTGTGGCTGTGCCCGCTAGATGCCGCCCTGGTTAAGGGCTTGTGGACTGTTCCACATTAAACTTATTTCTTTTGTCTTTGAACATGTTCACAAACATTTGCTTTGAGTTGAAAAGCTGACATAAAAGGCCCAAATCAGGAAATGAATTTTATTACAAAATCAGAAGGAAATATGCCTCCCCCACCAGATTGACCGTTTGAAAGAATAAATGTGTGTGCAATTTGTAGTTCCTTTTTCCTCTTGCTGAGCATTTCTGTGGTGCCTACAGTGTAGTCCTGAGTTTCAGCAAGTTTCAGCTTGTCAATCTACAGAGGGAAACAAGCATCTTCTTTTTCTCCCCAGTAACTCAACTAAGAATCCTGAAATTCTTTGTCATTTAGAGTATTTAAGGAACCTTACTTATGAAATTCTCAGTCATTTAGAGTATTTAAGGAACCTTACTGGTGGTCTAGTTTAATACTTCTGTTGTTCTGATTTATAGTCATTCATTCAGCAGCGTTTTTGAGGATGTATTGTATATCAGGCACTGTACCAGTGAGGAAGCTGGAGTGGAGGAGAGGATGCGTGCCTAGCATTTTACACAGACAGCAGGGGAACCAGATCCGGAGTCCCGGCCTGTGGACTCCGAGAGCTGTGCTTTTCCATGGTCTCATGCCGTGTACGCTAGGACTGTAGTCCACGTCGTTTGTCTGTATACATATACTGTATGTATTTAGCAATGAGCATCCATGATTTAGTAGTATATTTAGTCATGAGCGTCCATGATCCATGTAAAGTAAAATAGAAAAAGTAACACTGAGAAATTTATTTTTGTTTTTTTAATAGTCAAGTGGCATAGGAATAGTCTCATTTTAAAGGATTCAGACTTTAACCATATAAAGTAAATCATGACAGTTCCTGTCCCCACTTCTAATTCTGTTTTCCTCCCCAGAAACAATTGGTGTTAAAACCTCAGCATGTGGCAGGTTTTGCCCTTTTATATTAGCGCTGCATTTTGATTGGCAGCTTGTGGCCCCATGCATCTTTGGGGAAGCATGTGGGCTACGTCCTGAGGAGTGGCTGTTCTGCAGGGAGTGTTTACCCCAGGCCCAGGGCTTTGTGTATTAGTTCCATTTCTTCTCAGCACACCCCTGTGAAGGAGTCATTCCTTTCACAGCAGTTAACTTAGGTAACTTTCCTACTCCCTGCAGCCAGTCTGTGGAGCAGGGATTCTAGCGCAGGCCTCTGTGCATTCAAGACCCATGACTGAAGTTTCACACCAGGGATGTTAGAAACAGTCTGTAACAGTCTGTTCAGCTGCCCACAGTCACTTTACAACATTTTTTATGTATCACTAGGCGAGGGAAGAGAGAGATGCTGGAGAGTTTCAGGTCTGTAATGAATTTTTCTATAGGAATTTTAACATTAAAGGTATTTAGGAAATTGCTCATTTTTAAAGCAAACCTAAGCATCACTGAGCACGTATGGTCTTTATTGTTACATGTAATTTTGCACGGAGGAACAGCCATTCTTTCTCTAAAACCTAGTCCTTGACTTCCCAAGTGTAATTCACATTTCATCATTATGATCTTTATTATATCTGTATAGCAGCTGCAATATTTTCTTTCCAATTGGCTCACTTTTAAAATTATCTCCTTTAACCTTGTTATAAAAATAATATCTGTAAAAATTATCAGCTTTGTTTACTTATATTTTTTTCTAACATTAAAATAACAAAAAAAAAATAAACATATAAATATCAACATTTAGAAAGTATTCCTAGGCCAGGTGCAGTGACTCACTCCTGTAATCTCAGCACTCTGGGGGGCTGAGGCAGGTGGATTGCTTGAAGTCATGAGTTCAAGAACAGCCTGAGCCAGAGTGAGACCCTGTTTCTACTAAAAATAGAAAAACTGAGGCAAGAGGATCGCTGGAGCCCAAGAGTTGGAGGTTGCTGTGAGCAATGACACCATGGCACTCTACCCAGGGCAACAGCTTGAGACTCTATCTCAAAAAGGAAAAAAAAAAAAAGTATTCCTTTCTATGTGCTAGCTACTGCTGCTTTGGGACAGCTTAATTTTAATTGCTTTTTATCCCTGTCATCGTCCATGATCATGATAGAACACAAGGTCACTCAGATATCAGATAGATAGCCGCACGCCTGTGTGCCTGGAAAGCCTTTTTCTTTTACACAGACCTTACTAGATCCATCTGAGAGTGAATTGCATTATCTCCCAAGTAACTGATCACATTACATCTAAATTTTGTTGCAAGGCTCCTCTGTGCCGTGGGGAAAATGCCCATCCACAGTGTGCTAGTGCTTGTGCCCATTCTCCACGATGGCAGCCACAGCACGTAGCAGCTTAGCAGGCTGTATTCTGCAATGCCTGGATTCGGCTTCAAGATCTTTCCCATGAAAGTATGGCAAGAATTGCTAGAACTGGCATTGTTAATTGATTTTACCATTTCAATTATTCTTTACCATTCTTTTTTTTCCTAAGTTAAATACAAGCCAGCTAGTCCTTGAAGACCGTTTTATAGAACAGTACAATGAGCAATATTGCCTAAGGTTAGAAAATAGTACAGTAATCTCATGGCATGTCAATTTTTATGTTAAGCTTTAAATTTGTTTTCAAAAATTAAGCATTAGTAACAATTTATTAATCATCATCATTAATATTTTTTGAGCATTTCCTCTGAAGGCACTGTATTTGATTAGCTCCTTAGTCATTTATTGTTAGACTTGATGTACCTAATGGTGAGTTTTATTTTCATAACTTTCACCTACAATGGTGGTTTTCAGGTGACAAGCACCCTCCTCTTTTTTGGTAGGCTTGTTACAAAGAGCTTCACTGAGCATGTGCACAGAAGTCACACAATGTAGTACCTGTAGAAAGAACATTGGGCAGAGATCAGGCTACTTGAATGCTGCTTTCAGTCCTACCCTTCTGCCCCCAGTCATAGTGTAGTTAGCCAGGGTAAAAGGATATGGTAGGAGGGACACAGAATTTCTGACTAGAGTCACTAGGAATGTTTTTATGAAAGAGGGGTCATTCAAGTAGGGGATTGGGGAAAAGGCTGCAAGTGGGATTGGGAGAGCATTTCGGGTAAAGGCAGGGAAAAGTGTGAGAATCAGGGAATGGTCTAGGAGATCAGAGTAGAAAGTTTAAGTGGGAGGCTAGCTTAGGAAGGGCCTGGATTCAGGTTATAATGTGAAAAAACTTACTTTAGTTCCCTATCATAGCTAGAACTCATTATAAGAGAACTGTTACTGTTAAATTGCTTCTGCTATGGGACTGCACTTGATGTATGTTTGTTCTTAGCTTGTTCTTAACTTACTGATTTATGTAAGGGATAAATATCACTATTAGACCATCATAAATTGATGAACATCATTAAATACTTTCTATATTAAGTTTAGTCATTGCTTTGCCTCATCAGTCTATTTTGTATGAACTTCACAGTGCTCCAAAGAAGATATTGCTGATAAACTTGGTTTGGATATCTCCGCAACGAAGGCAGTCCACATAAGTAATCCTAAAACAGCTGAGTTTCAGGTAAGAATTTGAGTAAAGACTGAGAAGCAGTACATGAGTTAGGAGAAGTCTCTTCATTTATGCTTCAGATGGTAAAATCATTGAGCTTTTTCTACCTCTGGGATAAGTTTGTAGTTGGTTCTTACATGCTTTAGCTGACAAAAGTTCTTAACACTTTTAAAGTAATCTTTTCTTGATTTACTTTATAGTTGGTTCTTACTTGCTTTATGTTATTTGCCCCAGTCTTTCCTGTCTGAACTTTTCATTTCATAATTTATTTTTAATACCATTTTCAGATTTTATCTTTTCCATTCATTTGTATAAATGAATCAAAACCTGTTTCTAGCACCTCCATAAGTCAGTCACTTTGAAGTTAGCCATTACTTCTGTTCTGGACTATGTTGCCTTTGTCTGTGATTGTAATTGTTTGAGTTTATTGGCTGTTTTCCTGTGGAGTTTGAAAATATTTTTAAATGAGGATGATATTACTTTAATAGTATTAAATGAGTTATGTTATAGATTAGGATATTAATGATGAATAGAGGACATTTCAAGGTTATAGCCTTTGCTTTTTTTCTTTTGTTTTTCGAGACAGAGTCTCAAGCTGTCACCCTGGGTAGAGTGCTGTGGCATCACAGCTCACAGCAACCTCAAACTCTTGGGCTTACACAATTCTCTTGCCTCAGCCTCCCAAGTAGCTGGGACTGCAGGTGTCCGCCACAACGCCTGGCTATTTTTTGGTTGCAATTGTCATTGTTGCTTAACAGGCCTAGGCCCAGTTCAGACCCGCCACCCTGGGTGTATGTGGCCTGCACTGCCCTGCCGACTGAGCCAAAAAGACTCAACAAAAATAATGCCATTAGTGAGAAACCACCATAGGTTGACATAAACACAACTTTGAGACACTAATAATACCTTGGCTATGGAACCCTCCTGAGCTGTTTACCAGTGCTACCAACATACACATCGTGGCACTTAATTGTCAAACCTCGGATATAACTTTAAAGTGAGAAGTTTATTTCACAGATGAAAAGCAGAAGCAGGGAAGTTTTGCTTTTCTTAACTTTAAATTATTGTGGGTACGTAACACTTATATATCTTTATAGGGCACAGGTTTTGCTTTCTTAAAGAACCCAGATGTGCATTTCTTATAAATAGTAAGAACCAAATAACAGCACGTATTTTTGTACTTGCTTTAATTAATAAAAAGCTGAGGACTACAGTCGCAGCCTGCCCATTGCAGCTGTATAGCCTTTTTAGTGCCTACTTATTTGTGTTCTGTTTTCTTCATTGTGGTGGTATTTTAATTATATTTGTATTTTCCCTAGTCCTGGTTTTTAAATTTTTGATTAATTCACATTTAATGCATTTAAACATCTGTATTTCCTCACTCACGGGAGGCTGAGATAAGAGAATTGTTCAAACCCAAGAGTTTGAGGTTGCTGTGAGCTACACCACCACAGAACTCTACCCAGGGTGACAAAGTGAGACTCTGTCTCAAAAATAAATAAAATAAAAAATAAAAATAAAAATTTGTATTTCTTGTAATCTGCTTCACTTAGTTTGTGAGATGAGGAAGGATATGAAAGTTTACATACATGTATTTGAAATCTTGAAAGCCAGCTTTAATTTTAAAAATTATAAGGAGGGCAGCGCCTGTGGCTCAGAGGAGTAGGGCTCCTGCCCCATATGCCAGAGGTGGCAGGTTCAAGCCCAGCCCTGGCCAGAAACTGCAAAAAAAAAAAAAAAAAAAAAAAAATATATATATATATATATATATAATACATATTTATATATATATTGAAAAATATATATATTTATATATATATTGAATAAAATAACCATTGCTTAGAGACTAGCAATCATATTTAAGTTATAATATTTGTTTCTCTTTTTTTTTTTTACATATACATGTGTTTATTAGGTTTCCATTTTTTGCCTTCACAAAATTAAAGAGGCTTAAAATTTAGTAACAGTAACAATGTTTAAGATAAGGACTAGAAATTAAAACCTCGTAAAGAATGAACGAACATAAATACATTCAGAAAAGAAATCAGAGAAGTGCTGCATTGAAATATTAAGCAATAATAATAATAATGCAAAGAAAGTAACATTCTCATTGTTTCTCATTGATTTTTTTAATCAAATTTATGTTTGTTCATTTTGTAAATTTGGAAGCCAGACTATTTT